>NW_012106509.1:1113766-1190245 GCF_000951045.1 Mandrillus leucophaeus
AACAGGTGCTGGAGAGGATGTGGAGAAATAGGAACACTTTTACACTGTTGGTGGGATTGTAAACTAGTTCAACCATTATGGAAAACAGTATGGCAATTCCTCAAGGATCTAGAACTAGATGTACCATATGACCCAGCCATCCCATTACTGGGTATATACCCAATGGATTTGCCTTTCTACATCATTACTCTCTCTTCTCTCTTCTTCCCTCACTCCAGCACTCACATTCAATCATCAACAAGAGCAGGGGTCTCCAACCCTTGGGTCAGGGACTGGGACCTGTCCGTGGCCTCTTAGGAGCTGGGCCACACAACAGGAGGTGAGCTGCTGGAAAATATTACCACCTGAGCACCACCTCCTGTCAGATCAGCGGGGGCATTAGCTTATCATAGGAGCACAAACCCTACTGTGAACTGCGCGTGTGAGGGATCTAGGTTGCGCACTCCTTGTGAGAATCTAACTAATGCCTGATGATCTGAGGTGGAATGGTTTCATCCTTTCCCACTGCCCTTCCGTGGAAAAAATTGTCTTCTACAAAACCGGTCTCTGGTGCCAAAAAGGTGGGGGACTCCTGAGGAGCATTTCCGTCTCAGTACTAGAGTCTCACGTCTCTTATTTTTCTTTTCCACTGTTATTGCCCTAGAAGAGAACCTTATTAAATACTCTAGAAGATTCTTGAAATGTTTCCTAATGGGTCTTTTCAAGTCATGCGTGCACACATACACGCAGACACACAGACACACAGACACAGTTTAGCCAGAATTTATTAAATTGTGCATCACATCACTGAATGTTCTCTATACCAATGATTTCCAAACATAAAAAAGCAGAAATACCTTTTTTTGTGATTTGCTGTATGTATTTATAAAAATTGGCATTTTTGCATACATCTGTCAATAGCTCTCTCAATATTATGACTGAAAAATATTTCATGAAACAGTATTTGTTTCTTACTGCCTGGAATAGGTGGCTCTAATATATTTTTTTCTCCTTTATTCCTCTCTATTCTCTTCCAGTATAGAGTAGTCAACTCTCACAATTAGTGAATTCTGTATTCACAAATTTATCTAAACTCTAAACTGCTTTTGTAAGCCCCCAAATCAATACTCATGGAACTTTCACAGTCATGTGTGGGTATGTGCATGCTCAGAGCAGTGAAAAACTTGAGTCACTTGACAGGCATATACCAAGGTGAGCAAGGTAACAATCTCCCTTCTTGTTTTTTGTACTCTGTAAGAGGGTTTTGCACTCTTGTGCTTTTTGTTGGTGATTTTGTTGTTTAATTTGGCCTCGAAGCATGGCGCTGAAGTCTAGTGTTCGTAAATTCGAAACAGCTGTGATGTCCCTTACAGGGAAAATGTATGTTAGATACATACACTTCTTTCAGACATGACTGTAGTTCTGTTGGACATGGGTTCGCCATTAGTGAATGAATAATATATGTTAAATAAGACATCTTTAAACAGAAGCACACATAAAGGAAGGTTATGTATTGATTAGTGTAGGAAATGTGGCCAGAAGCTCCACAGATACGAAACCTGTATATCTCCTAGGGACAATGATTTGGTATTCGCCAATTCAATGTTCAAAGGGACTTTATAGAACATAATTAATTTGAATAATAAAAATCAACTTTATTGTGTTTCAATTCTTAAAATTCTTGTCAGAACCCTCTGAAGTTATTCAGTGGGCTGACATACAATTTGCAAAGTATTGCCTCACATGAATAATTTCTCTCCAGGGTTAACACTAGGAAAAACTGTTTCTCAAGAGCAAATGGTATGTTTTCTTTTCTCTGAGTGATTTGTAACTTGTCGCTTTGTACTTTTTACCTTGCCTGCCAGGAAACTTAATGCAATTTTTATGCTCAATTACAGCAATGGTATTAACCCTCAATGTTGTAAGGTTTGCTTTTCGGTTTTTAGCCTTAGTTTTCTCCTTTTATTTCTACTATGTTATTTTTGTTTGATTTATCCTTTTTGTAAAGAGCCTCGAAACCGTTAGGGAAAAGATAAGAAATGAATAAAAGAATTAATTAATAAATCAATAATAGAAACAAGTAATCTTGGAAGAAAGATCCAGAGATAAGAAGCTATCTTTACAGAAGAGATTTTAAAATATAACATTATTGTTGAATGCTTTGATATTATGTGTTCTCCTTATTAAGATGATTTGTTGAATGTGTAGTATGTTAAAAATGTTCCTTGTGGAGATGAAGTAAAAGGGTTCTCTGAAATGTCAGAATAATTAAATAAAGCTTAAGTTATCATAAGAGTGTAAGAAATTTACAAAATGTATGTTAATGTGCAGCCTTCTAAAATCCTCTCTGCCTCTTCATTATTGCATGAATAGTCAACAAACACTGATGATATCAGAAAAAATCCTTGATATCTTTAGTAATGCAAAACAAATATACTATGGATAATTAAATAATTAATAATGAATATCTAATTGTAGCCAATGATTTAAAAATTAAATTATTTAAATAATTAACTTATGCACTGCAGTTGTTCAGCCTTCCTTCCCATATCACTGTGTCTGTTAATGAAGTTAATCCTAAATAATCAAAAGTTGCTATATCAAATTTCAAAATAAATGAACATTTATCTACTTTCCTCACTTAATCCAACTCAATATCTTTTATGAATTAAGAGTTTCAATGAAAAAAGTAATGTATAATACATTCATTAATTCTGAAATTCTAAGATGACACAATTTGACACAATCTAAGATTTCCCATAATTTGTTTAAAAGGTTATAGTTTGTCAAACAAGTGATAGAAACACAATGTGTGAGTGTATTCATTTAACATGTATAATATCACAGTTGAGAAAATCTCTATTGGTAAAAACAATTGCCATGCTCAATATCTGCTAAGGGATACTTGTCTCCTAAGAGATCCACAATTTTAAAAGGCCTCTTGAAGATTTGAATATTCTCAGCACAAAAGTTTATAATATTTGAGATGATGGAGGTCCCAGTAACCCAGATTTCATCATTATATATTATATATTTGTATCAAAATATCACATGTACCACATAAATATATACAAATATTATGTATCCATAATAACTAAAAATAAAAAAAAGTAAAAGGTATCTCCCAATAAACTTTCTACAGTTTGTCTCCAGTTATTTTAAAACAATGATATTGCTTCTCTATTTTACATTTAGTAAGAAATTGAGAGTCTTCAAGTCCAAGGTCCACTTTCAAGCAATAAACCAAAATGATAAATTCCCTTGGGGAATAGGAGATTGTATTCTGGGGAATACAAATCAATTTCAGAAAATCTGGTAAATTTTAGTTTCATAAGAACGCTGTATTTTAAAAATTAGTTCATTAGTAAGCAAATAGCCAAGAGATTGTACATGAACATTTGTACTTATTTTACTAAGGGGATTGTTCATCATTATGCATCTATTTACCTACTTCTCTATATTTGTACATAAAAAACTCATCTATAAATCACATGCATATACTATAAAATGCTTTAAGAATTAAATGTCATAAACTTTGGATTGAGAATTAGAAAAGGAATTAATAAACATTACTTCATTTCCTATTACTAGTGAATCTCATGATCTGTTCTAATGGAAAGTGTGTTCTGTGTTAGTTACCCAAAATAGTTTGTGGTTGGTAACAGCAGCTTTTGATCCATACTTAGAGTAGAGATCTTCCCTACAAATTATTTAAATATATTTCTAGAGCTCTACAAAGGCCTTTCATACTGGAAAAGTTAAATTTTACCACTGTTGGGGAGAGATAAAGAATTCTTTTTTTTTTTGTAATCATTAAATACTTTTAAAAGAATATCTATAAATATAGATAACAAGAATCTACATTAATATCACTAATATATCACAAATACATCAGAATTTAAAGGCAGAAGAATGCAAGGGTTAATCACATAGATTCTAGAGCAGCAGCTTGGATTCAAGTTCCATTTCTTCTGTAACTATTCCTGGGATATTAGACAGGAGAGTTAATCTCTTCATGCCTGTTTCCTCATTTGCACAATAGAAATCATTGTGTGATATCTACTTTGCAAGGATACTATAAGGAGTAAATAAGCAATTTATTCACAAAGTAGTAAATAAAGAATGAGACTCATAGGAGTAACTATATAAGTGTATAAGTAAATAAATAACTAGGTGAGAAGTTTTTTGTTTTTGTTTTTTACTTTTTTCGTAGTTTTTTTTTTTTTTTTTTTTTTTTTGAGACAGAGTCTCGCTCTGCCGCCCAGACTGGAGTGCAGTGGTGCGATCTCGGCTCACTGCAAGCTCTGCCTCCCGGGTTCACGCCATTCTCCTGCCTCAGCCTCCCAAGTAGCTGGGACTACAGGCACCCACCACCCACGCCTGGCTAATTTTTTGTATTTTTAGTAGAGACAGGGCCAGGTTGGTCTCGATCTCCTGACCTCGTGATCTGCCCGCCTCAGCCTCCCAAAGTGCTGGGATTATAGGCGTGAGCCACCGTGCCCGGCCTAGGTGAGAAGATTTATAATGCTTCAGATAAGCGGTGGTTATCCCAATGTTAAAAAACAAATGTATGGTATTTAAAAACTGTGAATTCAAACTCAGAAATCACGTAGAAACAGTGGTATTATTTCTTTTAAATAGTGTTATCACTCCCCCATATTTTTTTACAGATGAAATCATATGGAGAATCCCAAAATGGAAAACAAATCCATGTTATTAAAGACGGGAAGAAGGCCTGATCCTTGCCCATGTTACCTACGGTTACCTCCCAGAGGCCTCTGAATCAAGCCAAGGAATCCTAAGGTTCTAATGACGAATATTTTAAAATCCATGATTTTGATTTTAGTCTTTATAAATGAGGTAACTGAGCTAAGTGTTGGTAAACTTTTCACTTTCAAAATGGCACAGTTTATTAGTCTTCAGCAAACAATAAAAGCTAAAGATTTTTGTCCATGTCACACTCACTTTCATGGCTGTCTCAAAGCTTAAAAGGGTTAGACTCTTACTAGGCAAGCTGAAAACATACTTTACTCTTTCGTATACACATGTTTCCAATGTCTCACTTTAGAGATATGTCTTCGGACAATATTTCTACAGTTAAACGCCTCTTCCTCCCAGTCTATCGTTATGACACGTATGAAAGAAAACTAATTTTTAGCTTTCTTATTTGCTTGTCAGTTGCATAGGGTTTGTATATGCAAATCAGTTAACACTGAGTCAACGCAGTGTTAAAATATACTTCAGTGTAAATTTCACAGTGATATAGGTTGATCTATATAGCATCTAGGAAAGAGATGAACATTCAAATTATAGCTTTCACCTGCACAGCATTTCCTGCTGTACACATTGCCATCACAAACACACTAATCGGGCTCAAAACATTCTATTTAAGGGAACAGAGGCTTTAAAAGCTTATGAAAATTAACATAGGTAGCAAACAAGAGCCGAGATTTCAGTTGGGCTCAAATTTAGTTGAGCTCAATTTTCATATCCTTCTTAAAGTCTTTAACATTTGATGTGTGGGTGTCTATTTTGATTGCTAATTATATTTTAAAAAGCTAATACACATGATTAGAGTTAAGGTAAAATATTATTTATACAGCACAGACCAATATTACAGGCTTGGAGGAAAAATATAAACTTTAGAATACTGAGTAAGTATTTTTGGATGTAAACAGGCTGTTAACATTTACCTATTTTTGGTATGTACAGATATAATGGTTGATTTTTCTTCTTTGTGTCTTGATCAACATACAATTAAATGTATCCCAAAACAATCAACCATCTTAGGGCCAAAAAATAAATGGAGGCCATTATAACCATTTCTCACATTTAAAATCAGGTGAAATATTTAATGATATAATTAGTTTATAATTATCAGAGTATCTGAAGTTGGAAAAAATATGACAATTGGACCATTGACTCATCAGTTACATTATATGGAAATAAGTCTTGATTTGGGATTGTGAATAAGGTTAAAAAACATAGCATCAGATCTACAAGCTACTAGCCTCTGTGTGGTCATAAAAATTTGGCTCAATACTGCTTTTCAAATAGAGTAAAGTGACATGAAAAGAAATGTGTACCATCAGCTGCTTTTCCTTTAATAGGATTCTCTGGTGTGCAAATCACTGCAGTGGAATGATGCAATGGGGCATGAGGACAATGAATCAGGCAATAAATTGAGTGTAACACTAATTATATTCACTATAAACCGAAATATATACATTTGATGGCCATGATGGCACATCAGTGTTCAAAGTCCAAGGTGAAAAATGCATTACAACTTCTCTCTCTATAAAAACTCAACAGTCTGCTGCAGTCTGTCTGGTATCAAATTCTATATATCTACCTGTGTTTTCAGCATAAGGAACCCAATTCCTAAAGGAAAGGTCATTATCATTATTAAGTTTTATAAGAAAATCAGTACGTACCAGTGTCTATTTAATAACGGAGACATCATGAATGTCAGACTTAACACACTTTGCAGAGTGCTAATAACTCTTAAAGTGTATCCTTGTCTCAAGTTGAAGTCAGTATTGGAAATTTTATATTACCTGCTCTGCCTGAAACATTAAAAAGTATTTCTGTAATAGCTAGGTTAAAAAAAATAGTGACTTTTTATAACTTTGCCTAATTTTTGTTTCAATTTCAAAGCTGATAGTAGTTAAAAGTCATATGACATTGACATTGGCCTGAGTTAAGCAAGAGGATAATTTTAACCACTACATTTATGTTATCTTCAGGTGGAAATAAATCATTCATGTGTGCTTCTGTTTGCACATCTGTAAGGTATATATGTTTTATATACATTATTAGCTACATTAAAAATGATTTTCCCCTCACATTTCTTTCAGTTCCAGAATTGCGTAGATATAAAATATGCATTTATTCAGAAACTAAACAAAAAAACTTTACTATTCCTTCATTACAATGACCCTAATTCAAGTTCAGTGATAGATTGGAAAAGATTGTTTCTTTTTCTATTATATATTTAAATTAAAAATAGGAAGATGTAGTTTCTACTAATGAGTTTTGTAGGACTGTTTTAATATGATGTCCCTTAGGAGATTTCCTCACTCGGTGTGAAGGCTCCTAAGAGGTGCTTGTGCACCTGATTAATTCATAAATGGCACTGAGGGCTGCACATTTGCCCAATCCTAGTTAAATCATAGTAGGCGGCTATTCCTCTGTAGGATGCATTGCAAATTGTGATGCTCTTATTATACACCTAATTACAGCATCCTGCACCAGTCTGATTCTTTCCATAAATTCTTGTAAATGTGATGGCCATTTTAGAAGACAGGGATTGAGATTCATTAAAATGTCTTCAGTCTATAGGATTGCAATGCAACAATCACCTTTAATTCAAAGGAAAATTGTTCCAAAGTTCTAAGAAAAAAAAGTATGTAAAAATAAAGAAATTAAAATACAATGAATTTTAAAATTAATTTGTTTTATAATTAATCATTAAGCAGCTATCATGAAAATATAAGAGAAAAATCCGAAAAAAGTTTGAATGAATAGCTGTAGTGGTTTTGTTGTATGAGTTTTAAAAATGTTTGTGTTTAGGAGTAAGGTAATTAACCGTAGGTACTTCTGTGACTCCTGGGGACTATTAACCCAACCTACTTTACTGAGTGTGAGAATTCATTGATTTTATGTAGGCAAACTACTTAGAATAGTGCCTGACACATATAAGTTCTAAGTAAGCTCTTGTGTAGAGTCTTTTCGTTTTTGAAAGCTCTACCCAATCTAACTCTCACCTAACATATATAGTTTTCCACTCTTTTGCTTAGCTCAAACTAGTATTGAGCTACTCCTTTCTCCTACTATCCTTCGATGTTATTATTATTCTTAATGTTGTTCTAGTTGGGAGGTGGGGAGTTGTTTTAAAAAGATTAGATAAGGTGGATTAGAATTTCACTGATACAAATGTGAACAGGTAGCACACCTTTTCCTAAATTTGTAGCTGAAAAAAAACTGGCCCAGTGTATAACTAGTGTGTAATTCAAATTACTTGACTTGGAATATGCCTTTTATAATTTTATAACATAAATCAATAGTGTTTATAAAAAATAGTGTATGTTGGTATATATAAGATAAATGTACAAGTATCTTCTGAATCCCATCATCAACTCTGGGGATACCCAAGTTCTGTCTTCATAAGCTGGAAAACTTACACTAAACTGAATCTGTCATTCAACTCAGTCAACTAACAAATCAGTTTTATAAATCAGTAAATAAATTATTATTATTTACCTGTTCCTGTGACCTAGATATCAGGTTCAGAATTATTTGAACCTGATGGCTAGTCCTTCAATATGTTCCTTTTATTCAGAAGCTCAAAGATGTCAAGTATATTGTATTTTTTAAATAGTGAAAGGAGTATGTATATTATTATTGTATTAAATAAAACACAAAGAAAATTGAAGCTTGGAGAAGTTAAAAGGCTTATCACAAGTTTGACTAGTTAAGGATATGGATAGAACACAGTACTTGCGATTCATGGACATTTTTTCTTCCATTCTACATTTTATCATAAAGCACAAAATGACAGAAAAAAGGAACTATGAAAAAGCAAAAATATAAATGTGAAAACACGTTTTTTTCTCTTAATTCACCAATCACATAGTCACCTAGAATTTGAAACTTTTGAATGACCTTTCCCTCAGAGACAGCTGAATTGTTTCAAATAAGCTAAATGGACAAACAAAAAACCTCAGCGATACCGTGCTGACTTATGTGGTCTAATGAGTATAACAGCAAATTTATAAAAAAATTCTAGATAGTGATGATTTACATTTCATAACTCAGAGTTTTTCATTTATAAAAGTATCTAGTTTATAAAAGATAATTGCCATTTTAAAATGCATTGCACATGTGTCACTTGGTCATCTTTTTAATTTTATTTTTCAAATATTTTAGATCAGGACATAAAGAAACTTGATCACTCAGTAAAGCTGTTCTGACCCCAGCCAAAACAAGGTAAAGAATTAAGTGGCTACATCTGTTAGTAGGATAAAATTGCCATTAATGTTGAATACACAGAATGATGCTCTGATCTCTTATTGGACAAAGAAGTACATTGTATTTAGGATAAACAACATACTTGAGGTAATAGTCCATTGTGTGTATGGAGGCAGTGGTGATCATATTGATAGGGAGAATGGTAGGGAATGAATCCTACTGTACCTTACTAAAGGGAAAAGAAAGGGTGCTTCTGTTGATATTCTATGCATCCCATTTACTAGTTATAGTAGAATGATATCTTGCTCAACTTTAACTTGATAACATCTAGTATTAGCCTGAGAAATTGACTAATATTCAGAGTCAGTATAAACATAATTATAAAACAATCAAGTGAGTCTAAACCAATATAATTATAAAATAAAAATTACTTGTTTACTTCTCAAAAAAATTAAGGTGGTAGGATATGCAGGACATTAATGAAACACGGCACTGCTTTATAAGGTTACCAAAATCTTTATAAATGTATTTATTTTTATTTTTTAAAACAGGATCTTACTCTTTCTAAAAATAAATAAATAAATAAAATATTTATTTTATGGAGTACAGAGGTGCGATCATGGCTCACTACTGCCTCAATCTCCTGGGCTCAAGCAAGCCTCCCAAGTGGTTGGGACTACAGGCACGCATCAACACACCCAGCTAACGATTTTTGTTTTTATTTTTTATTTTTGTAGAGACAGAGTCTCCTTTTGTTGCCCAGGCTGGTCTCAAACTTTTGGCCTCAAATGATTCCCCTGCCTCAGCTTTCCAAAGTGTGGGAATTATAGGTGTAAGCCACCACACCCAGCCTTTATAAATATTACTTGTAAATTTTATTTCTAAAACTCACGTTGCCTTCACAAAGACTGAGGATATGATGTATTGAGATCTTAACTTCATCCACTTATGCGTAGCCTACGCCTCCTCAAGATGACAATACAAATTTGTTTTTTCTTTTTTTGATGGGTGGTGGATAGAAGGGGTGATTCTGTGTATGACATACATAGTAATGGTTAGAACTAGAGATTCTAACAAATAACCAAAGCATGATTTTTTAAAAGCTTATCAAGTTATATAAAAAGTCATTTTTAAAAAACAAAAGTCATTCTTAGAGCTGGAATTAATAAAACACTAAAAAAATTTTCTTTGGGATTGTATAAAGGTTTCATTGGATTCAGAACGTTTTCCCAAAATTAAGACAGATTATCTACTAGTACGTTTATGTGCCACATAACTATGTTTTGATCAATAATGGGCTGCATATACTATGGTGGTCCCATAAGATGATAATACTGTATTTTTACTATAGCTTTTCTATGTTTAGGTATGTTTAGGTACCTAAATACTTACATTGTGTTATAGTACCATATTCAGCAATATAACATGCCATTCAGGTTTGTAGCATAGAAGCAATAAATTATACCACATAGCCTAGGTGTATAGTAGGTTATACCATCCAGGTTTGTGCAAGTACACTCTTCGATGTTCATACAATGATGAAATAGCCTAACCATGCAATTCTCAAAATGTAGCCCTATGGTTAAGCCACACATGACTGTATTTGAATATGAGTTAAATACAGTATTAAAATTAATTTTATCTGTTTCTTTTCACTTTTTTAAATTTATTTTTTACTTTTTTAGGTCGGCCATAGGCAGCCATACAGACATCCCTTGGATTTAGTGTGATACAAGGGAGGTATATTAAAGGTTCTAGGCCTCTCATGAGATGGAGAAGGGCCATAGAAGAAGCTGTGTAGGACAATGAACCTGAAGGGATTTGGGTTTAGGATTTAAAGAAAAGAGAATTCACGACTCTGGTGACTGGTGGGCATGAATGCAGTAGGATTTGGGTGGCAATAATGTATACCTCTATGGGAATTGTGTAAGTCAGAGTAGATCTGATGCAAGGGGCAAGATAGCTTCTCCCAGCCTTCCTGAATCACTTAAGCAGAGAAAGGATGAAACATCAGAAAAGGCAATATTTTGAAAGGGCAAATTTAAACTGAAAGAGACTGAGGATACCTTAATACAACAGGATTCTGTAAAAATGGAGGGTCATGAGCTCAGTTAAGATATAGAGAAATAAAGACATATAATTTTGTACATCTGAGGTTGTGACTATAAATCATACCTTGCATATAACATAAAAATTTAAAGAAATGATTAAGGAATGTTTTAACTCTCAAAATGTCTTGGCTTAACTTTTAGCATCTTCATTTTGGAAGAAGAAGATTACCCTATCAGAACCTGTTATTTATACAAAATTAAAACAAGTAAGATAATTTTTTATTAACATCCAACTCAAGATTTTTAATCCAAATAATATTTATTATGAATAAATTAAGAAAAAAAGAGTCAATTAAAGCTTTGCAATCTGAAATCACAGAAATTATTCACAGCAAGGACTATGAACCTTGAACTTAGCAGTGTCTGGCAACAATAAGTGGGAATAAATGTTGTGATTGTCCTTATTGTCATCATCTCTCACCTCTAACCACCTTAGGAAGGAAGCAGAATATGTGGAGGTAGCCTCCTTGGTCTCAGACATATGCCCCTTAAGGATAATGTTGTAGAAGGACTTGGAAGCAGGGTGTGAGAGGGAAGTTTAACTTGCCAGGTGATCTCTTATACTGGAGCTACCGATTCTCTTGTTGCTTGCTGACCCTCGAGCTACAGCACAGCCCTCATGCTATGGTGGTAAGGAAAGGAAGGAAGAACTCAAAGACACACATTTGAATCAGTTTTCAGTTGTATTAAGCCTTACATGCCTTCAACTTAACCAGTAATAAAGCCAACCCATTACTTCTATTTACAATCATGGTTAAAAACTATTAGTATAAAGATAAATTTCATGGACAAGAGGATTACAGAAATATCTCCATTCCTTCCCCAAACAACTAAGTTTCTGTCTGTTTCAATTGATATCTATATAAGTATGTGTGTGTCAGTTTAACATCCTAAATATTATCTAATAGCTCTACTGAATTTTAGATAGAATACTACCATAAAAATCTACTATATTAAAAATATTTGCATACGGCATTCTCCTACCCTGAAAATTTATGAATTTTAATAAAATTGCTTAGATTTTATAGCCCACAGTTATAATTGTTCATAATCCTGGAATATTACTTAAAGGGAATTGAAATTATATGAAAACACTTAAGAGCAGAATTATATTTTCAGCTTTCTCATTATTTTTTATATGTTGATTATTAATTTTACTATAATAAATGAAAAATGATTAAGGTGAAAACTATAATTAGCTATGTAAATGTATTTGTAAATTACCATGTTTACAAATGTATCCTGATAACTCATGATTTGTTTTTAAAAAAACTGTGTAATAATATGCTCTTTGTTCTAGCACTGCAACTTATAAATAGTTGTTTTAAGGCAAAACAACAAGAAGAATACTATGTAATTGTAATAAATTAGTAATAAATGGTGATAACAGCTAGGTCTCAAATCAACAAAGTACATGTAGTCTCATGTACCAAAAAGTAATAACTTTATACATTTAAAAAATGTTAAATGAAAAATAAAGTTTTTGAAATTTAATTTTGGAGTCTTTTCTAAAATGGGTAATTCAAGCAATCTTTCCTCAATCTTTTTTTCCCCTTTGTGGCAAACACATTCCTGACTATTCCTTTTAATTTTTTTTTTCAATTGAATTTAATTTATACTGGGTATGCAAAAATCAGCAAAAGGCATTAGCTGTTCTGAAGTGTTTCACAATGAAAAAGAAATATTATTTGATTACTTATTTTTATCTTCCCCAAATTGTAACAAATGATTTAAAGTAGCCTTTAAAAGATACATTATAATGGTATAACACAACTAAGAAATATGTAGGAATGATGAGAGGGAGAGTAACAAAGATAATAAAATGTAATATGTACATTATAATTGTATAACATAACTAAAAAATACATAAGGATGATGAGGGGGAGAATAAACAAGGATAATAAAATACAATTGGAAATACAGCACATTAAAGACTTTCAGTGAACTCGTAAATTCTTTCGGTGAGATATGTGTAAATAAATATAATGTGTGATTAAGTATAGCAATTGTAAAAAGTACGAATAGTAGGCCGGGTACGGTGGCTCAAGCCTGTAATCCCAGCACTTTGGGAGGCCGAGACGGGAGGATCACGAGGTCAGGAGATCGAGACCATCCTGGCTAACATAGTGAAACCCCGTCTCTACTAAAAAATACCAAAAAAAAAAAAAAAAAAAACCCAAAACAAAAACTAGCCAGGCAAGGTGGCAGGCGCCTGTAGTTCTAGCTACTCGGGAGGCTGAGGCAGGAGAATGGCTTGAACCCAGGAGGTTGAGCTTGTAGTGAGCAGAGATCGCGCCACTGCACTCCAGCCTGGGCAACAGAGTGAGACTCTGTCTCAAAAAAAAAAAAAAAAAAAAAAAGTACAAACAGTAAAAAGTACAAAGTTGAACTGTCATAGTAAAGGGGATGAAGTGAATAACTCTGTAGCTAATTTTGGGGAGGTTTTAGCTAAATCAATGTGATGTCCTGGAAGAAAGGATATCTAACCTCACTTTTGAAGGAATAAAGGAAGGAACAGAAGGCACACTGAAGTAGAGGGACTGGATAACACAGGCCAGGTTGTGTGAGCATGAGGCATAGCATAGGACTGAGTAGCATATTTGAGAAGTCAAATGCTGGGTCTTAAAATAGAAGAAGAAACAGGGTGAGAGGTGAACATGGCAGCTGTCCAGACCTACAGTGCCTATGATTTTGTATTAGAAAAGTGTGGTGAAAGGAGCATCTCAAGGGCCTTGGTTTGAGGTGATGGCTTAGTTGAATGATTGTGAGGAGAAGGTGCTGTGAATTCATTATTGGTATTTTCAAGTTTTTATTAGAGACATTCAAACATGTAAAGAGCTGAGAAAATTGTGACCTCCATGTAGTCACCCCCTTGATATTCAGGACAAAGCTGTTTCATCTATATTTTCACCCACCATCCCTTGTTTCACTCTAGCACTACCACTGGAATATTTTAAAGCAAATTTCAGACATTGCATAATCAGAAAAAACAAGGACTTATAAAAACACAATGGGAAAACATAAAAAATGAACAAAAATTCCTTAAGATCCTCTAACATCTAGTTAATGTTAAAACTTTCCCAATTAGTCATCTAGAAATTTGTAAAGACAATGGATTGAGGGCACATTTTATTTTGCTATGGTTATATCTGTGTATTTCACGTAAAATTATACATTTTTGGCCAAAATAATCAGAAAACATAAATGGATGTTTCAAATGATAGTGATTTTTAATGAAAGTCTTGCACTATTTAAATTCTAGAACACAGGATTCAGTTAACAGCTAGGCTGAGAGGAACTATTACAGAATGAGTATCATCTGAACTTTTGTAAATGGAGAAAAGATGATCGAACATTTCATTCATGCATGAATGAAAATGAATTTTGTAAATGATTTTATTACTCAGTGGAGAACTAGAAATTGCTTGGATAGCCCCTATACTTATTTAGGAAAATAATTTGTGTAGCTGTAGCAAACAGATGAAATAGTTACTAAAATCAATAAAAGTGAAGAAAGCAAAGGAACATAAACCAGACAAAATCGTATTTCCAGGCCTAGATTTTTAAGCATTCTGTATATTGTCATTTGTTAAATTAGAAATAGGCATACACAGAGCTACAATTCAACATGCTTTTGTCTCTAACATAAATAAAGTTTGGGGCACTGCTCTGCAAATCAACCAGCCTGGACCATGAGTTAGACATATACACATATCTGTATGTATATATGTATGTATAAAGAGGTGTCAGAGACTAATTGTAAAGTTATAGTTGGGTATGAACACATGTTAGAAATCTTAAAGTACGAAATGGTGAGAAGAATTAAGCTAGAAAAAACAGACTATTCTTTTATAGAAAGTGCAAATTCTACAGGATAAAATTGAATTGTGCATAGATACATCACAAAACTCATTTGCTATTTATAATATTTATATCAGAATTCATAAATGATCTTATTTGCGCTTTAATAGGTCTGCAAGTGATTCCCTAACTTACAAGTTAAAGTGCTTACTATGCGAGAACAGTTGAAAAAATGGAATAAAACTGCACACTGAACAAAGTCTGAGTCAACATATGGTTTATTTGCAAAAGAAAATGTTTTTGAGTATCATCGTTGCACCAACTAACTCACCAATAATTTTTTCCTATATTAAATGTAAAAAACAGTTTTTAAAGTGTACATTTTAAAGATTTTTCAACTTAAGTTTGTTGGGCAAAAAAGTTATTTAGTAATCAAGAATGCCCAATACTGCTTTTGAAATTATTCATCAAAACATATATGTACAAAGTTCTTTATCAAAGAAAGAAAAGAAATCTAAGCTCATCAATAAATCCACGTGTGCAAGTCATTTGCAACTCTAGAGTCTTTGATTTTATTCTACAATGGCCGGCAGCGCTATGCACAGAGTAAACAATTGTTCCCAACTTCAGAAGCCTGCAGAGGTCAGTATAGCAACAGCAAGAAGACATCGGGTAGCGGCGTTGATCAATACTGAAAGTGGACAGTTAGATTACATGCTTATTATTCATACATACCAGCATCTTAAACATTAAAATAAAATTGGTAATAATTAGGATAGACTACTCTTTGTTTTGAGTAATTTGTCTTTATAAAATTTACGTTTAAAAAAATCAACATTTGGAAAATTATTCTGCTTTCAAAAGGTCAAGGTGGGGGAGACAGAAAAAAATTAATTTAAAATAAAAGTAATTGACATTTTACATAAAAATAAATGTACTTTATACATGCTGATGGATTTGAAAAAGGTTCTGTTCTTTTGAACTGGGGATTGCATTCCTCACACTTGGTTCGCCATCTCCTGACACCTGTCAATAAAGCCCACTATTAACCTGGGCAAAGCTGAGCTATTTTGATGTTGGTACATAAGTGAAAGTTTTCTTATTTTACTTATAGTCCATAAAATTCAAAGTAAAATTAATTCCAAATGAAACAATAGTTTTCAGGTACAATTTTCTATGCACACACTGAGAATACGTATTTTAAACCTGAATATGTAAATGTGCACAAATGTATATGTATATATTTATATTTCTGTTATTACAAAAACAGTTTTACCATTTTGTTTTTGTGAAGATGAAAAATTGACAGGCTTTCGAAACTGCACTCTGTTATCCAGAAACTGACTTCTCCATGATGACCTGCCAGTGACCTTTGTCATGACATTGAAGGACTACCCTCTCCAGGGGTAAGAAGTAATTCAACTTCAATAGTTCCTCTGCTCTAGACATGTATAAAACAGACAGTATAAACATATACCGTAGGTTTATTTTGGCTCCAGTTAAGCTGACACCATCAAACTCATTTAGTTTAGAACTTTCAGACGTGGTTTCAGTATCAGCTCTCTGCTGCAATTCAGAAGGTTAAAGAAAAGCTAGCTGAAACCTACACTGGCCTTCTGCTGGGACAGCAGTTCAAAGCAAGTTCCTCATACTTTTATAATACTTAATGCCACAAGCACCACTGTTTTTCTGATGTGTGTCTTAATGACAGTATACAGATGGGCAAAGTCAAAGAGTTTTCAAAGTTTCAGAAGATACGTAGGTAGAAAGTCAGATGAAAAAGGGCAGATTTTAAAAAAGGATATCTATTTACTTTTTAAAATTTAAACATTACTTTTCCCTAAATGCTCATTGGTAGACAAATGTACAAAAACAGTCAAAGAAGTACACACACAAACAATACATTTTTACTGTTCAAAAATAAATGTACTCCTTTTTTTGACTTTTATATTTCTTGCAGTTTTTGCCTAAAATTTAAAAATCCCTGAACATCTCAGTTTTCTTTTAAAATGCCACATTCCCTAATTAATATCACTACAATGGACTCTTTGAAGTCTATGAAGTAGGCAAAAATAAATAACCTTACAGTGGATAAAAATAAAATTAATAATACTAATTAAAAACCAGATATCACATTCTATATCCTACAAATCATTGAATTTATATAAACTGACATTATTAGGCCACTAAGAAAACCTAAGAAAACTCAAAAAGCAGAAGTCATTTACCACAATGCAGAAAATGAAAAATTAATAGCAAAGTACATGTTTAACGAGTCACTTGTAATTTTTTTTTTTAAAAGCTCACCTAAGTAATGCAAAGATCAAAGGGAATGTCAAACTTAAAATTATTGATTTTAAAAATGGCAATAACGAGATGACTACAAAACAAAATTTATGACACTCACCCAAAACCACAAAAATTTAGAGATGTAAATGCTTAAGTTTAACAATAAGTAAAAATACTAATTCAAACCATTGGACAAAGGAAAATAACAGGAGTTTTAAAAAAAGAAAAAATAATAAAATTTTGAAAAATGAAAATAGCAAAATTAACAAGTCATGTCAAGATAATGTTCATTAGAGAAAACCAAACTATCTGATAAATATCCCAAAGATGTCATGTCGTAAACCCTGGAACTTGTCAACATATGGCAAAATGACTTATTGGCAAAAATGATTTTGGAGGCGTGATCCTAGACTATCCAAGTGGGCTCAGTGTAATCACAAGGCTCCTAATAAGAGGGAGGCAGTAGAGTCTGAGGCAGAAAAAATGATATAAGGAGTGAAGCAAAGGTCAAAGAGGAGAGAAGATGTATGCTGCTAGTTTTGAAGATGGAGGAAGCAGTTATGAGCCAAGGAAAGCATCCTGCAGATGGAAAAGGAGAGGAAACTGATCTCCTCCAGAACCTCCAAAAGGAACACAGGCCTGTGGATACGTTTTAGACCTGTGATATAATTATATACATAGAGATATATACAATAATTTCTATATTATATGTAATAAAATGTAATAGGGTATGTAATTCATATTGTTATATTGCTATATATATGGTAAAACTGTTGCATAAAAAAATTGTGTTGCTTTAAGCCACTAAACTTTTAGCAATTTGTTAGAGTGGCAATAGGATACTAATACAGCTAATAAGGGAAAAGAAAAAAAAAATCATCAGAATTGAAAATAAGGCTGAACATAAAACAATATGTATGAATGATGATGAAATTAGTAGATTAGTAAATAATTCAATGCTAATGACTTCAAAAATCTGAAAAAAACAAAACAAGAATCTTCTGAAATGATACAAAAATCTGGCTAGAAAA
The DNA here is from genome assembly GCF_000951045.1 of Mandrillus leucophaeus. Taxonomy (NCBI): domain Eukaryota; kingdom Metazoa; phylum Chordata; class Mammalia; order Primates; family Cercopithecidae; genus Mandrillus; species Mandrillus leucophaeus. The sequence continues at coordinate 1,131,948 of NW_012106509.1, forward strand.
GTAAGGAAAATATATGGTACACTTTTACTTCTAAATATAGATACAAATATTACAAAATCAAATCAGAGTAAATACAAAAACAAACTTAGAGTCTACTATGATCTATTAACATTTTAAGAAGCCTCATAATAATCTCATGAGAAAAATAACTTTTTAATCCTCATTTTATAGATGTAAAAAGTGAAATAAGTAATAGGCCAAAATTACATGGCTAATAACTTTTAGAGCTAGTATGTAAACACAAAGAGTTTGATTTTAATGCTTATGCTCTGACATTTTTATTCCAGAAATGCAAGGATGGATGAAAATAGACAATCAATTTTGGTAAGTCATTAAATCAATCAATAATTTAAAAATAAACATCTTCATTTTATTGTGTTTCAAAAACAATTTTGATGAAATCCAATATCCCTTTCTAAAGCAAATTGGCACAAACTAAGATGAAAAAAAACATTATTATAAAGAAGACTTATTCCAACAATAACCAGATGTTACTGGACTTTAAAACATTGAAAATATTTCTGTTAAAATTTGAAACAAGAACAAAATATGGATTTCTATTTTTCACTGTTACTCAGTATCATTCTTAAATTTCTAGAGAATGCAACAAAAGAAGAAAAAAATGAAATGTAAATATTAGACAGGAAGAAATAAAATTATCATCACTAGATATCATACAATTATTGAGAAAACCCAAATTAATTGATTAAAATAGACCTAATAAGCAGGATCAGTAATGTGGTCCATCAACAACAAAAAAATCAATGTATTTTCAATATATCAGTATAAAAGTTGAATCAATGCAATTAGAAAAACTATTTTATTCACAAAGTAACAAAAATATGCAATATCTACAAATGATTATAAAGTGAAAACATGCTCCAGACATATTTGAAAAACATTAGTAAATATTTCAAAAGAAAAGGAAAAGTATTTCAATAATTGTTTTCCTGAATGAGAAATATATTAAATCTAAGACAATAATTCCCCAAGATAATTTGTAAATCCAATAACATTTTTAAAATAATAATATACAATTTTTATTAAATGTTTTGTTCTGGGATAGACATCATGTTAAGTTATGTATTCATATGTATGCAAGCATATTTAAGATTTAGAATATCTTAATTGTTAGGTATTATTATTTGCACATGAGTAAACTGAAATTACGTGGATGATACAAGATTAAACATCATATAATTGGTAGATTCAGAACTCAATCACAGGCAGTCCAATTACAGATTCTCCCTCTTTAACACCTTGGACCACAACTCAAACAAAACTCCTGTAAAAAATTTGGGGAAATTTTATAAAATGATTCTAAATTTATGTGTAAGATGAAATTTATGAGAATAGCCCAAATAATTATTTAAAAATGTAGCTTATTCCAAGTTGTAATTTACTTTTAAGTGTTAAAATATATTGTACAATTTCAGTAATTTATAGTGAATACCAGTACAAGAAACAGAAAAGGAAACTTACCATTCAACCTAAGTATCAACAAAAGAACTAGTTTAGGATAAAGACAGAATTTCAAATTACTGCAAATTGATGAAGTATTTGCTAAAGAGTCCCTAGGACAATTATTTATTTTCTAAACCGCAATTCGATTCCTAATACATCATTACTTCAATATATAATCAAGATTAAATAATTAAATATAGCATATGAATCTTCAAAAGAGCAAGAAAAAATATAGGCACATATTTATCTGATTTTACAACAAATAGGTCTTTAAAAATAAAAGAAAAATAAATGTATTTGAGTATATATCATTTTGAACTTTTGTATATAAATCAGTATTAGAAACAAAATGGTAAGTCACAAATTGAAAAAGTATGTTAATATACTTGATCAATGACTAATATTTTGTAAATAATTCTTGCACATTAATATTATAATAAGCAATATTTTAAAAATCCAATTACAAAACAGGCTATTAACATAAAAATGTCTAATAAACATATAAAATTATTCAGCCTCATTTTTAATCTGTGAAAGCTAAATTTAACATACAGCATCCCTTCTCCCACAGAAGAGTTTGGTTGAATGCCTAGTAATTTATCTTATAGGCCTCATCAGTATGTCCCCATGCAAACATTTCTTCAGAGAGGTCCGATCACAATGCCCCTGATATAAATTTGGCCATTTAAAAATAGGCTCATCAAACTGAGCATGTAAATTTTATTTTTTGTATGGAAACAGCCATTCTCATCAGTAAAAATTTACCCTAAGGTTAAAAATAATTTTTACTGATCCCTATTAGTATTCTAGAGCTTGTGCACACATGTAAGCTTGGGATTTAAAACATTGTACTGTTGTGTTAATGCCAAGTTTATTTTTAATTTACTATACTTTCTTGAATTTTCTTTCATATTGTTGGAGTACAGGCTCAAGTAAAGTTCTTGTCTTATTGCTTTTCCTTCTGTTCCGCTCTCTCTTTCTTTACTCTATTTCCCTTATACCATGGTACATTTCTTGTGGTGCATGACTCTGAGATGATGAACGAAAGGGCACAATACAATAGCTTTAGTCAAAGAACCATAAACGTTAATCTCCCCACTCTACTTCTATCGCATTAAGAAAGATTTTTTCCAAATAAAATTTTGTTTTTGTTAATTATTGCCAAAACTTTGATCTATTGTGTACTAATAATAATTTTAAAGGTTACTTAATCTGGCTAATTTTTTAAAGCTTAAAGTCACAAAAATTTTAAAAATATACTTTCATTTTAATCAACGTGTTTAATTTTTGATCATTAAAATAGGGGATCATTAATAATATTTATTATAAAGTGGAATACTGTTATTTCAGATAGATGAAAATAACATTGAAAAGGAAAAAAGAGCAATGTAAAATTTCTGACTGGTAATGAAAAGTTTACTTTTAAAAGTAACAGCTTTATTGTGACAAAATTTGCATATCATGAAATCCTTCCTTTTGATTATACAATTCGGTTTTTAGAATATTCAGAGTTGTGCAAGCAATTCTCCTGTATACTTTTAAACATTTTCATATTTGTGAAGAAAAAAGTTGTGCCCATTAGCAGTCATAATATGTTTTATTCCTTTCTCCCCCTTGGAATAAACTTTCTGACTCTTCCCATTTTCCTGTTCTGGATATTTCACAGAAATGAAATCATCCATATGTGATTTTAGTGACTGGCTTCTTTCACTGAGCATAGTCTATTCAAGGTTTACCAATGTTGCAGCATAAATCAGTTCTTCATTTCTTTTTATGGCCAAATAATATTCCCTTTTATAAATTTTCACATTTTATTTGTTAATCAGTTGATGGACTCTTAGGTTGTTTCCACTTTGGGGGTTATTAAAAATGATGCTGTATGTATATTTTTCTACGAGTCTTTGCATGAAAATTTGTGTTCATTTCTCTTGAAAATATACCTACTAGTGGAATTTCTGAGTTATATAGTCTGTAATTATGTGTTTAATACTTTAAGGAGCTTCCAAAATGTTTTCCAAAGAAGTTGCACGTTTGACAATTCCACCAGAAATGTAGGAGAGTGCCAGTTTCTTCACATCCTTGTCAAAATTTATTAATGTCTCTCTTTTTAAATTTTAGCCATCCCAGTGAGTGTAAAGTGGTATTTCATTGTGGTTTTGATTTTAATTTTCTTAATGGCCAGTGATGCTGAGCATCTGTTATGGATTTGTATCCCCCAAAATCTGTGTGTTCAATTATAATTTCAATGTGATATTTCAATGATATTTGGAGGTGGGAACTTTGGGAGGTAACTAGGTCATCAGCGTAGATTTTAGTGTCCTTTTGAAAAGAGACCAGCAGGGTAGTTCATCCACTTTCTGCCATGTGAGGCTACAAGAAGTCAGCAGTACGCAACCTGAAAGAAGGCCCTGAAACCAACCATGCTGGCACCCTGATCTCACACTTCCTGCCTCCAGAACTATGAGGAATAAAATTCTGTTGTTTATAATTCACCAGTTCATAGTTATAGCAGTCCCCAGGCTGAGTTAGACAGCATCTTTTCATGAGCTTACCAGCCATTTGTATATCTTCTTTCAAAGATACATAAATATACAAAAAGATATACAAAATGGGCATAGGATTTGAATATCTATTTAAATATCTATTTAAATCTTGTGCCCATTTGAAATTTGGAAATTTAGAATATTATTTGCCTCATATTATTTTAAAAATTTATTATATATTTTTTAAATTGAAAAATTATAATTACATATATTTATAGGGTGCAATGTGATATTATGATATATGTACATATTGTGAAATGATTAAGAAAACGTGTTTTCAGAATTGCTTGTATATTTTGGATATTAACCTCTTATCAGATGTGGAGATTGAAAATATTTGATCTCAATCCATAGGCTGTCTATGTGTTTTAAGGTACGTTTCAACATTCTAACAGGCAGACTACAACTCCGCCTTAGCCACCACTTCTTGCTTGTGAAGAGCCTCAAGGTCAGCTAGAGGTGAAAGACTGGGACACTCTTAGCCCTTTTCTTAAGATGTGCACATCTCTGTATACATGCTTGGCATTCTAGATTCCCAGGAATAGGTCAGAGCTTTTCAGAGCTACCTATGGAGATACCATTCCCCAGGTTTTCCTTTTAAAAGTTTTGGTCAACTTCTTGTTAGCACCAAGTACTATCCCCACCGCAGTCGGCTTCAATGTTAAATAATTGCTGCTGATTACTTGCAACAAATTATGTAAGGACATGGCTGTTCACACTTTCCAAATTGCCATGGAACTAAAGAGAGGAGAATGGGAATAGAGCAAGTTAAAATGTCACAAAGCTCATGGTCCTTACCAATATTTAGTAATTTTTTTTTCTTTCTCTCTCTCTCTCTCTCTTTTTTTTTTTTTTTTTTGGAGACAGGATCTCACTCTGTTGCTCAAGTTGGAGTAGAGTGGTGCGATCTTAGCTCACTGCAACCTCAAACTCCTGGTCACAAGTGATCCTCCAACCTCAGCCCCTTGAGTAGCTGGGACTACAAGTGCGTGCCACCATGCCCACCTAATTTTTAACTTTTCACAGAGATGGGGCCCCACATTGTTGCCTAGGCCAGTCTCAAACTCCTGGCCTCAAGTGATACTCAGTCATTTTTCTTGAATAAATATTTCTTAGATTGTTGTAAACCTTCAGTGAATTTCCAAGGTTCTGAAAAAGTTGGTTTTGATTATTTTTGCCACTGTTCTTCTTGTTTCTATGGAGTTGCAGAATTTTCACAGGTCGTATTTCACCATCTTCCATGTACTTCTCTTAATTTACTTTTAATATGTTGTTCTATTCTAAGTTTAAATTGATTTAAGCTCTATTTAAACTGTGATATTTAGAATATGCAGAAATTACACAATTTGCATCTGTTATTTATTTATTTATTTATTTATTTATTTATTTATTTATTTTGAGACAAGGGTCTCACCCTGTCACCCAGGCTGGAGTGCAGTGATGAGACCATAACTAACTGTAGCCTCAACCTTCTGGGCTCAAGCAATCCTCCCACCTCAACCTCCCAAGTAGCTGGGCCCAGGAGTGTGCCTGGATAATGTTTTTATTTGCCACTGCTTAAACTTATGAAAATTTTAAAAAAGACTTATGTGAAAACAGAAACTTCCAATGTAGTACTCAGATTTTTATAATTCTTTTAGGACTAAATCACCAACGCACATTTGAAGGCTACCTTAATAGAAAATTAGTTTGAAGTAACCGTTTGAAAGGAATAAGAAGACTTAAAGTCATTATCTAGACTGGGACAGCAAAACACAGTTCTTTTAAGTACTCTGTATACAAAGATGACAATGTTGAAAGACATATATGAGATATGAGGCCAGACAGAAAAATAAATGATGAAATCAGAGGAGATAGAGAGGAGGGGATAACCACTGTTGGCAAGTGGAATCTATAGAGACAGGCAAGAGAGAAATTCATCTTGGCAGATGGGCAAATGCCTTTCAAAAAAATGGATTTCCAAAAATCAATATTAATATTTGTCAGATGTGATAGCCAAACTCTTAAGTCTTTGTCATAAAACTCCATATGTAAAACACACAAAACCAAACCAAAAATGGTACAGTGAGAACCAGTACATACATACTTGTAGCATTCTCCAGAGGGTTTTTTTTTCACCCTGTTATCCCTGGTATTTCACTGTCTTTCAGGCTTACCATACAGCTTGATAACCAAATCGGATAGAGAGTTTGTATCCTCTCACTTGGGAAGATGTGATAGTTCTGTAGCATGTTTTGGAACCCTATGACCAGAACACAGTGGTTGGTTGAGGATTCCAAATGATGCCACCTTGAAACCTAAGAACAATTATGATGAACTTGAGGAACTTCAATATTAATTTAACATTGATTTCCATGAGCTGATGCTACTTCACTGAAAGATTTTGGCAGGGAGTACATGTAGTGTGATTCTTGTGCTTGGAACCTACTTCTTAACAAAGCAACACAAACCAGATGAAAGACATTCTTTGATGGATCTTTTTGAGGAAGATTCAATTTCAAGTCTATCTGTGACTACATCTCTAAAATCATATAAACGAGACTTCACAATTTACCTTATGCTCCAAGATTGAAATTAGTTACTTTGGTTCTCCTTTTTGACTCCCAGAAGGTGAGCTAAATCCAAGAACCGCTGTGCCTCTGCCTTGCAGAAGTGCAGTTCCAGTGCATCCAACAAAATAATCCTGAAACACCAGCAGAGCCACAGAGAACCAAAAACACTTTGGGAATAGTAAATGAGACCCCTTAATGATTTCTCTCTAAAGTTCTTAGCCATGGAAAATCCATTTTTCTGATCTCTACTGTCAAAAAGAATAATAGATAATAGATCTAAACCAATATTTGGTGGGAAAATATTTTCCTCTCTTTTCTCTAGACGTAAAGCAAGTAAGTTCTGCTCTATATACTTTTCTGTAGCTATGGCACTTCGGTAAAAATTTTCACCATAATGTAAATCAGATGAATTTAACTTCCCATTGAGTGATTTACAGCATGCAAATACTTCAATGGATCTGAGAATAAAATTAAACTGGCTAGCCACACACTTTCCTTTAAACCTGAACATTTTGTTGAAAATTAATTATTATAAAATATGCTTCTTCAAAGTCTCTAGTAAATAATTTTAGATATAGCATTCATTTCATGCATTGTCCCCTTCGTGGCTTTGAAATATCAACTACAGGCCAGGCGCGGTGGCTCATGTCTGTAATCCCAGCACTTTAGGAGGCCGAGGCGGGTGGATCATGAGGTTAGGAGATCGAGACCATCCTGGCTAATGCGGTGAAACCACATCTCTACTAAAAATACAAAAAAAAAAAAAAATTAGCCGGGCCTGGTGGTGGGCATCTGTAGTCCCAGCTACTCGGGAGGCTGAGGCAGGAGAATGGCATGAACCCGGGAGGCAGAGCTTGCAGTGAGCCAAGATCGCACCACTGCACTCCAGCCTGGGCAACAGAGCAAGACTCCATCTCAAAAAAAAAAAAAAAAAAAGAAAAGAAATAAATATCCACTATATTCCTCAGCACAATCTTCACTAGAATGCGAATTCACATGCTTCTGCACTCACGAGTTAATATTTTGCTCAGTTTTTTCCTTTAATCTGAATGGTTTTTCCCCTGAATATTAAATCTTACTTATCCCTCAAGTTTTCTTCCATAAATTCTTTTCTCATTCTCCTTGTACTTTTGTCAAAATGTTACTTGCACGTGTTTAATTTCCTTTGACATGATATTTTGTATTAAGTCATTTGAAGCCTATCTCCCCTACTAATGCAAAACTCCTTGGGAGCAGAGATTATCTCTCATTTATTTAACATTCTCAGCAACCAGTCCCTAAATATTTGGTATTTTGCATTAGAGAAAAGAGACAAACATCTAGACTCCCATGGAAAGCTAATGCAGAAAAAACAAATCCAATGACTTGTTATTTTTACTATTTGCATTAAGAGTTTATAAATAAAAATCCAAGCAAAATCAAGATGAAGAAACACTAGACTGATAATCTACGTAGTACTGAACTTAAATTTCATACAGTCTTTACCTATGTGCAAATTTGCTATGGTCTTTGAGTAGCAAAGATTTTAACAGTATGTCTAAGATTTTGAGTAATCGAACTAAGTTGGCAGGTTACTTTAATTAAACTAGTTTGCATATTATTTTAAGTTAGATTCTTATTTGGTGTCTACAAAACCAATAACAAAGGAAATTGACTGAACTTTTCAACTTTTCACTGTTTATTTAGAGATTGTATAGACATAGCCAAAAGGAAATCTCTCCAAAACTACCTCAAAGAAATATTTCTGCAACTGCATAAGATCATGAGAAAATAAAACCCCTCTGTTCTCAAATGACACTTTAAAGTTATAAAAGTAGAGTGTGGGGAAATCAGCTCAGCCATGGATTATCAAAACAACAGAAATGTAAACCAGGTATCAATTTATAATATTTGCTGAAATAAATCGACTCTGATTCAAACTGTCAGCTAGGTTCTTTGACACTGAAAATAAAATACCAAACATGTACTAATGTAGAAAACTTTAGCAATGAAAAGCACGACCTTCCCTTTTCTACTATTATCTTAATATGAATTGAAGTGGTTGATGAGGTTCAAATTGTTGTTTCTTTTTTGCATGAATTCAATACTAAGTCAACGTGTTTTCAAAGTTTTCACATACCTTTTCTACTGATGCATGTATGTTATACTTTGTAGAAATCATTTTTCAGGCATTCCTAATTAATTCTACTGGAATCTAGAAGTGGATTGCTCTCATTCTGTTCCCTTTGAAAAGATTGATTGGTCTGACATAATCTGAATTTTAGTTGGATGAACAAATTTCTTTTTTGTTTGTTGTTTGTCCTAAAAAGTTTCATTTGTATGTCTAATTTAGTTCCAAATTAAAAAACTTATATAACAAAGAGATTGGAGGCGGTTCAGGTACAATAAGTTAAAAACAAAAAGCGTAGTGTTTATGAGTATGTGCAAATTAGAGTAATGTGCCAGAATGGGGTTGTGTACCCAATGAATTAGCTTGAAAGAGGGGCTCATGCCCTTGGATGATGCTGGTTTATGACTGCTTACACTGTGTTGAGGCACTTCCAACTGAACTATTTAACCCAGGGTGGTGACCTGTAGTCCCTGAGGTCTTAAGTAGTCCTATGGATAGGAATCCATTCTGGTTTCCTGTGTCCTCCATTTCCCCATCCATATATCATGGACTGGTTTGAAAGAATGAAGCAAAGGCCTTACAAATGCCTAAAGACCAGAAATTCTGTCAAGGGGAAAAAGAAATGGAAAAAGAGAAGAAAGAGAATAAATCCCCAAATCCCTGCACATGCAAATACTTTATTTTTTTTTCCCACTTCTGAAAAAGATGAGTCAAATAAGAGCCCATTCAAAACCACACGAGTAAAGATGAAGTTGTGTGTTTTTCACATCCTTCAGAACAGGCAGAAGGATGAAAATGAGGGCGAGTTCCCTATAGTCAAACATGCCCAGAAGTAGCAAACTTTGACTTAGCCACGAGCCAAATAAGCTGCTCCTGAATAATCAGGTCTTGGTTTAAATCCGTAGAGAGGTCCTTTTTCATGTGTGTGAGGTGGACTTTTGATTTCATCTCTGGGATGAAGTTTGAAGTTATTTTGTGACTCTGGCATAGAAAATGAAGGAAACCCTTGTAATGGATGGCTCACGTATCCTTATGAGTATGTGTTTAACTCCCTCATGTGCGTTACATTTTGAATTATTACCACTTGAGAGTCACAAGGTTTCATCCACAGCACTGAAGCCATAGGGCGAACAGACTTTCTCAATTCAATCCACTAGGCAAGTATCACTTTAATACTTGAGTACTTAAATACAAATATTATACCAAAAATTAGACCATTTTGATTCTCTTTCTCTTGCTTCTATCACATTAAATGAACAGACATGATAAAAGCCCTGTATTATATATCAAACAATAATTTTTGAATCCATAAAAAAGAAAAATAGCCAAAATTCAGCTCATGTCTTTTTGCAGAGGAAAGAAAGATCCATAAGGCCAGCTCTTATCTATGCATGTGACGTAGAATGTGTCAGAGGTGGAAAACAGAGATGTTCAATCAACACTGACACCCTGATGCTGAGTCTAATTCATCCTTTCCTTTTTCACCTGGACTTTCCACATTGGACTGATAAACTTATATGGATTTTCTCATGCCTTTCCCAAGGCGGATAGTTCCCCATAAACAATTCCATCCAAACTGCCCACCATTAAAAATACTGTATGAATTCCAAGCATTTAAGCTTTCTTTTAAACTCGTCAGTGATTTCGGTTCTACTTTTGCCAGAGATAAATCTTTCTGGGTGTGTCCTAAAAGAAAACAGGAAACTTCAGAAATTGTTCTAGCCCTCTTGTGGTCTGCAATAGGGTTTTGAAAAGGGAATAGCAGTATATAAGGCCAATTTGGGAAGGTGAATTTTAAAAATAGCAAATTCCAGCATGCACTTTCATAATAAAAACCTGAGTGACCAAACCAGGACTACAGTCTTTTCTAGCCTAAGCAAGTTTCAATAATGAAATGTCTTAAGCTGTAGAAAAGTGAGACTTTTCATAAGCTGTTATGGAAGGAGAATGGCTCTGGAAATTTATTATTTGGCAGAATTTTGTCTCCAATAATATTTGTCTCCATTTGTCCATGTGAGAAGATATGTTTGACCAGTTATTAAGAAGAGCGGAGATTGTCTAATATGGGGCAAAAGTAAATGCAGCAGAAATATTAATAAGGACATTTAAATTATTATGCAAAATATATTTTGCAAAATACACAGATAACTGCTAAGGTCATTGGCAGAACTAATAAATTTCAGCCCAAAATTTGCATGGAAGGGTATTTTGCATGAATGTGTGCTGCTCTTAATTTAATAGCCTGACCTCAGCAATAGAAATAATAATGCTTGCCATGCTACAGGAATATTGTGAAGTTTAACCAAAGAGGCAGTCATCATGCTTTTTGAAAAGATAAAATAACAGATCAACACTAATTTTGTTTTTTTAGTGTCAGGGATTTTACTTCTGATAAAAAAAAATAGCCTCCACCCTTCAGAAGAAAATTTCTTAATTAATGACTCATTGTAAATCATAGTATTTATTTAATTAATTTTTAAAATTTTATTATTATTAGTTTTTACTTTAAGTTCTGGGACACGTGTGCAGAACGTGCAGGTTTTTTTATGTAGGTATATGTGTACCATGGTGGTTTGCTACACCTATCAACATGTCACCTAGGTTTTAAGCCCTGCATGCATTAGCTATTTATCCTGATGCTCTCTCTCCCCTCACCGCTCCCTCCCTGACAGGCCCCAGTGTGTGTTGTTTCCCTCCCTGTGTCCATGTGTTCTCATCAAAACAGATTTTTTTTTAAAGCATAGTAATAGTGAGACACGTCCTTATACGGTCTTACCTTTTTCTTCTTCTTTGTTCCTTTGTGTCAGAAAGTAGGAGTACCCTGTTAGGTATTTCAGCATGGGTTCTAGAATAAACCTGTGTTTAGTCACTACAGTAACACATCTGTGATAGTATTACCATTCTTAATCATTGCCCAATCAAAAAATGCCACACTCTGTCTAGAAACGTACATTTTACCTGTGTATACACAAGATCAAACAAAACAATAACTGACAAAAGATCAATATAATAATGACCCAAGAGAAATTTCTATGGCAAAATCATTTTTTGTAACTCTAAGAGTACAATTATTCTCTTGGGTTAAAATTATGCAGCCCTTAAATAACTCTGAGTAAATGAATTAGGTACCATTAAGAGATTTCTTAAAAGTTTTCATTAGCTGTAAAATAAAATAGCTTTAAGCTTTAGAATGTTCTACTCAGTTGGAGACTCTCATGTCTGTGATACTCTGGTGACAATTTCTATTCTAAGTGTCAAAAACAACTCTGCTATCTGGAACAAGTCGTGTAGTATTCTCTCCTTTTAATATTCTAATCGTGAGGTGTGAAGTGAAATGGTTGCACAGTGTAATAGTGGTAAAGAAGTGGAGTGTCAATGAGACGGGGAAGGTGACAGACTCAGAATAGGTCCCCAAGGTGCTCTCCAAGTGCACTGGATAAAGATTCCCCTGGGAAAATTTTCTCATTAGTTCTCAGACACAGTTCAGTAATTCAATAGCACCAGGTTACCATTAGTCACAAGACCAAAATATGTTACTTTCCATGCTTTAGTTCCTTTATTTGTATATGTCATTTTCAGGCTGAAAATTATGAGCCCTTCTCTCCCGCAAAGCCAGTCAGTAAGTTGTTTACATATTGAAGCATGATACATGATAAGCAGATTCTGTGGACCCTTTTTCCATTGTTTATTTATGAAGCAAATGCAAAGGGAAAAAGATATTTTAAATGATTCTAATGATACTTCCTCAATCAACTGCCAATTATTTTATACCAGAATTATTAAACACACACATTCACACACATGCACACATATTTTCATAAAAAACTAGGAAGCATTCAGACATAGTTGTTAAAGATAAGATCACACATTCAAAAAGCTTTCTCATCCTTATTTACGCCACTCATAGAGTAAACTTTCATCACTGTTTAAAGGGAGACTATTTTTAAAGCCAATCATTCTCCAGTAACTATATTATCTGCCTCAGAAATTATAAAGTTGTTCTTTCCAAAATTAGAACATATCAAATCATGTACTACATGTGCAAATATAAAATAGTCACATTTTATACTACAACAGAAGAGAAACTTGAAGACCCTGGATGTTAGTTAATTTTCTATGTAATTACTCAGTAGAGATGTTAAAATGCATAGACTATAATTCTACATGTTTTATTTTTCACTGTCATAAAGGATAGCTTTTTCTATGCTTTGAAAGCTAACTGCACTCCCACTTCACAATTGAAGGCCTAATGGGTTAGGGGGCTGTCTACCTCATTACTCACTAAGTCAGGAGAAAAGGAGTATTGACTCCAGTTGGTCATTCAAATCCTCCTGGTTACATTAGGGAAGCAATAATAAAATCTGTGAAAATGAAAATTAGATGCTACATTAACAGATTGTTGTAGATTTGTGTCTTCTATAAGACACCTCACAGCGTTTTACTTTGCAGATTTTGCAAAGATTGTTATTCTTGTATTTAAGACGAAACTACTATGTAGCTTTGCAAAAAAAGTACTCCATTTGCTTTGTAACATATTCTAGTAAGAACACAATTTAAATGCATCCATCAGAACCACCCTAACAGAATGAAAGAGGATGCTAATCTTCAGTAATGCAAACTACGTATTTATTACAAAAATGCAAAGCAATAAGTAAACTGCAAAAGAAGTTTACTAGAAATAACAAAGAGACATAGAAGAGAATAAACTTTAACAAATGAATTTGTCAAAAACACTTTCTAATAAAAACATAGTCCCATCAAAACAGTAATGATCAGGATTGCAAACAATCCATCAATTGCTTCTGTTTACGTGTTACCCATAGAGTTATTGTTGAACTATGAATTGTAAATATTTATAAGTGATTCATATTAAAGAAGTTGTCAGCTGCAGCTACAGTTCTTCACCTTCTGTCATCCCAACTACCAAGGGGGCTTATTCAATCACTTTCTTGTCAGGCTACCTTTCTTCTCCAGAATACTCAATTCCCAAAACACAACAAAATATAAATGAATGGAAAGTGCTAATGACACATGATTGCCAAGAGGTATCAAGTTGTTTAAGGTTCTTTGCTGACTAAATTTTAAATTAGCAAAATCAGAAAATTCACTTCCCAAGGCAATAATCTTTACATACTTTATAGATGCTCACTGAAAGGAAATATTCACTATTGTTTACTGGTCTGTCGGCTTTCCTATGGTAGGAGCCATATCAGCTTTGAGAGTCGCAAGTGTATGTAGTTTACTTCATGTGTATTTATATGATCTGTGCTTACAAAAGCTAAGCTAATGAAAAAAAAAAAAAACACTGCCTTTTAATTAAACAGAAAATGGCATGAAATGATTAAAACTCAGAAATTGTTCTGTACTACTGTGAAGTTTAAAGATACATATTAGATCTTTAGGATCGGATTAATGTCATCTTCAGCAATTAAAAGTCAACATCTTTAAGTTTAGCAAATAATACAAAACAGTTATCTAATCTTATAATTTCATGCCATTTTCCTCTTTAAATTGCCTTTAAAATGTCAATGTAATGACAAAAACTAACATTTCTAATAACTTACATGCAATTTAAACTTGTATTTTTAAAGTCATTTTTGACTTGGGTTGATTATATAATGTTTCTAGTAACATTGTGTTTTCTAGGATATTTTCATCTGAGAAGAATCTTTTATAAGTAAAAGAAGTTGAATGACCCCTGAAATCACAGTTTATGGGTGCGAATTCTCAGAAACAAGCAAATAAAAAAGTGTCAGTTATGTGTATTAATTTAATTATTGTTCAGAAAAGATAAAGCTTTAATTTTTTTTATGTTGCGAAGAATTGCTCACATTGACACATAATTTCATGTATGCAAAGACACAAAATCAATAATGGAAACTTAAAAATATGTTTAGGAGCATTTTCTGATCAAACAACCAGACCTTCTCACTGAAGAGATGCTCTATAGGTAGGAAATCAGTGGTTTTCTCAGATTCTGGTATAAATAAGCTAGTGGTAATTGTTAACCTTTCTATATGTTTCTGTCTCATTTTTCTATTTCTGTATGAAATAGCTATTGATAATCTTTTAGCAACTTCCTGCAATGTCATTTATTATCACTGTAGTGCTGGGACTTACACAAACACACACACACTCACACACAAGTCAGGGCTCACTCAACAGATGTGCTCTTGCGTGGGAATCATATCACTTTTTCTGAAACACTGAAGGCACGACTTTCAAGTAGTTTTACATTTCGGATCACCTTAGTCCACATTTAATCTAGACATGTTGGTTTAACACCAAGCTGCATCAGACCTTTTAAAGTTCAGTGACTGTGATATAAAATTCTTCACTGTGTTGCACCAATAAATTGAGAAGTGCAGTATAATTCTCTACCATCACTAGAACCATTGTGAAATGAAATACAGACTTTGATAGAGGGTCTCACATTGGTGCACACTCACTCACAGTGATATTCAGTGTATGTCCACAGAATAAAAACCCACATAGATGGTGTGCAGTTTATGGAAGTAAGTGATAAAAAAAAACAGAACAAAACAAAATAAAAACAACCCCACTTTTTTTTTTTTTTTTTTTTTTAAACTATTGGTCACTTTACATCCCACTAGATTAAATGAGGCTGAATTCCTTTTCTCTAGGACCACTTTTGTAAGTGAGTTATTTAGTTTTTTTTTTAATTTTTTTTATTTTTTTAAAGGAAGCAGCCAAAAGAGAGAGGCACTTGACACCTCCAGCAAGTATCTCAGTTCTTTTCATATTGTCAATAGCTCCACTGATAGCACTGTTCTTTTGACAGCTAAAAGCAGATGTGTGGGTTAAGTATGGGAGCAATTCAAATGTCCATAGTAAACTGCAGGGGGGCAGAGAGAGCTCAGAGAGCAGCAGCTTTAAAGTAATTGACTAATACAGTAAGGATATTAAAGTCATTTAGTGCCAAAAGGGAACACACTGATCCCTGACCCTCAGCCACTTTGGAGTAATCTAGTATTCAATCCAGCGTGTAATGACTGCCAGGCCTGTCAATCCTCCAGGCTCTCCAGTCAAATGCCTGTGGCTACTATTGGCTTATGGTAAAAGGACAGAAATGCAAGGAAATGCCTCTCAATCAGCCTATGATGTGATAATGTTATTGCTCCAATGTATTCTATATTGTCCCTGCATAGTTTAATCTGTTGAGACCCATGTCAAAAATTGCCCTTGCTCCCCAGAGGTCTTTACTCAACCTTTTAGTAATACAAGTGGGTTTGAAAGAAAGAGGGTAACTTGATGAATTGTTTCCAGCTAATACGCATATATATATATATATATATATATATATATGAGGTCAACTGTGGCTTAAAGGCTATTCATGGAAGGTATAAATTAGAAGTGCACTAGCAATCTGATTTGTAAATCCTTGCTCTTGTTTTACTTCAATGGGCAAAATTTTTTACAATAAAAAAATATTGACACAGAAATTTATTTACATGGTGGCTGATTTATATTCAGTGCATGTGCCAAAAGGAGTTTTACCAGGGGAAAACATCAGGGGAAAAAAAAAGATTTACTTATTTCTGCCACTTTGAGCCCATGAGTTGGCCAACTTTGAGGAAGCTTGCATTTTAAATGAGGTGTTTTGCATTTGGAAAATATAATTATTGCTACAGGCTGAGAACAGGAAAAAAACAGAGAGTACAGAAAATTGCCATTTTTTGTTATTTTGATTTTACTAATTAAGGCAGTGGGAACTGACCCACATAAAGTCTCTAAAGTTGAAAAGTCAAAATGAGGTAATGACTATTCAAATCTTATTTTAATATTTTACAAAATGTCCATACTTATTAGTTGTTTTTCCACTTGCTTTTCCAAATCTGTTATGTAGAATCTTTGGAAAGAGAAAGCTCCAATGATGTTAACACCCTATTATTTTTAGAGAACATGAAGATTACATAAGAGTAGGCGTTTGCCCATTTGTATTTCGTAAGAGTCTGCTCAGCTCTTAACAAGGAAGGGCCTATGCAAAATGAGAAATAAAGTGAACAACTATTTGCTTGTAAGTCTGAAATAACTTTGGTGTCAAAAACAAATAACTTTCACCCCCCTTCAACCTGTCCTCTTGCCATTTAGCACTCTAAAATAATTATCCAACATATGGTTGTGCTCCAAAAATCATGTTAAACTTGAAATATTCTGAATTTTATGTACAATTTTTGGTAGAGGGTAAGAGATAGAGAAAAATCTTACATTGTGTTCAGTGAATTCCCAAACCTCAGGGATAAAATAAGTTCAGGAAGAATCTCATCAGGATATTTCGAGCAATTTTTCATTAGTACACATGACAAGCTGTTTCACCACAGGCTATTGTTTTTATGGAAAGTTCAAATATTGCAGGATGGGATATATGGTGTGATATTAACACATATGAACACAATTATTACCTATTTTAGGTATATATGACCTTTGTCACCTAGAACACTGATACTATTCATTATGATGTACTTTTATAGAATAAAACAAATGGTTAGACAGCTTTAGAGTTCTTTCTCTTGTTGTCTAATTATGTGTTTAAAGTTTTTGAGCCTTTTCTAAAAGATAAAACAGAGGGAAAAACCAAACAGTTCAAAAAAAAGCATAGGGCTTCAAAGGATCTTGAAATTAATTTGCCTCATCCCTCAATGTCCTGACATCAAAAAGCTAAGTCATTTCAGGTGAGGATATATTTTATACAGAATTCCAAAACTCAGCATCATGTGTGTCTGCAAAAAGCAGTATAACTGTAAAGTAATAACTTCATTCTAAAAGCAAGACAAGAAAACCAGTCTTTAAATATATTACAAGATCCTCTGAGAGGTTGAAATTTCATTTCTTCCTGTCTTGTCCTTGCAAAACTCAGAGTCACTTTTCACTGTTTTTATAGTAATGTCATATTCTTAACGACAGTTGATTAGTATTTAGTCTTCTTTAGAAAGAACACATAGAACATATTTCTGTTTGAGTTAATTGAGCATTTTCTCCTTTAGTTTCACCAGAATAAAGGGCACATATCTTTTCTTCATTTCTCATAGTCAATAAGTAGTTGAAAAAATTCATTCCTTCAGCAAATATATAATTTCAGTTCTGCACGTGGCATTATGCCAAGCTCTGTAAGGGGTATAAAAAAGAATGAGAGGGCCGGGCACGGTGGCTCACACTGTAATCCCAGCACTTTGGTAGGCGGAGGTAGGCGGATCACAAGGTCAGGAGTTCAAGACCAGCCTGGACAACATAGTGAAACGTCGTCTCTATTAAAAATACAAAAATTTGCTGGGCGCGGTGGTGGGTACCTGTAATCCCAGCTACTCGGGAGGCTGAGGCAGGAGAATCTCTTGAACCCGGGAAGTGGAGGTTGCAGTGAGGTAAGATTGTGCCATTGCACTCCAGTCCAAGGGAAAGTGCAAGACTCCATCTCAAAACAAAACAAAACAAAAAATAAAACAACAACAACAACAAAAAGAAAGAAAAGAAAATAATAAAATGTGATCCCTAATTTCAAAAAAAACTTATCGATCAATATGATAGCGGAGACACTAAACAAATAATTATAACATACAATTGAAAGGGGAAATGGTAACTAAAGTATATTATATACCTACAGCTAGCCAGTCGGTCTATATAACTCCAATATCGGTCTATATAACCCCAACAATAGACACAGGTACCTTGTGAGACAAGTATTTTCATTTGTTAAGGTGTCCTTACTGAGGCTAAGAAAAGTTACCTTGTTAAAAAGCCAATACTGTATTTGAAACAAATTCTTTCTGGCTCAGAGGTCCATGCTATCTCAGCAAGAGATCCAGAACAGGGTCAGTAATGCCAGAATTTCTCCACATGAGGAAAGATCTTCCAAATTGAAATCCCTTTTTTTAAAAAAATTTATTTCAAGGAAAAGTAAGACTGTAAGGGTCAACCACACGATGTGGGGTAAACAAGGCTATCTTTATGTGGGCTCATATCTTACTAAATCGACCTTTAAGGTCAAGGGGCCAGAAACTATGTCTTATTTCTATTTTTTGTCAGAAAATAGTAGGAACTTAATAAACATTGAATTAGTTAAATGGGCATATAGGACATCTTTACTCCCCACAGGCCTGGACTTTTCTTGAGGGATTCACACTCGAAACACTTCCAAGAGAATGAAGGTAATCTCAGGAAAGTACAAAGTTGTGAAAAGACATTAAGCTTTTTAGCCATCAAAATGCTTTATCTATTTATATTTATGAGGGTTTCTTCCATAATTTTAATTATACTATGATTAAAAAGGAGGCAGAAATTTATACATACAAAAAAGTAAATATATTATGTGAATTTTATAAATTCATATTTAATGACAAAATTGAACCAACCAACTAAAATCAATGAATAATCAATCAACCTACTATCTGTATTTACATTTCTATTCTCAAACTTTTGGTTTAGAAGCTACTTTTTCTATTAAGAGCCATTATGACCCTTACAACCTTCAGAGGTTTTGGAGGTCATTTTTAGTATTAAAAATTATGAATAGTATCTCTTTATTCTTTTTCTTTTTTTACCCTGCCCTTTTTATCTTTGTTTTTAAAACTTTTTATTGTATAGCACACATTTAGATCAATTATACAAAACAGAAATATACAACTCAATAAATTACCACGAGTGAGTATCAGAGTAACTACAAGCCAGCTCAAGCAATACAAAACTGGCAGCAATCCAAAAGCACCCTTTGGACCATTGCCAATTACTATTCCTACCTTTTTTCTTTCTCTCTCCCAAAGGTAACCACTAGTCTGACTCTTAATCTTTGTTTTGCTTGGTCTTTATATACATAGAATCACTTTTGTATCTGGCTTCTTTCATTCTTCCTTGTTGTATATATGAGTAGTTCAGTCATTTTTATTATACAGTATTCATTTTATGGATACCGCATGATTAATTTATGCATTCTACTGCAGATGAACATTTGAGTTGTTTCTAGTTTAGGGATATTATAAATAATGCTGCTCTGAACACAGGGCACATGTGTATGTTTTTCTGTTGTGTACATAGCCAGGAGTTGAATTGCTGGGTCATAAATTATGCATATGTTTAAATTGAGAAAATGATGCCAGTTTTTAAAACTGGTTGTACCAATTTATTCTCCCACACACAGTATGTGAGAATTCCTGCTGTTTTATGTCTTATCAACAGTTGGTATTGTTAAACATCTTATTAATTTTAGTCATTCATTGGTGTATATGACGGTGTCTCTTTTTTAAATTTTCATTGTACTGATTACTTATGGAGACAAGCACGTTTTAATTTTTATTGGGTAATTTTGGTAGATTTTTACCAATTACACTAATAAAAATCATACTGATACCATCAACAGTATTGAATACATGCTTTCTCACACTTCTGAAAGCACTGGAGACTATGAAACATTAAGTGAAAAAGAAATCACATTATTACTGAGATTCATTTCTTTCATTATAATTGATTTTTGAGGATATATTAATGTTGACTTTTATCATTATTATCACTTTTTGTAACATATATTTATGTTCTTTGAGCTTTTTTTCTGTTGTGTTGATACTTGTTTTATTGATTTCTAAAATATTTTTACATATTACTGACTTTTTTTGTGTGGCAAATATTTCCTCTAGTTTGCCCTTTGATTTGGTTTACACTTCTTCCAGCCAGAAAAAAACGTTTTTCACTTTCATGTAGTCAAATTTATCAATTTTTTTAAGGTTTTAGGATTTTTGTATGTTTATGATGGTCTACTCTACCCAAATCACCACAAATTATATTTTCTAATAGTTGATATTCTGTTCTAGGTCTTTTATAGTTTCAATATTTACAATTAAATCTTTGATCTACAGTGAATTTATTTTGGAGTAAAAAAAGACGCAATGTTTACTATTACTCTATTAATACCTCTATTATAAACTAATTTGAATTATCATTTCTGTTATTCACTAAATTCCCATATATACTTTATTTCTGAACTTTCCACTAAGTTAAAATTGTATATCTATTTCAATGCTAATTATAAGTTGTTATATATATATTTTATGTGCTAGTATTTCTTTTTCTTTCTTTCAGGATATTCCTAGGTTTTGTTTATATTAACTTTTCTGAATGAACTTTGGATAAACGTTAGTAACATTTTGTTGACTTCTCACCAAAATCCATGTATATTAGATTTATATTATATATTAATTTTGGGAAAAATGGACATCTTTATAATATTGAGTATCTCCATTAAACAATAGGATTATTTTGTTCATTCACGTCTTCTTTTCACCTTGTTTTTCTGTTTACTTTTTTTTTAGCCAGGAGTCAACCTTCATTCACGAGCATACATATATCCATGTGCATATAATGTATGCATAGCCAGTGATCTTTATAGATGTGGAAGGAGGGATTTATAGTCAAAATTAGATACGTATTCAAGTATATTCATAATCACATTTATGATACAATTAACAGTAACATAAGGAAAATTAAATACTTCAAGTAAGGATTAAAGATAATACGTTTTCTGTGTTGCACTAGTTTTTAATAAATTAACTATAGAATTTGGGAGTATATTTCCCCTAAAGAAAAAAAAACAGCTCTTGTCATGACCAAGTTGTTATTTTTTTTGTTGTAGCAATTCCATGTCTGAAGATCTAATACTCACCCAATATAATATGATATCTGCTTGTCCACAGGAAGGCATGGTCCGGTTGGACAGCAGTAGAGTTGGGGAAAGTTGTATGCAATCACATCAATCAATCAAACAACTGGAAAATATGCACTGAGTGCTTAGTATGTTTTTACTTAAAATATACTTAGGAAACAGCAAATGACTGGACTGAGTATTAACTGACTATAAAAAGAGATCACAGGCATGGAAATTCATGTAGGCTGGACAGGAAGAAGATGACCTCACCTATTAAGTAGGATTTATGGACAGCCTTTTAGATTTCTTAAGAAATGAATGCTACCTGGAAATGAGAGAAGTGGGGCATTCTGAAGAAAGAAGACAAACTAAACAGACAGCAGGAAGTAGTGGTCAAAACATCTAAGAGGTGGATTATGGAGGCTATTGAAAACCCCCTGTCTTTCCTGTTTATCTACAACTCTAGTTCTGCGAATTATGCAAACAATGGGCTAAAAGTTTCAGTATTGTTCATCTTCTATTTGGATTAAAAATGTGCCTCATTACTCTAAGATCAGGCATTGCCGTGATGCTTACAAGCTACAAGAGCATAGTTGTTGCTTCAATACTTGTCTTTCTGCTGGTTTTCTTCTTCTTTTATTCAGGAATCGAAGAGCTCACATGAGAGCTGCTCAACGATATTTTTTTTAAGTGAGCTAGTACTAAAACCCTAGCCATCTTCACAATTCAAACTAAATAATTTCATCTTAGATAATAAAACAATGATTTCTTTTATAATATTCCTTCATGTGCACTTTAATCTAATAGAACCATTTTGTAAACATATTAGAGAATGACAGTGCAGTCTTCTCCAAGCTGGATTTCAGACAGAAATATACGTGTACTGCCTTACAATGCATAAATACATATACACAAATGTACATATGTGCATACGTCCTTATTATCTCAGAATAAAAATGCAAATGAATTTATTAGCCTAAGAGTGGCACCAAATGGAAATTTATGCACATACATTTAAAAAACAGAACCCTTGAAAATAAAGCAGTTGCAGCCTATTAATTTTCCTCTTTGACGGTTTTTTAAATTCCCCTAAAAAAATGAAACAGCATGAATACTGTCAATATATCACAACAGCCACATTAGGTTTTGTGATATACATCATAATATAAAGAGCACTATTAGAGCACAACCTGGGAACCATTAAATCATTCTAAATCACTGTTACATTCCATTAGTGTCAATGGTGAAACCACATAATAGGCTTTATTACAAACTTCACCTTGGTAGGCCATTGTCTCTAATAACCACTTCTCTATGATGTGGTATCATACCCAGAAATCCAGGGAGATAATAAAGGCTCCCTTATTTCTTTTTTATTGGATGGGTAAAGTTAAATTTAGCTGTAAGTAAAAAAAAAAAAAAAAAAAAAAGAAAGAAAAGAAAAATCCTAAAGCTTTGTTCACTAACTGCGAATTGCTGCCATTTGGACACAAAAAAAAAAAGAAAGAAAAAAAAATTAGGCAGACTTGGGAAGAACAGTTTGAAATAAATTTAAAACCTGGCAATGCTGAGGCCAGGGTAGGCTGGGCAGTGCCAGCAATTACGATGTCATTTTTGAGATGCGGTTTAGTACATTTGTGCGCCTCTTTACACTTTGTTCAGGAGCAGGGTATTGATTATAGGAATACTGTAAGTTTCAAACCTGCCCTTTCTCTCATTCTCCCCCGGTTTGAGCTATACCCTTTTAAAAAGTCATTTGGGCACTTTGTTGGGGTGAAGCTGGTAAGGACTTCAGCTCAAACTGAGATCAATTTTCGGATGTTTCAGGGAGAATTGTTGTACAGTGTTCTGTGCCCCTCTCCTTTATAAATAGAATCATTTACTCCCCTCCCCCTACAAAGAGTTTAAGGGATTTTTCATAATCCCTATTACTTAGATACACCCACATAGGAAATGCTCCCTACAAAGATTTCTACAACACAATAGACACTTTTGTTATTGACTAAGGAAATTTTAGGATATAATAAAATAAATGATAATCAGACAGTTTCAGAGGTGAATAATAGTATCACAAATGGTTGATATAATTTATGATTTAATAGACTATCAGTTCAGAGTCAAAAGCTTTATCTTCTCTCTGTGTTATTCTTGAGTAATTGTGTTTTAAAATTATTGATTATAAACAAGTACATTTATTTCCGTGAAGTAACAATCTACCTTTAAAGGTGGGCTTTGAATAAGGTCAATGCAGGGCAATGAAATAGATTATTATTCTAATGATTCTACTTTGCTTTTGCTCTATCTTTTAAAGACCAGACTTAAAACAATAATATTACTATATGTATCCCTATAAGAGATGATGTTTTAACTTAGGAAGAGAAAGGATTAAGGCAAAGAAGAAAAAAAAAATCCCTGTATACTACGGGAAGTAAACATAAATCACCAGGAATCAAACACTTCAAAAGGATAACTAGACAAAATAAAAAATGAGGTAGATACACTTTTGTAAGAATTATCTAATGAAAAGGACAAAAGAATGATAAACTTGTAAATCATACAGCAGATGAAAGGTAAAAAGATAAAAATTTGGTCTCACTCAATACAATTATTTAGAGTGGTCTTACGTAGTGAAACTTTCCAGATTTCCCCATTAATAGTGAGGCTTGCTTACTGAAAACACATTTTCCGGATTGGCATAAAAACATGCTTCTTCCTCCCTCCAATTTTTCTCCCCTCTCCTTCTGTTGTTTTTCCTTGTCTTCCTCCTCTGTCTCCATCTCTTGTCTCTATCTCTCGCCCTCTCTATCCCCCTTGCTTCCTTTTCTTCACTTTCCCCCTTCCTCTCTTCTTCCCCTCTCTCTCTTTTGCTGTTTTGCACTCTCTTCCTCCTTCTTTCCACCCTTTTCTTCATTAATAGGCTTTTGCAATGCTGGTTTATGCATAATTTGTTTGCAAATAACAATTCAGGAAAGTGTTAACATAGCACACCATGGAAGAAAAATTGAAAATAGAAAGCTGAGGTATTAGGCTTTTTAATGGGGATTTGAACAGAAAGAAAGCATAAGCTTGATTTGCCGCCTCTGTCACCTAAAGAAAGTCTTTTAGCTAAAGCTTCACCTCTGACCTTGTTTTCTACTTTCAGGGTATACTGTATTTCTCTTTTTTGTTATATGTCTGGTTTGCAATGCCATTGATGTTCATAGGGAAGTGAAAGAATTGCTGTTTGAAAAGTCCATGCTCTACTTTATGAAGGCTGGCTTTATTTTCTTTTTTTGTAATATTTTCTCTTTTTGCTTTTGGAAAAATTCGCGATAGAGGCCAAGTCCTAAACACATTGGAAAATTTACCTAACTTAAAAATAATAAATGTTCACCTACTTTTGGTTTTAATCTTTCTCTGATGTAAAACTGTCACTTCAGACATTGCCATCTCAGAGTTGAATCTCAAAGTGTCATGAATGAACTGGTACAATTTTTAAAAATATTGCTGATTTTTTTTAGTACTGATTTTAGGCTTCAAATGATGAACACACTAGGTTTGGCTTGTTTCACACAGTTGCCAGACTAGTTGTGTCTTTCAGGTCAAGGATAAATAAAATCAAGTCAAGTCATACAGTATTGCTTTTTAATTTTGTTTACTTGTTTGATACCAGAGAGAAGATTTTGCTGAATCCTGGATGCACAGCATCAGGCTTGGCAGAATTAAAAATCTGTAAGAACTGCTTCGCTAATTCAACACCCCTTCTAGATGGAAATGGTAAAGTTGGAAGATGTGGGGAAAATTTTGGCCATAGGGTGACAGTATAGCTTATCTGACAGGAGCAAATAACTCACTAACTCCTGAATAACTATTTTCCATATTCTGTATGTCCATTCCAATTTTAAGGAAAAAAAAAATACCTAAGAAGTTTGCATAAATATGTGATTGTAAATCCTGCATGGAGAAATAAGAAAAGCAATGCCATTATATACTCTTTTCCTGGCTTGGTTTGCATTTTATACAATCTTTTGTTAATATATATACATTAAGATTTTATAGCACTATAAGTCCTGAAATATTTGGCAAGTGTATAAAGATTTTTAAAAAGAGGCTTTCCAGAGAAAGGATTGGGTAATCAAATATAATTTCTGTAGTGATTGATTTTGAAAATAGAACTTTGACATTAACGTGTTTCTCTAAATGGTGTGTGTATCACTTGTTTTATGAAAATAACTTTCTTAACTTTTTCATTTGCCTAAAAGAAATGTATGGTCATTTTCTTTAAACAATTGGATAAATATTTAAACATGAATGTTCTTCAAGGGAGTGATTAGCTTATATGATTTTCCTTATACACCTGTACACATTAATGTGTAGGGTATTTACAAGTCTGTAATGTTTTTGAAATTATAACTACAGGCTGAAAGCCTCCTTCTTAGAAGAAGAAAGCTAGTAGTACTTCATTCAGTTCATTTATGACAGTATGTTAGAAAGCTGCCTGCTAAACCACAAATCTCATCCCATTAACTCACAGAATCCTATAACCTTGAGCTATTCAGACTTCAGACGACCAAGTGAAACGTCCTTACCTTGCATTTATTCATAAATATTAAGACCTTTCTGTGAAGTCAGAATTATTTGAATCCCACTACTACTGTAAACATGTGGACAACAAAGGCTTACATAGTTTAAAATGTATGAGATAAGAAAATAATAACAGATATGTTTAGACTAACTACTACATCTTTCTATCCTCTTCTCTCCTTTCACTCAGTGATCATCCCACGAAAGCTTCCATTTTTCTTTTTTAACTTAATTGAAAGTATAATTTCATTTTATTTATTTATTTATTTAGTTACTTAGTTATTTTAGACTGGGTCTCACTCTATCCCCCAGACTGGAGTGCAGTGGCACAATCAAGGCTGACTGCAAACTCTGCCTCCTGGGTTCAAGTGATTCCCCTGCTTCAGCCTCCCAAGTAGCTGGGATTACAGGTACCCGTGACCACACCCTGCCAATATTTGTATTTTTAGTAGAGACGGGGTTTCATCGTGTTGGCCAGGCTGGTCTCAGACTCTTGACCTCAATTGATCTGCTCACCTCGACTTCCCAAAGTGCTGGGATTATAGGTGTGAGCCACTGCACCTGACTGATAGTATGATTTTAAGTGGATTTCAGTTAAAAAATGAAAAAGGAAACATTTATTGAAGGCTTATTATGTGGTAGGTGCTCTATTTTCTATCAGTGTCTTATTTAATTACCCAACAACTCTATGAGTTATGTAATTCAAGTGGTGTTTCCCCATTATTTACATGATTGAATTAAAAGTAAAAGTCTCCTTCTTAAGGTAAGATAACTGGATCTTGAATTTGAATGTTATAACTCAATTAAGTGTAACATGATGGGAATAGCTCATTAATTCATTCAACCAATTTTATTAAGGGTCTACAATGCCCAATACTTTACCAGTCTCAGAAGACAAGGCCATGAAAAAAATTCAGTGGCAATCCTCAAGGCTACCGTATTCTTCTGAAGAGAGAAACATTCAAATACAAAAATCTGGCCAGGAGCAGTGGTTCATGACTGTAATCCCAGCACTTTGGGAGGCCGAGGCGGGTGTCTCACAGGGTCAGGAGTTCAAGACAAGCCTGGCCAACATGGTGAAACCCTGTCTCTACTAAAAATACAAAAATGAGCCGGGCGTGGTGGCAGGCGCCTGTAATCCCAGCTACTCGGGAGGCTGAGGCAGAGAATCAGTGAGCCAAGATGGTGCAGCAAGACTCTGTCTCAAAAAAAAAAAAAAAATGCCGAGGCGGTGACTCATGCCTGTAATCCCAGCTCTCTGGGAGGCCGAAGTGGGCGGATCACGAGGTCAGAAGATCAAGACCATACTGGCTAACATGGTGAAACCCCGTCTCTACTAAAAAGTACAAAAAATATTAGCTGGGCATGGTGGTGGGCGCCTGTAGTCCGAGCTACTCAGGAGGCTGAGGCAGGAGAATGGCGTGAACCTGGGAGGCGGAGCTTGCAGTGAGCCGAAATCGTGCCACTGCACTCCAGCCTGGGCAACAGAGCGAGACTCCGTCTCAAAAAAAAAAAAACCAAAAATTCAGTTGGGTATGACAGAAGCCATAGTAGAGGCACATGTACGAGTGGCACTGTGCTACCGATAGATTAGGTGGACATTTTCACCATATGTATTGTCAGAAGGGAGTAAAATCTTTCTGAGAGGAAGGAATATTGATGCTGAGCCCTAAATGAGAAATTAGTTTGGTAGAACTGTGGATCAGATAAAAATGTAGCCATGTAACAAAAAGAAGCTAAAAGGAACAGGGATTATCAAAAATTTTAGTCTGATTTGATCTTTTTACTGTGAGCATCAAGTATGTGAAAGTGTTCAAGTGCAAAACTGGACAGGAGGACCAGGGTGGTATTACAAGTAGCCTTATAAATTATTCTATGACTTTGGATGCACCAACCAAATCTGGCTTACTATTAATTATGGATAATAGCTCTGAGAGCTAGTAATAAATTCCTTACTAATTGTACTTATTTATTGTGTGTAAATTTAATCTAAACTATAGATTTTCTGTTTGGCTTATCTATCCATGAATTAAAAATAAGAATTGGAAACAGTTAACATTATCATATAAATATAATTTTAATGTTGAGATATATTTCATTATATATTCTGCATCTCTAACTTTATGGTTCCAAATTTACTACCACAATTTTAAAAGGGGTACAAGATAAAAATATAACAGTATTAACAACATATACCTAATGAGCTTGATTCTAATAAGATTAAATTACTATTTTTTTTTTCCAGATTTCTGGTAAGATTTACTTTCTGTAACCCATAATGACCTCTAGCCATCTGTGTCATAGCGAAGTGGTGCTTTGTACTGGATGAAGCAAAGGTTTGCAACTACTCAGGCAATCTAATTCACTGTTTCCCAACTATAAAGTGAGAATAATATTACTTGGGTTATTATTGTGAAGATTAAATGACATAACATATGTAATATTGCAAAGATAAAGTCTGACATTTTTCCCTTCTTAAAACCCTAATTTTAAAACAAAAACATCTAGGAAATAATCTACAAAGTTCTTATGAATATTTTTATGTATTTGTAATTTCTTCTAAATTATAAAGGGCAACACCAGTTTTCTCAATATTTTCATAAATATTTCTAAAGTTGCAACATAATCCAGTATTAAAAAACCTGAAAAGATTAGTTCACATAATTTTGACTGTAGTAGTAGAAATCACAAAAGTAAATTTATTTGATAGTGCCGAGTTCTTCCCATATATTGTCTGTGTTACTCTTCACACATTCCTTTGAGGTGTGTTCTTTTATCATCCCCATTTGAAACCAGAGTTAACTGTGACTCAAGAGGTTTAAGTGACATGTCCCCAAATCACTGAGATGGTAAGTAAAAAGAGAGAGGCTAGCTTTGAACACATGACTATTTAACTCCACAGGAAAAGTTCTTAATATAGAAATTCAAAATTTTAATCATGAGTTCTACAGGTTTCCAGTTTGATTTAGCAGTAAACAAATGGACCATGTGTTTTTAAAAACAGCAGCTGATTTACCCATACAGCTGCTCTTAGTTGATGCAAATTAATAAAATAATAGGGACGGCCATAAAGGAATTGCCTTTTATTCTTTTTGCCAATATGCTGGAAGAAAACAATGAATACGTGTTTAACTAAATCAGAAGCAAAGAGTATTCCAAATTAATATTAAAATAAGTATCCAATATTTTTATGTTGGATAGATACAGTCTTGTGTAAATTTGAAGCTTTAACCTATCTTTAAAATGGATGACATTTTTCTAAAAAAAATTATACATTTCACAATTTGTTATTTTATGCTTTAATCTTGTAAAATTTGAACTTTAAGGCTAGGTGCCTATAATCCCAGCACTTTTGGAGTCCAATGTGGGCAGATCGCTTGAGTCCAGGAATTTGAGACCAGTCTGGCTAACATAGTGAAAACCTGTCTTTCCAAAAAAAAAAAAAAATTAGCTGAGTGTGGTGACTAGTGCCTGTAGTTCCAGCTACTCCTGCGGCTCAGTTGAGACAATCTCTTGAGCCTAGGAAGTTGGAGGTTGAGGTTGCGGTGAGCTGAGATTACGCCACTGCACTCCAGTCTGGGTGACAGAGGCAGACCCTGTCTAACAACAAAAATAAATTAGCTTTATCTGTTATGTTGAATATATTCTTGCAAATGTAAAGGTTTCTGAGTCTGTAGAAATCTGAATCTGTAGAAATGGGTATTTGAATAGATTCTTTTTTAACACAATTTAAATAAAATTTTTAACATTTGTCACTAGTTAAGTTTCTTCAATTTATCAGGCTGAAGTAAAATAATTTAAAATTTGAAAAATATCTATTTGTGGGCATATTTGAAATCCTTCCCATCCTTGAGAAAGCATGGTATAGATTAACTATTTTTAACCATATCTAATTCTATGTAATATTTGAAATTTTCAATGTGACTCATTTTAATAAGGAATGTAATGTTAACTTTAAAAGCTAACAAAGTTATTCTTTCAATAGCTTTTATGATAAACATTTTCTCTTATTTCATAATTCAATTTTAGAAGGACCTATTTATTTTGTTATCTAACTAAAAAGAACGTCTCAAAAATGTGTGGACAATTGGAAAATATTGTTTTGGAAAAATGAAATGTAATGTTTTCTTAAAATGGATTGTGCAGAAATTGATCTTATCAAACAAAATGTTACATGGCAAAGAAATAATTTTTGTGTTTAATTTATAAAAGTAATCAGAAAGTCCCTTTATGAATGGTGGAAAATATTTGCAAACTATGCTTCTGACAAAGCTAACATCCAGAATCTATAAGGAACTTAAACAAACTTACAAGCAAAAAATCAACCCCATTAAAAATTGTGCAAAGGATATGGAACAGATTCTTTTCAAAAGCAGTTGTATACATGCAGCCAATAGGCATATGAAAAAGTGCTCAACATCACTAATCATTAGGGAAATGCAAATAAAAACCACAACAAGATATATCATCTCATACCAATCAGAATGGCTATCATTAAAAAGTCAAAAAATAACAGATGCTGGTGAAGTTGCCGAGAAACAGGAACACTTACACACTGTTGATAGAGTCTAAATTAGTTCAGCCATTGTGGAAAGCACTGTGGTGATTCCTCAAAGAACTAAAAACATTATTACCATTTCACCCAGCAATATCATTATTGGGTATATATCTGAAGGATATTAAATCATTCTGCCATAAAGACACATGCACAAATACGTTTATCACAGCCCTATTCATGATAGCAAAGACATGGAATCAACCCAAATGCCTATCAACAGTAGACTAGATAAAGAAAATGTGGTACATATACAGAATACTATGCATCCACAAAAAAATGAGATAATATCTTTGCAGCAACATGGATGAAGCTGGGACCATTACCATAGCAAACTATTGCAGGAACATGAAACTAAATACCACATATTCTCACTTATAAGTGGGAGCTAAATTACTAGAATACACGGACACATAAAGGGGAAAAACACACACTGGGGCCTACTTGAGGGTGGAGGGTGACCAGAGGAAGAGGATCAGAAAAAAATACCTACCAGGTACTGTGCTTAGTACCTGGGCGACAAACTAATCAGTACACCAAACCCCTGTGACATGAGTCTACCTGTATAACAAATCTTGGCCGGGCGCGGTGGCTCACACCTGTAATCCCAGTACTTTGGGAGACCGAGGCAGGTGGATCACAAGGTCAGGAGTTCGAGACCACCCTGGATAAGATGGTGAAACCCTGTCTCTACTAAAAATAAAAAATTAGCTGGGCATGGTGGCACATGCCCGTAGTCCCAGCTACTCAGGAGGCTGAGGCAGGAGAATCCCTTGAACCCGGGAGGCAGAGTTTGCAGTGAGCCGAGATCGCGCCACTGCACTCTAGCCTGGGTGACAGAGCGAGACGCCATTTAAAAAAAAAAAAAAAAAAAATCTGTACATGTACTCCTGAACCTAAAATAAAAGTTAAAAGAAAAAAAAAATTGATTATCTCTCTCTAAAATATGAACAGATGTGAACCTATAAATTAGAACTTTTAGCGAATCACTTATGCTTTGTAAAAAGAGAAACCTTTGCAAGAAATATTTTCTGTGATTTTATTATAATGGCATTTTAAATATCGGCAGTCCATAATATTCAAAGTAAAGTTAACACTTTTTATTGTTCCCTTATGCCCAGTGTACAAATAAAGCAGGAATGATATGTCTCAATTCTTAAAAAAAAAAGCTTTGTTACTTCCATAATTTATTTAAATATTTATCTAAACTTTATCATGCACTTGATACGGAGTCACTGCCTTTGAAGAACAATCAGAAATCAAGTCAAGGCTCTCAAAATATAAATCAGCTAAAAAATAAATTTGCTTCAAGTGATTCACACAAATTTTTAAAATGAAACACCATGAAGAATAAAATTTGGGATGTGAAAGATAAATTCCCTTAGTGAGTGTTTACGGAAAAAAATTAGCAAATGAATATTATGGGCCAGGTCCCACTCCAGACACTGAGGATATCATTGGGAATAGGAAAGTCATGGAGCCTCTAGTTTACTGTGAGGAAATAGACAAAAAAGTAGATAATTAATAAATAATGCTAAACATTGACAAGAATTCCAAAGAATTCCGCAACTAGAGTGTGATATGATGGATGCTTGTGAAGTGGCTACTTAGGATGGTCAAGGAAGGTTTCTATAGATAAGTGACATTTAAGCTTCCATCAGAATGTCAAGAAGGATTTCACCCATGAAAACTTTTGCAGAAAGAATAGCAGGTATATGTGTCCCCAGATGGGAACAAGCTTGGCTTGTTCAATGGGTACATTGTACATCAGAGTCAAAGAAAATGAGATTGTATGGGCTGCCAGACCCTGGTGATTTAGGAGCTTCAACTATATTTTAACTGACATGTGATGGGAGCAACTGAAATAATTTTGTCTAATATTTATTTTATTTTATGTTATTTACTTTTTATTATACTTTAAGTTATGGGATACACGTTCAGAACATGCAGGTTTTTTACATAGGCATACATGTGCTATGGTGGTTTGCTGCACCCATCAACCCGTCATCTACATTAGATATTTCTCCTAATGCTATCCCTCCCCTAGCTCCTCACCCCCCAATAGGTCCCAGTGTGTGATGTTCCCCTCCCTGTGTCCATGTGTTCTCATTGTTCAACTCCCACTTAGGAGTGAGAACATGTGGTGCTTGGTTTTCTGTTCCTGTGTTAGTTTGCTGAGAATGATGGTTTCCAGATTCATCTATGTCCCTGCAAAGGACAGACACTTCTCAAAAGAAGACATTTATGCAACCAACAAATATATGAAAAAAAGCTCATTATTAGTCATTAGATAAATGCATATCAAAACCACACAATGAGATACCATCTCATGCCAGTTACAATGGCGATCATTAACAAGTCAGGAAACAACAGTGCTGGGGAGGATGTGGAGAAATAGGAACACTTTTACACTGTTGGTAGGAGTGTAAATTAGTTCAACCATTGTGGAAGACAGTGTGGTGATTCCTCAAGGATCCAGAACCAGAAATACCATTTGACCCAGCAATCCCATTACTGGGTGTATACCCAAAGGGTTACAAGTCATTCTGCTATAAAGACACATGCACACATATGTTTATTGAGGCACTATTCACAATAGCAAAGACTTGGACCAACCCAAATGCCCATCGATGATAGATTGGATAAAGAAAATGTTGCACATATACACCATGGAATACAGACATTTATTTTAAAAAGATAAAATAAATATGGAGAATAAATTGTGGAATAAGCAATAGTGAATTCAGGGAGACTGGTTAGAAAGCTGTTGTATGGCTGGGCACGGTGGCTCGTGCCTGTAATCCCAGCACTTTGGGAGACCGAGGCAGGTGGATCACCTGAGGTCGATAGTTCAGGACCAGCCTGACCAACATGGAGAAATCCCGTCTCTACTAAAAACACAAAATTAGCCGGGCATGGTGACACATGCCTGTAGTCCCAGCTACTCGGGAAGGCTGAGGCAGGTGAATCGTTTGAACCTGGGAGGCGGAGGTTGCGGTGAGCCAAGACCGTGCCGTTGCACTCCAGCCTGGGCAACAAGAGCGAAACTCCATCTCAAAAAAAAAAAAAAAAAAAAAGAAAAGAAAAGAAAAGAAAGAAAGCTGTTGTAGTCATCTAGCTAACAGATGTACAAAAATCCCAGGATAAGTTTTGGAAGTAGCATAGAAATACATGCTGATAAATTAAATGCAGACAATAAAAGAAAGGAAAAAAAGCCAAAGATGAATATATCGGTGTACATTTGAAAGCACAAACATTAAAATGACTCAGTCGCATTAGTTTTGTGAAGATAGTGTTTTCAGAAGCATTCTAATTTTTGCTTCCTGAAAAAGAGAATATTGAAATTTGTACAACAATTTGAAAAGCTGAATTATAGAAAGATTCATTTCTAAGACTTAGGCTGATTCATTATCTGTGGATAGGAATCTGATTCAAAAAGGCCTATATTAATCATGAGTGTTTACTGTTCAATTGCAGGGCATGCTGGGAGTTGTAGTTTTCAGTTATTCATATGTAATTTTTGTAACATTACCTAGTCTTGCAAAGTTCCACTCACCTGTCAAAAATATCATTTGCTTTAGGCAAGTGATTGAATGCAATTCTGCAAGATTGATCTATATTGAGCAGTTGGTGACAACCAGTTACAATTTTGAATTTCTAGGAAATAGCACTGTGACCACAGGTCTTATTCCTCCTCCCAAAACAACACTTCCAGGGATTCCCACAGGATTTTTGGTAATTGTAGAGCTACCATCAGGCAAACAATCAACACAAACTGAACATCATTGTAGGTATTAATAGTTATTTTCAGGACACCTACAATGTACACAAAATATACCCAGAGAAATAATATACACAGGCTATGCTCTGAATCAAACTTGGAAGGTAGTTCCTAGATATTTAGGGAGATTTTAAAAATATCTAGGATGGTAGAGTTTCAATACAGAATCTAGGTTTATGTTCTAAGAATAAGCAATGAAATAGGAAAATGTCAAACCAAAGCAAACACATCTTTAAATGATGAAGTAAAAAGCACAATGATAATCAAAAGCTTTTGTGACCACTAAACAAGTTATAGTTTATCCCCTAGAGAGAAGCTATGATGGGCTGAACTTGTCATTAGGAGGAAGATTAAGTGCCAATTGTTCTGACTTGGTTAATTATATGCTCAAATCCCTTCAGTATATCACAGAAGCCAAAGCCAGGCTTTTTGCTTTTGAATATCTGTATCGTGACTCTTTGGATTGCTTATTGGTTATTTCTCTTGACAACTTGAACCTGAACATTGAATCCCTTTGGCAACAACTATCTGTCAAGAGCAAATAAATAAATAAATAAATAAGATTTGTGTATTAGTTTTCATTATAGAAGTGCTTGTAGTTGAAAAAATATGTACCTGTCAAGTTTTCAATATCTCGCTGGGGATGCAAGCAATGCTGTTGTGATTTCAGAACCTGGCTGACAAATTCACGTTTCAGTAGTAAAGACAAATCAAGGGTTTTTCTCTCCCCTCCCTTTTTAATTCTTTTTTTTCTTACCGCTTTGACAGTCATACATAACAATTTGAGACCTAAGTGCCACTTTGATGCACTATTCCATTATTAAGTGGCACAGTCACTATAGAATAGATGGCGGGCCTGTACTCAAGGCATTGTGAATTAAACAGCTTTCTACAACAGGGAGATTGAATGGCCCAAAGAATTCTGAAATATTTTTTAAAAAATAATTTAAAAGTTTGTTTCAGAAGCTTCAAAGCATATAATTTAAAATAATCATAGGTAGTTAATTGTAAACTATAGAAAACAAATTATTTTTTAGTAATATTGTTCAAGTTTAGAGGAAACATTACATACATTAGCAAATATCCCCAACCCACAATTACTAATTTCAAATATGAGTATTTGATGGGTCTTGAGGGGGGGAAAATAATCAGTGTGAATCTGGGCAGACTTTAAAGTAGGAAGAAATGAACGTTTATTGTGTGACAGTAATTTTATAACACATTCATAGAAAAGTATTCTAAAAGTATTTTTTATGCTCTGAATGTAAGAGTTTCCACCAAAGTAATATTGACTTAAAGTACTTAAATTAATTCCTTTGTCAATATCTGTACAGTAAATCAATATACCTAGAATTAAACAACAGTTTTTGCCAGAAGTCAGGCTAATCTTGGTAATTTCTGGTTACAATTCATTAATCAATCCATCATCACTAGAAAAAAAAAAAAAAGGCAAAGCAGAAAGAATTCCATAATAATACCAAGTAACAGAAGTTTATTATTTCTTCAAAGTTTGTTCTTTTCATACAGGAAATAACAAATTAAAAGCTACATTGCTATGACTCCCTATTATATTTTAGCTAACAAAAGTAAATAATCAGTTTTACTAGAAATATAAAAAAAATTTTAGTGCTTATTGCTCCCCAGAACCTAATGAATCAGAAAATATATTTTTTTTCTTAAGGTTATATTAAAAGCCAAAGGATTACTTTACAAACATTGGTTCCGTGATATATCCCCAGGGAGAAAAGACAACATGAATGGAAAATTCTATTAATTTATATAGTTCTGAAATATTTGCTATAATACTTATCTCTTTATGGTTTTGACAACTCAATCAAACTGATGAGTATCTAAGGATATGAATTACAATTTCAGTGCTCAGTACAGAAACTCTGATGTTTTGTTTCTTATTCTTCTGCACTAGAAAAACAAAATTGAATTATTTTATTACCCTTTTAACTCTTAATAGTAATCCCATAAAGCAAGAAAAAAATACATCAAGGATAAAGGGGTGCATTATATCTTTTACAGGGTGATGGTAAAGAGTTATGGTGCTGTGAAACAACAGCTGAAGGTAAATATATTATTTCTGATGTACTTGAGACTGAGTCATTTAAGAAAGAGAGAAAGAAAAAAAAAAAAAAACAATTTCACCAGTTTCCTACTTTACACTTCTGAAGTGCTAAAGGACTTTTAAAAAGAGAGAAAAAAGTAATTATGGGAAATAAAATAAGAATTTTCTTAGTTATAATTCCTGCCCCTTAGCTGATTGCAGTAAATTATAAATTATGCAGTCAATGTAGGCCAACAAAAGAAGACATCTTCAAATCTCAGTCAAAGGTAATTACTTAAGTCGGCTGAATGTTCCCTTTTCATAGAGTGTGATCTCTCTGTGACAGCTCACACTGACAGATGACCTTCTCGGCAACGTTCTTATCCTTCGGATCATGAGCAGTGTGGCTCTCTCCCTGAATATCTCTATATATTTGTGACACTAAGCTTTCAAACACAGCTATTGACAAATCAGAACATCAGTCTAAGTGCTGGTCTTCCTATCACTCACAATAAAGTAGCTATCACTTGTGGTGGTGTAGAGCAAGTACATCTCTGAAAAATGAGTTCTCACCAAGTGCTAATTTGACACAGCTCGCTTGCCTTCCCATAATTGCTCTGTCATTGTCAGTTGGCAGTTCGGGCTCATTCCTGGAAGCTGTGCCGTACAATTGGATACAATTACTCCCATTTACCACCACTATTATGCCACTGATGTTGCCCAGTCCGCATATTGACATGCCTCATTAAACCTGGATGCGGGCCATTAATGAACATTGTTAGCATTTCTCTTAAACTTTTTTGCCTCTAATAAACAGTCAGTGTTCCATGAAGGAGCACTGCCATCCTTGTGATATGATATTTATTATCTTATGGGGGAAGGGGACTCGGCAAATGGAAACTATCCAGATGCTGAGAGAGAGATATACCGTTAGATTAGTAGAGAATAGCGCTGATCAGCGGGACCTTTCTATCAGGAGCATCCTACCATTAACCGAGTGACCTCTGCTACCCAAAAAAGAAAAGCTGGATAAACAGGGACACCCCAGAAGTGCCCACACCACAGCAGGTTTCTCAAGGTTACATCATTGCCAACACCTCTCTCTAGCCCTCTCCTACCCCCAGGTGGTGCTATGTGCCATGATAAAGATAATTTTGCCCTGGGTCTTCAATCCATTATGTCCAGCTAACTTCAACGTGCATTTTTATTCAGAGATAATTATGTGTTGATCAGAGAAGTCAGCGGCTGTCACCCATACAGCAGGTACACCTGCGGTGTGACATGGGTGGTAACGATGGCATGCCCTTCAGCTGTCATGACACGGACAGGGACTTTATTACGTATATGTCATCGTTTCTCTTAAGAAAATTATACTTTCCCACACAATGACAATAATGAACCTTTACAACACTCCATAAAACTTCATTTGCAGTTTTATTCCTGACCTTCATTATATATGTACTAAATATATAGAAACACCTATAAATATACACTATGATCTGTGCCTCTAAAGGTTTATAAACAAGTTTGTAACTGCAGGAAAGTATGAGATATCCAAATGAACTTTTTGTTAAAAACTTAAAATATCTTAAATGAAAAGTAATTTCACCACTTTGGCATTATTAACTTTTCCACATTTATAAGAAAATAATTATGTATACAGTTGAAGGTATTTGTTGAACAGTTATTTGAGTGCTATTAAAATGGACTCCACTGGATTAACTTGTGTCAAGTTGTCATGTACATTCTATAATTAAATGTACATAATACAACGAAAGATAAAATCTTCATGTAGACAATGTTGACGTCTAAACCTTTATGCATATGTTTTAAATAAAATTTCCTATCAGATCAGTTGCTAAAAATTTCGCTCATTACATATAGAATTAATGTATGTCTCTTAAAAAGATAATGTGAAATCAACTGAGGCTAAATTTTGGATAAGGTGAACCATTACATCGAAAATCTATAAAGTTATAGTCAAGGGATATTTTTAAAAATATTTTTAAATCCAAAATCTATTACCCTTACAGAACATATATAGCTTGGAGGAGACATTGCAAAATAGCCTCCATGATCCTGGAAAATTTACAGTCCTTAACCCTTAACACCTGGCATAAGAACGCCACTGTACTTACTTCTGGGAAGTTCGTATACAAACAGGGGTTCCCCTTCTCTCCTTTTAGCTAAGAATTACAATCTGTAACATTTGCAGGATATACTGAGCCCTATTTCTCTCCTTGCTAGTCTGTCTGGCTAAAATACAAATTTAATTATTTAATGGTTACTATTTTCCAGAGATGTTAACAAGCTTTTCTTGCATTATTTCATTTAATCCTTAAATAGCTCTATGAATGTGTACTATTTGTATCCTCGTTTGAGAGAGTGTACTGAGGAACAGAGAGGTTAAATAACTCTCCCAAGGTCACAAAGCCCTTATTTAGCAGAGTAGAATTTAAATCTAAGAAAAATGGTTTCAAAGACCATATTCTTAACCAAGATGCTATATTGCTTTTCAAATGACTGATATTTCTGTCTCGAAAATGGCAACCAGTTTGATTCATTTACTTCCACAGGATTAATTTTGAAATTCACTGTTTTGGCATAGTGAAAGCATTATGAAGGCACAGACTTAATTAGATCTTGACAAGATTTAGATTATGCTTTACAACTTTTAATACTTGATGTTGTTCTGCATTTCGATTGCTACACAAAATACAAGGTAAAATAATTAAATTTATTTTTAATTTGAATGGATTCCATTTCAGAAATTGAAATATATATCACTTACCTTCTTTTTAAAAAATACAGGTCTACTTTCTTCTGATCTGGTACTTTTTGATCTGTTATTTGCAAAAAGAAGGTAATATACTTTCATGTAATATGGTTCATTCTATTTTTTATTCCAATGGCTAATTTAATCTCAAAGTCAGCCTATCTTTTGGAATCTGCTGAGCCTTTCAAAACGTTTCAGGAGCCGTGACTTTTCCTGTGATGTGGACACCTGTCTATCTGTTACATGGAATAGGTCTAAGATCTCCGACACATCTCACTTACTAGTTTGCCAGTGAGAACGGTTGTTTGTAGAACTAGCAAATGTTATTATTTTAAACACTTGATCATTTTCTTTGTGGGATTAACTAAAGTTAATCAATAATTTCTTACTTGAATAAAAAATAAAATGTTTAAGAATTTATTTGCTTAAGTTTTGTTTTTTGGCAAGAGAAGGCTGTTTATGACTTTAATTACCGTAAGCATGTATCTGTCAACAGAAATCTTGAAGGATTATTGTAGGATATACTTGCTCTACTTAATCATTTTAATTTCCATGAAGCTCAAAATTGTTCTGCTTCTTTTATATCTCATGATGTTCAAGGTGTGTGGGAATAGAAGGAGGGACATGAGGTGTGGCCAGCCAGGTAAACACAGGCTAGTGTTTTAATTTTACAAAGGGAGAGGATTATACTGCCTGCTTGTGTTCTTTTTCCTTGTCCTATTACTAGTTGGCATGAGTCTAGTGTTTGATGTGTGGGAAAATGGACCTGGAGCCAAGGAAATGATATGGTCTGCAAATAGAGAAAAACACATACCTGACTTATTCAATGATAGACTCAGAAATAGGAGTTTGATTTAGCTTGCTTCAAGTTGTATTATTTAGGCATAAATATAAAGAGTTGTCTTGTATATTCATGTTGTTCTTTGGGGAGAGAGAATTTCTTCTCTTTCCTTCCATGAGATACTTGAATGATTCATTTTTATTCATTCAAGAAATACTTACTGAGTGCCAGTAGGGACCAGGCATTAGTCAAGCTCTGAAAAATGTAACAATAAATGAGATATAAACCCCTGTCTGCAGGGAGCTTACATTTTAGTGGTTGGGGAGAATTAAGTAAATCTTACAGTATGTGAGGTAGTGATAAACACTAGGGAGAAACTTAAGCAGGGAAGGGCCATCAGAAGAGTTAGACAGGGAGTGCAATTTTAAGCAGGGCAGCTGGGGAAGGCCTCACAGAGAGGCTGATATTTGAGCAGACATCAGAAGGAGGTAAAGTAAGGGGCATACAAATATCCAGAAAGTGAGTGTTCTGTCAAAAGGGAAAAGCCATGAAGGCCATGAGGGCAGGAGTACAACCTGCATGCTCGAAGGATAGTGGGGAAAACAATGAGACAGGAGGGAAGTGAGTGAGATTAAGTGGAGAGTGGGTAGTATAGCAACCTGTAGCAATGGTTCTTACAATTGTGTCATTGGTTTTCCATTTCCCTTTGAGAGGCACTAATGCCATGCCCCCATTATCTCCAACAAAACCTTGAATCTGAAAAAGGCAGCACAAATTCTTATTTGGATTTTAGAAGCAGGAATGCCAATATTGGGTAAAATCTAGCAAAAGTTTTCTCTTTCTCGAAGACCGTGTTGGAGAAGGACCGTATCGCCAATCTGTTCAGCATGTAACTGTGTTGCACGAGTCCCTAAGCAACATTTGCAGATCGGCAATGGTTTATGAATTTATATTTTCCTTCAGAGATTAATTTAGCTGGCAGACTTAAAGACATTTGAGACTAATTTTGCATAATTTTTGTTTTCTTATAGCATATCGAGCAGAAAGTTGCTGTGAAGCAGATAAATATGTTAACAAACATATTATGTCCATTGGTCTCCCATTATTCATTTAAGTTACATATTAATGAAAGAAACACATTCCACTCTACTGTAATAATTGGCTTAGAATTTAGTCACTTATTTGTTTGCTTTTCCCACTCTATATGCCTTATAATTACTAAAAACTAGTTGTTCTAGTATATTTTAATTATATTAATATAATCTCAACATATTTAATGCATACAAATATTTTGGTTCATTATTTATGTAAGCATGATTACCTCCTCTCTAGTCACTTATACTT
The DNA here is from genome assembly GCF_000951045.1 of Mandrillus leucophaeus. NCBI lineage: Eukaryota > Metazoa > Chordata > Mammalia > Primates > Cercopithecidae > Mandrillus > Mandrillus leucophaeus. The sequence goes on from NW_012106509.1 coordinate 1,173,116, forward strand.
CCCACACGTTGTGCTTCCATTTTTACACTTTTAAGAGAATGTTTAAACCTTGAAATCAGTAAATACTCAATAATACATAAAATAACTGATTAATTATATAAAAAGTTTATATAAACATATTTCTGTGCTATATTATGGTTCAAATGGGTGACTCCTATCATCCAAATTTGGAGAAATTGAATTTTTTTCAATGTTACTACTTGCCAGTCGTATTTTGTGTTAAATATATAAATCAACAGGATGATCTTGACATGTCTGGTGTTTGCCTGCTCATTAGCTGGAGTAATCACATGCAAATAATAAAATTTGAATTCGATATGTATAAACTGGTTATAATAATGTAATAACATAAAACAATAGATTCTTAAGTATAATGCTTTATAATTCATAAACATTTTTCTCTTGTGTTATTTCCTCATACGAATGTTTTGTAGTTGTTAAGATTAGAGTTTTTAATCCATAAATTTCTCTTTATGGAGAAAGGAATACTTCAAAACCTAGCACTATTGCAACAATGAAGACAATATGAAATTGTTTATAAAAACTCAGTACATTTTAACATTCATTTTACCTAAATATTACAAAAGGAAATTTCTATTATTTTATGCACACTATTTATTTCTGCTCAGTTACAGTGAACTACTCATAATTCATTTTATGGCATGAGTTGAATTATTTTATTTCTCTCTACCAAAAAGTTAAGATATTACTAAAGTCAGATATCTGAAACAAATGGATCTAAAAACATTGCCATAAAAAAACTATAATACCAAAGGAAAAGAACACTGAGCAGGCCCCTTTAAAAATGTCACTCTCTCAATTTGGCATAGTTTTTCATAAGCAAATGAAAAGAACAGCCAATACCTGGGTTTGCAAGATGGATATGAATGTGAAGTTTTGAATCAACATTTAAAAATGATAGTTAAGCTAGGTGAGGTGGCTCACATCTGTAATCCCAGCATTTTAGGAGGTTGAGGCAGGTGGATCACCTGAGGTCAGGAGTTCGAGACCAGCCTGGCCAACATGGTAAAACTCCATCTCTACTAAAAATACAAAATTAGCTGGGCATGGTGGCACATGTGTCATCCCAGATACTCTTGAGGCTGAGGCAGGAGAATAGCTTGAATCCAGGAGGTGGAGGTTGCAGTGAGTGGACAGCATGCCATTGAACTCCAGCCTGGGCAACAAGAGCTAAACTACATCTCAAAAAACAAAAAACAAAAAACAAAACAAAACAAAACAAAAAAGTTGAAATAGGAATCAGTATTTCTAAGCTGAAAAGTTTTCCTTCTTGTTTATTTATTTTTTTGAGCCTCTATTCTCGTCACTTTAAAGTTGGGAAATTAAGACCCAGAAAATTAGTATATAACAATGCAAAACAAAACAAAACACTGCACATATAACTAAAATATAAAGGCAGTAGAAATAAATCTTGAAAAAAGAATCAGGGAATGTGTTACACTAGTGAAGATTAAGGCACAACAGTGAGTAAGAAATTGTGAAAACAACATTGCACCCTCTCTTCCAACTTTTCATAGCACTCGTTTAAAAGATTCTCTGGAAACTTTTTTTTGTGAGATCTTTCACATCTATTTCCTTACTATTTAACATCTGATTAACAAGGTGCTGGGAAATAAATGTCTCTGTATATTGAAGGTTGAAAATTATGGATATAGAATTCATATTCCAAAATTGCTAAAAGAGTAGAATAAACTTTTAGGGAAGAGTTCAGGAACTCAACTTTATGACATTTGTGCCCCTGAAGCTCATATAGTTTTACAAAACTAACAGTCTATAGCTTCTTAAATAGACTGGACACAAAATCAATAACTAAAAAAAGCTAAAGTGAATGTTCGATAAAAATCTAAATGCTCTGAGTTGCAGGAATTCATTTTTTCCCTTCTTTTAAGTAACAATATTCGTCATAATTTGTTAATATATATCATGCTACAATTCAAGATGCAAAATTAAGGTAAGAACATAATATGTATTACACATTATTCCTTATGTTATGTGAAGCCTGCTGCTAAATTGAAAATCAAGTATTTCCATATATCTGTCCATTTATAAAAACTAAGACAGTCTTGGTATAAGCCATACTACATTCCAAATGAAAGTTTTACAGAGCCTGATACAACAAAGTTTAACAAAAAGAATTAAGTGTACAACAAACATAAATACCATTGTTTTCAGCAAGTCATAAGTGGCTGGTAGCCAAGCTGAGGCAGTTCATGCCAGAAAATCTGTGCACCAGACTCATAGAGAATGATTAGTTAACATCGTTTTAATGATGAATTAATGAGCAGTAAAAGCATTCTAATTCCAATATGTACAATATCCTCTATTTAAAGACACAGGACCAGGGAGAACAGATCCATGACCTTTGTGATACTGGGAAAGGTTGGGTTCACTACAGTTAATGCCCATCTGTCTTTCAAGGTTAACTACACATGCCATGCTGGGAAATGAAACAATTACTAACGAATTTTATAGGTATATTCTGTCAAATTTAAAAGGTAATCAGAAGTCTAAATGAAAATTATGCCCGAGGAACGCATATAAAAGGAGAGAAACTAGAAAGGGGTGTGTGTGTGTGTGTGTGTCTCCTATGTCTGTGTTTATTTCCTAAAGACATCTTCAGGAAAGGACAACCTAAACTTTTCAAATAAAATGCACAGATGAAAATACTGAACGAAGGGAATGCCCAGCTTATGGGAATGGAAGTGTATTCAGAGAAAACGGCATCTAATCATCTGGGCAACACTAGCACAGCAAGAGTAGATGATTCATTATTCTGTAATTAACTTTTAATTAACTTTACTCTGCTTTACTTATTTTAGAAAATTAAATAAACTTCATTTTATTGCTCATGCTAAACCAATGAGCAGAAGCTAGAGTTCTGCTCTAATTAAAATAAGCAGTTGAGCAAAATTGTGTGTAAAGCGTAATGAATAACTGTTTCTGTCCAATTGATATATTTCTTATGTTCTGAAACACTTTGATAGGTTTTTCAAAAATTCCATTAGTTAGGTGCTGAAGTCTTCTAAAATATGTGATTTAAGAAATAATATTACAGGCCAGTCTTAAGTAGGAGGCACATAATTGATTTAAACTTAATAAGTAACATTTCAAATTACATGATTAAGAGAAATGTAAGAGAGAGAGAGAGAGAAAGAGAGTCAGGGAGAGAAGAGAGAAGAGGAAGGCAGAGGAAGGGAGAGAAAAGGATAGAATTTGAAACTCTGCTATTTTATCAGTCATCAAAGCAATAGCTGTACCTTTTTTAAGAGGAGCAAAAAACATAAAGCAAAGAGCTAATATGGTAAGATTACAAACACTGCATCATTTTTTTGGATTCTCCCTTTTATTCATTTTTAAACATTTGTTATGTTTTGCTATTGAGCCTAAGACAGTGAAATTCAATAGTCAATTGCTGTTCTAGTTGATTTCATCATGTGGCACAAAATAATATCTAATAGAAGAATGAATTATATTTAATTTGGTGAACTTGAACTTTAATGCTCTCAATATAAAATTAAAATTGAAATGGAATGACTCACTTCACTTGAATGCCTAAAGTACTAAGATATTTCTTATTTTTTTAACATAATTTCCAAAGTATTTAAACAACATCTATGTAACTCTAATGTATCTTTTATTAAAACACTTTATTTCACGAATTAAGAACTTTTGACTTCCTTGCCAACAACCACCTGCATCTTTATTCCATATTAGTAACCCAATGGCTATTCCTTTCTGATTTCAGATTACAGAAGTCTGCAACTTTAAGTTTCTGCATTTTCATTGCTGGCTATTATCTGTGTGATTTCCACCTTCTCCAATTTTAATTTCCTTTTGAATCTGCCTTTTGCTTTTCACGTATTCTTTCTAAACATTCTCTGTCCCCTAAAGACAAAGGCTTTCACTTATTCTTTTTATCCAGTCTTAGGCATGATCAACCTTGTCTACAGTATAAGCGGTAGCATCCTAGCAATTTCTTATCCTATCAATACTCCTAGCTGACTAGTCACTATATGTGAGAGATCTTCCCTTTTTCATGTGTACAGAAAACTAAGGGAGTGAAAACAAACTAAGCCAACTACCTGGATTGGATCAAAATTACATTTAGCTAGAACTTGCTCTTATCTTTTTTTTTTTTTTTTTTTTGAGACAGAGTCTTACTCTGTCGCCCAGGCTGGAGTGCAGTGGCGCAATCTTGGCTCAGCAGCCTCCGCTTCTTGGGTTCAAACGATTCTCCTGCCTCAGCCTCCCGAGTAACTGGGACTACAGGCATGAGCTGCCATGCCTGACTAATTTTTGTATTTTTAGTAGAGATGAGGTTTCGCCATGTTGGCCAGGATGGTCTTGATCTCCTGATCTCGTGAGTCACCCACCTCGGTCTCCCAAAGTGCTGGGATTACAGGCATGAGCCGCTGCACCCGGCCTCCATATTCTTAAATCTTAGTACAACTCTTGATACATAGAAGATAATGAGAACATTTTAAACCTTTTATTTCCTCTTTTGTGTATTTGTTTTAGACTGAATTAATGAATTGAGTCTATAGCAAATTCCTTTTATTATTGCGCTCCCGTGGTTGCAATAATCCCTTTATTCACCTTTGACTACATCCTATGCCCAGGGAACAGCAAGCCTCTTTTGATTCCTTAAAGTAACTCTTTTAAACTAAAAAACCCCAGAGCTTTTGATAAGGCCATAGAAAGTCCACTCAAAAGAGAAGAGAAAAGAGGAAGCAAGCAAAATTTAAAGTTTGAACAATACTACAGTCTGAAAGCAACAATAAATGTTTCATTATTTAATTAGAGAATTAGCAGTTATTTCTTAGTGTTATTTTTTAAGAAAATAAAATATATAATTCATTCTTGGTTTTTTTTTCCCTCAGGCAAAGAAGTACTGCTTATGGAAATAAATATTTTTTTTTCAGTGATCTGTTTTATTGTTATTATTAAGCATAATTTTTAGCACACAATCTGAACCTGCATAATTAAAGCAATTATGAAGGGTATGCTGTGTATGTGGATCTATCCGTATGAGCCAAGAAATAAATGTATGTAGATCAATTGTCATACACTCCAGCCAGCTGCACTTACATTGCACTTTATCAAATGCAATTGGCATAGCCAAAATGGGAAATTATTGGGTGTCAAACTACAGTAGAATAGTTAGGCATAGACAGTCTAAAATTTTCCATTTATTTTGACTGCCTTCTGAGTTTTGGTGTAATTGTGGAAGATGAGAATTACTGGAGAAGAACACATATCAGAAAGGACAGCAGATACCATTGTTTCACACATCCTGAACTAGTGTATCTTCTAATTCTGTGAGCCTCTCTGTTTCCATTCATTTTTTTTAGCATCTCTGATTTATTCTCTGTGCTCATAGGAACATCATTTATAGCCCTTCTCTAAACTTTATGTATCGCCCTTGATTTTTATTTCTAATGCCAAATCCTCTTACTGTTGGCAAAGTATTTCTTAATAGAATATAAGGCTGAAATATTTTCTTCTTTAGTTTCAGATCAGTGATCAGTGCTTCTTGTCCTTCTATCTTCTGATACTTTGAATAATCACAGTCTTTCATTTACACAGATACTTGTAAGGTATTTATAGACTGTGATCAAGTCCCTTTCAATCTTCTCCTCTCTTGACTATACAAATGTCTATGACCCTATATCTTATCCAACACACTATTCGTATCATTTTTGCCCTTCTTTTTTATTATTAATTTTCCATTAGCTCTCTCAATTCTTGTACAACTTTTGTTCTGCCAGGATAAATAGCAATGTGATAAATCACTTATTTTGTATCATAGATTATAGAGTTTAATATTTGAACAGAAGGTTTTGTCATTAAGTTATATACTCATTACATAGACTGTGTTTACTCTTCAATTATTACATATTCAATTCTTTCTGGATTATAGTATTTATAGATCATGCTTTTATTTCTATATGTTCCTTCCCTGAAAGAGCCTCAATTCTCTCAGTGACTAGAAATACGTACATTAACCCTGAAAAAAGCTTCATATTGTCAATAATTTGCTGATTACAGCTGCAAAAATCTTGTCTCAGTTTGTATTTGTTCATCATAAACTTAACTGATATCAAATACAATTATTATTTTTGACATCTCTATCTTTGTGCCCTTTTGTAATTTTTTTCCTAAATAAACAGCAATGCTAATAAGCATGACTATATCTACACTCATGTGGGTATAAATGTTTAAATATGTGTTTATATACATACTCATCTATATACATATCTAAGAAAAGTAGTAATAAGTGTTGTACTCATTTTTTAAATGCATTTGAAAATAGAGATCTTGAAGAATTCCAAAGGAAAATTTATTTGTCCCACTGATAAAAATGACCTTAAATACAATGATAAAAACATACATAAAAACCTCTGAATGGCCGGGCATGGCTGCTCACTCCTATAATCCCAGCACTTTAGAAGTCCGAGGCGGGTGGATCACCTGAGGTCAGGAGTTGCAGACAAGCCTGGACAACCTGGTGAAACCATGTGTCTACTAAAAACACAAAATTAGCACATGGCATGGTGGCACATGCCTGTAATCCCAGCTACTTGGGAGGCTTAGGCAGGACAATCGCTTGAACCTGGGAGGCGAAGTTTACAGTGAGTCAAGATCGTGCCATTGCACTCCAGCCTGGGTGACAAGGGTGAAACTCCATCTCAAAAAACAAACAAACAAACACACACCTCTGAAAGAAGAATTGTGGGGGGAAAAATAGAGGGCAGTAGGCTATATATACATGTGTACTAGAGAGAGGGAAATTGCACATGTATCTGTTATGAGGAATGATTGGTCTTCAGAAGTCCAGAGTATTTCCCAAGGTAACACAAGACAAAGAGGTGATTCACTTAAGAGGCCCTAATTGTATTCATTCATTCATCCATTCATCCATGCATGCATTGTGTGTTGAGATTTGAGAAATTAGCAAAGAGGTAGCATACACAGAGGTGGATATTTAAAGGAAAATGTTTTATTAAACTTATTTCTTCTTGCATACATTGCAAGTTGGGGAAGCATTGAATATTATAATGGCATTCTGAGTTTAATTCAGGACTTTTGAGAACTATCAATTGTCAATTGTCATTACTATATGATTATAGTAGAAAGGTATATGATAGTAAAAAAAATACTAACAAGTACAAATTTATATATTTACGAAAGTCTTTAGTGAAGGCACCAAAAGCACATCTGAAATTGTAAGGAAAAGTAGGGCTTAAAGCTTTCTGAAATTGTTCTCTTCTTATGAAATCCTACACTGTACACCTACATCCTGTGCCTTATATTTTGTTTCAAATAAAATATACATTATGAAAAATATTATATCTAAAATACAATTTGTGAGTGGTCAGTTCATACTTACATGAACACTAGGGATTAATGTTTACTTATCACCAACTTTTCAATAACAGATTTTAGGTGAACTCTTCTACTGTGATGCTTAACGTAACAAATTAAACCTATGTCAGTTTTAGGTGGTTTAATATGTTTTCCAGAGTATCATGTTGTAATTTTTCCAAAGCAATATCATTATTGAAAGTTTCCAAATATTACAACTTTGCAATTTCTAATTGTCAATGCATCTTCAGTATGTACTATCTATTTTTTTTTTTTATATGGCCCTAAAGTTCTCCATGACAAATCAGATATATAAATAAAACATAAGTGGAAGACAGCCCAGGCCATTCCTTCAGGGGGTCCATGTCTGCTAAGATTAGAGGATAACATATATAAAAATATAAAGAAGGCAGCACTGTTTTCTCAGGAAAACAAACATGCAAAAAACCCATTTTTTTCATATTTGTTTTCACTGGAACAAGGAAACCAGTTTTGCAATATTTCTACAGGCAACTGCAATCTTAAGGCAGCAAGTTCTATACAAACATGCCAATTTATTTCTTAATGGCATTGTCATGAAATACCAAACGTGTGTGTCTCTTTCCAGTCTTATATATAATTATCTGTTTGGTCATCTTAAACCTCCCCCCACAGAACCCCTCATTAATGCACAAACTCCACCGTGTCCCATTCCTCTGGCAACAGAATTTCCTCAGTGGGCATTTACTTTTTTTTTTTCACCTGTGAAATTTGTTGTGAGGTCCTTGCCTTAGTTCCCTGTCCTGATCTTTAATGATATCTTCTTGCTTACCATGATTATGATTGGCTCCAGATACTTTTTGCTGTTGCCTTGCCAGGTTATAGGTCTTTACTCAAATTCGACTTGGGCTCACAAACTTTAATACAAAATATCAGAGGCTATACATGAGATATTTAATTCTCACTTGTCCTATGAGCAAACACTCGGCATCTTCTGCACCATAGAACACATGCTTCTGTGTAATGTTTCAGGTACCCCAACCCTCTACAAATACTAACTTAGGAATCAAATATATACTGCCAAAATAGCAATACTTTCCTTTATAACACTCAATATTAATCTTAAATAAATATCTTATTTTTAAATCACCCATAAGTTCTAATGTAGAAAAACAAAATATTAATTTGTTCTTATTCCACTGTAAGAACTAATGGGAGATAATTAAACATCTTACTAACACTTTTTACATCGATGTTTATTTTAAGCCATTTCTCAAACTTCAATAGCCTCATGGTTTTTTAAGTTATACATAAGTACCAATTTTTTAATTCATTTTTGCAAGAGTATATAAGTCAATCAGGCAAGGGACTAGAACCAATAGGAAACTGGACTGAGACCTCAGTCTGAGACCATGAAACTAAATATGCAGTTCCTAAGATTGCTATAAATCCAGAGTCCAGAAGACCCCAGGTTAAGGTGGCAACCAAATAATGTGGACTTTCAGTTCTTAGCAGCAAGCTGACAAGCCAGCAACCATAAAATCAAGGACCAGGAAACCAGTGATATCCATGACCTTGGTGGGTCAAAAATCTGGCACTTGTGATGTCAAAGGAAATTTGCAGGATAAGCAAATTTGACATGATTAAAGAAGGCAAAAAGTCACAACAAAGGTGTCTGGTTTTGCATGAGAATGACCCCAATAATCAGATGTAGAGAAAACAATGAGATGACATTCTAGGCTCTTTCAGCTCAGCATATGGCCTTATATTTGACAGAGGAAGCAGGGAGAAATGACAGGTTTCTAACAAAACTGGGTGGACAAATGAATGAGCATAGGTAATCATTCAACACACATTTATTGATCTTCTACTATGTGAAGGGACAGTGCTAGGCATTGATGAGATAACTAGAATTAAGACATGGAGTACTTATTCTTCAATTTATAATTAGGATGGATACAGAAAAGTAAATAGGCAACCACACAGTAGTTTAATACATGCTATCATGTGAAGAAATATCAAATACTCTGGTCATACATAAATGGGGCATCTAATATGGTTTGGCTCTGTGTCCCCACCCAAATCTCATCTTGATCTATAATCCCCTTATGCCAAAGGAGGGACCTGGGGGGAGGTGATTGAATCATGGGCGTGGTTTCCCCCATGTTGTTCTTGTGTTAGTGAGTGAGTTCTCAAGAGATCTAGTTTTATAAAGAGGCTCTTCCCTCTTCATGCTCTCTCTCTCTCAACAGGCATGTTGCCATGTAAGAGGTGCCTGCTTCCACTTTCACCATGATTGTAAGTTTCCTGTGGCCTCTCCAGCCATGCAGAACTGTGATTCACTTGAACCTCCGTTATTTGGTAGCATCTTTATGGCAGTGTGAAAACGAATGAATATAGCATCTAACCCAATTTCTGAAGTCATGGAAAGTTTTTAGGGCAATGCAAAGCTAAATGGACACCTTAGGAATAGAAGGGAAGTGAAAAGAGTATTTCAGGCAGAGGGGAAAGCATATGCAAAAAGGAGGCAAAGACGTGAGAAAGAACATGGAGCACAAATAGAAATACCAGTTCAAATAATTCAAAATGTAAGTGGTTCAAAATGCCTGAAGGAAGTGCTTGGAGCTTTGGAGGAAGTGTTGGAGACACACATTATATATATATATATATAATGAAAGGACATTAAAGATCTTGTAATCTTTAGTATTCCAGTATTCTAGATCTGAAATCTTAGTATTTCAGTATCTGTAATTTCAGATATCTGAAACAGTTAAAGCATTTGACTAAAGACACATGGATCAAGATGAAGTGCTCAGGGAGTAGAGATTTGTACTGTCAAAAAGTGGCCACCCCAAAATATTGTCCACTAGAATGTGCCTTAAACATATACATATCCTAGCTTCCCCCTTTATTGTTTTTTTTTTTTTTTTCCCCCTTGGCTCTGACTTCAAACTTGACCACTGAGTAACTCCCAATAAAGGTTAAAGGTTGAACATAATGCAAAAATCTGAAATCCAAAGTGAATGTTCCAAAATTCAAAGTATTTTGAGCATGGACATGATATGAAAAGCAGAAAATTCTACACCCAACTTCATGTGATGAATGGCAGTCAAAATGCATTCAAAACTGGTTTCATGAACAAAATTATTTAAAGTACTATATACAATTACCTTCAGGCTATGTATAAGGTATACATGAAACATAAAATAAATTTCATGTTTAGACTTGGGTCTCATCCCCAAGATATCTCATTATGTATACGTAAATATTCCAGAATCCAAAAAAAATCGGAAATCTGAATCATTTCCATTCCCAAGCATTTCAGATACTTAAACTGTAAACTAGACTTAAAATCATTATTTCTATTTGTGCTAACTCAGTGTCTAAAGTAGTTGTTCACTAACTACACCTGCTCTCCCTTCTTGGTATTGATCTTGATATCTCATTTATATTGTTCCATTATCTAACCTTGATATTTATTTTGCAAGGGATCAAACATATGTATTCAATATGCTCTTTTTATGTTTTATGATTTTATAAATATTCTGATTTTCAGTTTAGAAATTTCGTTGAGCACCTATTATGTGTGAGATACCTAAAGATGCCAGGTGATAAGCACCTAAAAGTGACTAAAACAACCCTTGCCATCATGAAACTCATAGTGTAATTGGGAAGATATACATAAAAACAGAGAATTTGAAACTATAGTATGGTACATACTAAAACCTATTGATCATCCCTACTTCCCTCACGTCTGCGACGTTTTGTCCTCTAAAACTCAGTATAATGTTTTTTAAATTATAGGACATCTCTGAATTGGGAAGGACAACATCTTTTGTGGAGACAAAGGCAATGATAGGCAATTATCCCTTCACTTTCTTGCTACAGTTTCCCGCATCAGCATACTCTATTCTTTTCATTACAAAACAAATCACCCAACCCCACTTCTTACTCCAGTTACATCTCTTTTATCTTTCATAGTCAAATTTTCCCTGTGTTGTCTACTCTCTCTATTACTTCCCTACCCAAACTCCCTTTAGAACACTCCAATCTGCCTTCCCCTCAAAACTGTATTGAAAAATAACAGACTTAGTCATCAATGGCTTTTGTGTAGTTAATATTTTGTTCTCTCAATTTCTCGATCTCTTAATTTTACTCAAACCTATTGACTACTCCCTTATTTTTGATACATTTTCTTGGCTCCTGTGACATGAAAATTTCTGTTATTTGTTTGTTTTACTCATACCACTGTAGCTACTTCTTTACCTCATTCTACCTCTCTTCTGGCTTTAAAGGTTGAAGTTTCTCAAAGCTCTTTCCCAGACTCTGTCCTAGAATATATGGATGAAGAGGTACAGAAGCACAGAAGACTAACAAAGAGTTCTCTACCTGATGCAGTCTGACAGATTCCTGTAGTTTGGCTTGTGTCTGGGAGAATGAAGAGAAGTGTGCAAGACAGATAAATCATCAAGCTTAAAAACCAGAAGAGAAATGGAAAAACCCAGAGAAAGGTGACAAGGAACATCATTATGGCTAGTAATTATAGTTGATGAGGTTAGCGAATTTTGTGAAATGATATTGGACAGAGGATGGAAATAAACCGTGAAGGCAGCAGCTAAGATAAGGAATTAAAATTTTTGATTAATAATAAGGATTAGGCAAATATAACTAGGTGATAATTTACATTTTTAAAATTAAAAATAAAAATAACTCTAATAGTATTGTAGATAATTATCTGAATTGAAGAAAAATTAGGGGCAATGAATCATGTTAGGTGCTCACTTCGGTAGTTCAAGTTAATGACAAAACACGATGAGTGTTGAGAAAAGAAGGCAGAATTCAAGAGATATTTTTGACCTGGAACAGGTGAAACATCTGCACTGGGTATTACTAACAAGTCTTTGGAGAAATAGGTGGATTCCAGAGATATGAAGGAGATAAAGTTGACAAATCTTGCAGATTCTTTGGACAGGAAGAGTACATGTCTACTGCTATGTTCCTGGCTCTTACAATTAAAAGGAGAGTGAGGTCATACATTGAGATGGGGAGGTGGACCATGCTGCATGGGACACTTTTAGCCTTATGTGGCCTGAAGTATCTTTTGAAACATGAGGGAGTGGATATCAAATAGCAGAAAACTGTATCTGTAGCTCAGAGAAGAAGCCTAGGCTAGAGATGACATAAATTTTCTATAGATGATGATTGAAGCCAGAGTAGTGGATCAGGATGTCTTTGAAGAGTGCATGGTGAGTAGTTAATAGTCTAGGACACAGCTTTAAGACACGCCAGCTTTTAAAACCAGAAGATTTAAGAAGATTTTAAGAAACGTAAGCCTTTAATATCCAAGGTAGGGTGAGGTGAATGAAGAAGTAGCTACAGTGGGATGAGCAGAACAAACAAATAACATAAATTCTCATGTCACAGAAGGTGAGAAATGTATCAAAAATAAGGGCATAATCAAAAGTATTCAGAAAAGTTAAGAGACAGAGAAATTGAGAGGACAAAAATTAATGACATCGAAGCTATTGATAACTAAACCTGTTACTTTACATAATAGTTCTGAAGGAAAGGCAGATTGGAGTGTTTTAAGGAGAGTTTGGATAGGGAAGTAATAGAGAAGTAAGAGTAGATAATACCAGTAAAAGTTTGACTGTGAAAGAGAAAAGAGATAGGACAGTAACTGGAGTGAGAAGTCAGGTTGGTGATTTGTTTCATAGTGGAAAAGAATAGAGTTTGCTGATGGGGGAGATTATAGCAAGAGAGTGAAGGGATAATTAGCTATTACTTTTATCTCCACAAAAGATGCTCTCCTTCCCAATTTAGAGATGTCCCATTGTAAAAGAAAATTATACTGAGTTTTAGAGGACCATAGGTCACAGGGATTGGGGAAGTAGGGATGGTCAATAGGTAGTTCACAAAAGAGAAATAAATGAATTTTGGGTTGTGCACCTGTATAAAGAATAGGAAAATCCAATATTTGCTTGTACTTTACATCTTGAGTTGTAGAAAAGTATCTGAATAAGAATTCTAGCTGTCCCCTCTTTAGTTCTGTAATCCACATATGGATAAAATAGGATCCACTCAGCAGGTTGCAAGCTTGTGCTTCTAAACATATTTAGTTGAGCAAGAAGGCACAAAACGGAACCATATGTGTTTTCTTTTAAGGTAATCTGCTTCAGTAGTATTGTCAGCACTTCTGAGAGCCCTTTTCATATGCAGCTTGTCATACTTTTCGTAAATATTCTGTTGAATCATTTTGATGTCATCTATTAAACCCTCCTTCCAAATATTTATTCACTGTTTTATGGGATTTATGAAAACAATAGCCTCTATACTAAGATATATTGTAAGAATGTTAAATCACAAACAGAACTAACACAGATATTATATTTCAAACATTCAGTTATATTTTGGGAACAGCCTAAAGATAGGCCTTGTGCCTAAGTTAAAAACAATTAGACCTTGTACTGAGCTTTGATGGTCAATAAACATAGTTTAGATCAGAAATGAGATTTCTAAAATAATGATTCTTTAGAAAAAAGTCCATGTTTCTTTTCTATCAAACCCAAAGCCTGGGGTTATTATTTGGAAACCCCAGAGAGACTTTATTTTCTGTTGCTTTATAACGTATACTCTTTATATGTTATAACTTTAAAACATATATTTAATATATTTAAAACAAATATTCTTGGCAATATTGACCTTCATGTATCATTTTACATTTGCAAAGCAATTCTCTGACATAATTCTCTTAACATTGAGAGATATATTTATGTTGGACCCCAACACCTATATTCATTTTCAGTGGTCTGTGCTGTCTGTTTATACGTTTTATTTATACCAGAACCTTATTCATCATAATCAGAATCACCCCCACTTTATTTCTGTCTCTCCATAAGTCCTTTAAACATGTTCTGCGCATGGTGTTCATTCAGCAAATGCTCTTTATTTAAGAATGTCCATACTAAGGGAAGAAAAGTAAACAGTGAAATAAGCAAATGGTAAAGTTTTGTACATTATAACTTTTTGTAATTTATTCATTTATATTCTACAATACATTTTCAGTTGTTACTGTTTTATTATTATTATTTTACATTGACAGATACAACTGTTTGTATTTACTGTGTACATGATGTTTTGAAGTACGTAAACATTGTACTTTTTTTCTAATATAAATGATTGTCATACAAATGCCAGTTAAATGTATTGAATGAAAATGCTATGCCTCTCACTTCTGGCTCAGAATATATTTCTTCTTTTCCTTTCTCAGACTTACTGCCTGGTTTTCAAATATATTACATCTTGATTTTGTACCCATATAGCTTTCTCTTAGTCAGTTGCATGGCAGCCAGATATTCTAGTTAGTTTATTCCCTTTCACATGCTGCTCTGTCAAAACTGTTCACTTACATTTTCCACAGATCACTACTAACCACGAACAACATTGCTCTGTAAAAAACCTGCTGTCCATAGTCTCTACGCCAGCTGCCACTATGCCCAACACTTCCCTTCATTCTCTGGGACATGTCACTCACGTGTTTTAGCAAATGCCAACTGTCCCTTATATCTAGCACGCTATCCCTCCATCAGGGACATTTTTCAAGTATTCTAGATTCATTTAACTTGGCACTTTCTTCTATCTAGCAAACACCATTCATTCATTCACTTCTGGCTTCTCTTGCCAAGTACCATGTTCCCAATATCAGGGCTAAAGTTTTCTAACATACTTCACTTTTTCCTTTATGAGAATATCTTTCATTCAGCTGCTTTTTTTTTTTTTTAACTTTTGTAGGCTGCACTTCCTTCTTCTATGAGAAACATTTTCAAAAAGAGCTCAGGTTTTTTTTTTTTTAATGTATAATATTATCTGTTTTACAATGTGGACCAGAACAATTGGGCTATGTGCACTCTAAAAATAGGTAGTGAAGACCTGTCACTAGAATATTGCATTGTTTCTATGCAAATGTGTATTTCTTTCTTTGTGGAAGAATATGGGATATTATACAAATAGTACAGATATTCCCCTGTAATAAAAGCTATAATGTTAGAAAGTGAGTAACACTCACAGCTTTAATCTATGGCAATGAGTTTTATCAGTAAGAATGTCAGAGAACATAAGCAGTTAACATTCCTGGAGGCAAAACGTACCCAATTAAGGTGATTTACCACATTCCAAAATGACTTGACAAGTACATTTAACTCTCTCAAATGATATCTGTTCTTATATCTGTCATGGATTAGAAAATTATGGGAATTCAAGATATCATCATCCCTTTCACCACCACTACCACCATCATCATCAAAGGCATTTATTGAGTATATTTCTATGATGGGTCTGATACTGAAACTTTTTAGACATATAGCTCATACCATAAAAGAAGTTGTAATCTGCTGCCGTGATATGAAAAACCTATATTGAACACATGCATGCATTAAGTAAAAGAGTGCCAAAATTAAACAATACTGCTACTTTAAGTCCAAGATATTTGTTATAAGATAAACAAGTTGCTAATAATTTAGATCAAGGGGTCATGACACTTCTACAAAAGGCAGACAGTAAATATCTTCTTCTCTGTGGATCATTTGGCCTCTGTAGCCACTACTCAACTCTGATGTGGTAGTGCAAAAGCAGTCATAGAAATATATAAATAAATGGCCATGGTTGTGTTCTTATAAAACTTTATTTACAAAAAGAGGTAGTGTGCTGTATTTGACTTATAGGCTATAGTTTGCTGGTTCCTGATTTAGATGATGGAAGGAACTAACATATTTGTAAAGTCTTAATAAAAAACAAAAATATAATATACAGATTTTAGAGATAAAGAGAAAATGATATGAGCCATAAAACCAACCTGAACTTTCAAGATAGAAAAGAAAATACTTAGAATCTAAAAATAATGGGAAACTATAAATTCAAAGAGGTAAATCAGTATTAAAACTTGTGGCTGTCGTAGAATATGAATTCCCATTGGCCTAAACCTTTAGTTCGAATGATCCATGAGAGAAGGACTGAAAGCAAAGACTAGGATCTCTGCAAGGTAGGAAGTAAGACTTTAAATCTCTATATAAGTCTATAACCTTAAAAAGGCAATCGATGGGTGGTCTCAAAATTAAAAACAAAACTATATAGATAGAGATAGATAGAAACAGAGATAGATAAAAATAGAGATAGATAGATGATTAGATAGAAATAGAGATAGATAGAAACAGGGATAGACAATAGATAGATGATAGTTTGCTAGCTTGCTAGATAGATAGATAGACAGACATATGCCAGAAGGGACTGGCAAATATATATACTGAGAACTGGTAATCCCAAGATACATAGGGTTGGATTTCAAATTCACATTATCTTTGTGTCACCATAAAATTTAAGCTCTTCATTTAGTAAAATGTGGCTTTAAGTTGATTGTGTCTTCAGGTATCTGCACTAAGCAAAAAACTCAGACACATTAGATTTTCTCACATGTACAATTCCAAGGAATAGGAGCTCAGGGTAAGGAAAAAATTATAAAGCACATATATAAAGGTACAAGCCACCATGAATTATCTTCAGTAGAACCACTGACAGTAACCTCAGACTAGCAAAATCTGCAGATATTGGAATTATCATATAGAAAATATAAAATTAGTAGGCCAGGCACGGTGACTCAAGCCTGTAATCCCAGCACTTTGGGAGGCCCAGGCGGGTGGATCACGAGGTCAGGAGATCGAGACCATCCTGGCTAACATGGTGAAACTCTGTCTCTACTAAAAATACAAAAAA
>NW_012106509.1:1190700-1195700 GCF_000951045.1 Mandrillus leucophaeus
AGGCGTGCTAAAAGACATAAAAATAGAGTTAGTAGTTTAATATATGTAATTTAAGTTTTATAGAGAATAAAATGAATAGGAAAAAGCAATGTTCAATGAAGTAATTAATAGCTATAAAATTACCATATTTGAAGCTCAACCAATCCAAAGAAGAATAAATCAAAGGGCATCCTGTCCATGACTCACTATAATGAAAGAATAAAAGTTGGCTGAGAACAGAGATGGATTACATCGTTGTTCTAATGTGTTGTTCAAGTCTGATGGCAACAACTTTTAGACTACCTGACTTTTCAATAGCAACAGTGGAAGCCAGAAAGCTGTGGGATAATATCTTTAGTGTTCTGAGAAAATATAACTTCAAACATAGAATTATAAGATCACCTTTCAGGAATAAGAGTGAAGCAAAAAATATAGATAGATAGATAGATAGATAGATAGATAGATAGATAGATAGATAGATAGATAGATAGATAGATATAATTAAGAGATCTTACTAGAAGCAAAGACTAGAAAGGACTACAGCTCTTTCTAAACTTTTAGAATATGAGTTTCATGAAGATGTTAATCGTTTAAAAAAACTAAGAGTGAGAGAAAAATGTTAATCAGAGAAAATAGCAAGCATAAGGCTAATTTAAACAAAACTTAATGGTATAAGACAAAATGTATTGATATTAAATGTCAGAATTAAAAGTATTGCATACAAATATAAGCTGGAAGATAACACAGTCTAAAATCCTCATATTGTTTGGGAACAGAGACTACATATTCCTTAACTCAGGACATGAAAAGTTATATCTGCATGCTAATATTTTGGTGATAACCACTAAAAAAGCAGAGGTAGAATGAATAACTTCCAAACTAATAGAATGAAAAAATGTGGGAGCTAAGTAGACAAACATGCAAGCAAAGAACAACAAAAACACTCTGTATCAATTCAGGAAAAGTGAGAAAGGAACAAATGGCATATAGAAAAAAAGAGCAAATAGAAAGCCCAATTAAAAGGGTAGAAACTATTTCAAATTTGTCAATTATTATAGTAAACATAAAAATATCAAATTATAAGGTTCAGAGATAAAGACATCAGAATGAAATGAAGGTTACAACTATATAGTAACAACAACAACAACAACAAAAAACTGCTAGCCAATAGATACTAACAAAAATAAATGTTACTGTCCTATATTATCATTTCATAAAGTAGACTTTAGAAGAAAGGGCATTGCTAGCCAAAAAGAGAGGTGATAAATAATGAATGATAAAAAAATTCAATTCACTGAAAAGATATAACAATTTAAAATTTTTATACTGCTAAAAATATGCCTTCAAAATTTAAAATGAAAAATATTTGAGAACTTGAAGGAAAAATTAAGAAATGGTAGTTTTTAAATGCTATATATTATGTTCTTTAAAAGGGATATGACAAGATTTATGAGGTCTTCAGTAAAGTTAAAAAATAATGAAAAATCAACTGTGACTGATTTCTTTTTTAACAAACTGATAACCAGCTATAGAATTCTGAATAGATAGGCAGCTTAAAGATAAACCAGTAAAATCACTGATTTTAAGAATAAAGGGACTGAGGTCCCAACAGGTTTGGTAATACACCAAAAGGTCAGACAAGGTATACTGGCAAAAGTACGACTAGAAGCAAATTAACTGACTTCAAGGTCAGAATTTTTTCTATATTACTATCAACTAATTAAGGATATTTGCACACAGCCCTATTCTCAATTGTAGTTCTCTTATAATACAAGTATACTGGTTTTATTTCGGTTTTCTTTGCTTCCTCACAACCTCCTTTATCTTATGTGGTGAGAGAAGTAGATTTGTGTTAAAATAAAAACTGGAAGACACAGATATTTCAGATAGGATGAAATGAAAAAGTCAGCAAGTACACAAAACTAACTTGGAATAAGTCACATAAATTGAATCTTGGTATAGAATATTTTCCCCTATAAAGTTAAATATAAGTAACACCACATCCTGTTCTGAGAATAAATACTCTAGATTCTGCTGGAACTTACTTACAACTGGAAGTAATCTGGACACAATCAGAAGTCTGAAGAATCCTATAATCTCTTTCACTATTCACATCACCATGTGATGAAATTTGTAGGACTGATGGAGAAGAAAAATGTTATAAAGAAGGTTACACTCTACTTACCATATATTGATTATTTGGCCTTCTCTAACCTGGTATCCTTTTGACCACTCCTCAAAAATGATTATGAAAAATAATTATCAAAAAACTCACTCTTAAGAAATCCAATGAATATTTTTACTTCTAATTTGACTTAGTCCTACTCGGTCTTTAAACTTATTTATTGCTTTCTTTTTCTTAAAGTTGTCTTTCCCTTGGTCACTGTGATATCATTATTTTCAGATTTTTTTTTTTTTTTCAAAATGGCTCTTTATATTACCAAGAATCAGTTTTCTGACTTTGTATTTCCTTACTCTACATCATCTTCCTTTGAAAGGAAAGCCCACTATGAGTCTTGGTTTACTTGAATTGAAACTGGACTATTGACATTTATTCAGATTAATATACAATGTCATCTTCTCTTGACTTAACTACATAATCTCTACTCTCAGTTATTTTTTCATTCAATCCATTTTCCATAAGGTGGCCAGATACATCATTTTTAACGTAAAAATCTAATCATCACACCCTTACCCCCAAATCTTTAACACATTTGTTCTTACAGAGATTTTGAAAAAAAAAAGAAAGAAAGAAAGAAAAATGTCTCTTCAGCCCATCATACAAAGCCCTCTATCATCTGTCTTCAGCTAAACTTTTTAGGCTTCTCTTCATGATTTCCATGATTCTACACCATATATATTATACTTGAACAACACAAGACTACTTACTATTTGTCTCCAGACATGCTATTCTCTCTTGCATTTTCATAATTTTGGTGTTTGTCTCTGCATGAATAAAATCTTTTTTTTTTTTTTTAATGAAATTCTCTGCCTGGTAGACTACTTATTGCTGATTCTTCAAGGATTAATGCATATGTTATTTCCTCAGTGAAGTCCTTCTGGGCTCCCTTAGGCAGGGTTAGTATTCCCTTCTTAATGTAGCCAAGACACTTTATTCCTCTCTCTATTATCGACTTTCCACATTGTATTAGAATGCTTTGCTAACGGCTTCTCTTCCCCAGTGGACTGTGAGCTCCTGGAGGACAAGGCAATGAAAGCAAAGCAGAGTGCCTGGAACATAGCGAGTACTGGCTAATTTGATGTTGGCTGCCCAAATGGCCTGCTCTGACAACTGATGCCTTGATCACATTGGTAAATGCCTAAGAGTTTCTGGAATTGAAGCTCACATCTTATGTCAGCTGAAGTGGGTGTGTCTGTAAGAGTAAAAGGGCAATAATTTAGAACTTACTTAAGTATAAAACAAATAAAACATAATAAAAAGTCAGCACCTTTTATCTTTCTGGCTTTTCTGTTTCCATAATTCTATCTATGATGTAGGTGTCACCTTTTCCTTTGAACCCAACATCCAATCAGTCACTACCAATTAGACTATCATTGAAAATAACATATATCACCTTCTCAACTATGGTTTACATTCCTCCTTGTTTTCCACCCTTTATATTCCCACCTGACTTGAGACTAGACATTTCCTACTCATATTGTTATCACAGTCTCCTAATTACAGAAGTTTTAAATTTCTCCCCGTGAGCCATAACCCATCTTATATATTCTACTCTTATGTTAATATATCTAAGTGGCATTTTAAACTAATCACTCCCCTATTAAATACAATAACAAAAACTTCCAATGATGTTAAATAAACTACACTAGCTTAGTATTCAAATTCTGTAGAGCTCCTTTCTGGTTTCACTTTCACTGTGACCTCACCGGATCTTTGTTTGCAGTTACACTGTTAGCATCGTGAACCAGGAGCCGTGTCACCTGTAGTCAACATTCTATCATCACCACATAGCACATTTCCTAGTACATGCTAGATATTCAAAGCTTGTTGAATAAATGACTGAAAGGATGCATAGTTTTCAAAATTCCTTCTTCAAGTACTTCTGCTAGAGGAATGGGTAGAGCGGGAAGTGAGCAGACACGGTGGGTACATGGGTGGGAATAGGGCAAGTGACTTAAGGTGGTGTGGGTGGGCTCCAGTATCCACTTCTACTTCAGTCAGAGCAACTGAACAATGCTACATATATAAGGTATGTATTGGGGTGTTAGTATACATTTTCATATTAAAAACAATGAGTTTTAAAACTGACAGACCACTTATTTTAATATAGAAAAATGGGTAGGGCTTTGAAAAAAGAAAGACTACTTAGTTTAAACTCTATGAAACTCGATTTCCATTTTTATATCATAGAGTTATTATGAGGATGAAATGAAACAATGTATGTAAAGTGCCTGGCTCATGGTATGAAACTTCATCTTCCTCGTACCAACCTGCTGTTTTGCCAGCAATGCCAGGACTAAGGTGAGGCAAGTAAGTGCTAGGGGCACAAAGTTTAAGGGGGTAATCATTTTCAGGGTCATGCACTTGACCTACAAGTCATAACACACTGGCCAAACCAGACTTCAAACCTTTTTCGAACATGTTGCTTATTCTTTTCACTGAGACTATCCTCCCTGCCAATTAAACCTAAGGAAAGTCTACCTAGAATACAACCCTTTCTTAATAAAAGCTTCTGCAGTCATCCACTAAGAGTGTGTATTTCATTTCTCTTTGTCTCTCCCCTAAACTCCAGTGAATCTTTGACTTATACCTTTCAGACTTAACTCTTTCTGATAATAATAATAATCCTGCCTAGCTGCCCATCTTAGTGTATACATGTCTTAGCTCACCTGCTTGATACATGTTTTCTCCAGAATAGGATTCTATCTAATCTCAATTTATTTGGCCCTCTGTATCTAGTAAGGTAATTTTCACATAGTAGTTTCTCCATAAAACAGTTGGGGATTAAATAAATATTCTTCTTATTTGGAGATAAAAGTCTATGTAACTCTTATACGTT
>NW_012106509.1:1205700-1210520 GCF_000951045.1 Mandrillus leucophaeus
TGTGAGTGCAACAAAACAAATAAAGCCACAAACAAAAAAACACAGCCAGCACTCCCAGTGTATTCTGATTATATTGGGGTCATGAACTATGATAGACCACATAACTGAGGTCCAAGACTGTCCTCTGTAGCAAAGCATAGCCTGGAGGTTGAACTGACACAAGGAAGGAAGGAAGGGAGGGAGGAGGGGAGGAGGGGAGGAACGGAGGAAGGGAGGAATAGAAGGAGGGAGGGAGGGAAATAAGGAGGAAGGAAACTAGACAGAAATGATCAGAAGTAGGTAAGAGGAGAAGTGGGCAATAGGAAGCAAAACCAGGGGCAGGTGGGCCCTTTGGATCCACAGTCTCTATTCTGATCTCCAACCCTAGCCTGTTACCTTATTTGTGAGGGCAGACAAGTGGCTGTGACAAAACGTAGCCTAATTTTCTGCATTGCAGAAATGATTTGTCTTGTATTAAGGTATCAATCTTCTATACCCAGTTAAGCTTATTTACCAAAGATTAGGACAGAACAAAATGAGATAAAAATAAACACAAATGTCCTCCTGTCCCTCTATCTTCTCTTATCCATTCATCTGGCCACTTCTTCTCTCATTTATTTTTTCTCTCATGGAAAGATCTTGATGGCCTCTATACCTTGTGGGTTTGACTGGCCTAAGAAATTTCCACATATAATTTGGCTTCTATGAAGAGGAAATGAAGTAATTATTAGATCTCCACAAAATAATAACCAAAGGCATTAAAAATTATAAAACCACAAGCTGTATTAATCACTGGACCTAAGAAAGGTCCAATTGGAAACCATACGAAATACAAGATTTTCTCAATATTTCAGAGCAATGACTATTTAAAATTATAGTTTGCAGACTACAACCACCATCTCTACTCTAAAATTTAAATATCTTAAAAACACGAGCACCTTCAAAGTTGCCTATGTTTTTATATTTGTAACTTAATATAAATCCACTGTCAAACTTAATTAACATTTCAAAACCATACTCAATGATCCCTTTTTCCCTTCCTCTTTCTGTGTAACTATAAATCGACTGCTCCATCCATTCAGCCATCCATCATTCATCCCTCCATTCATGTATCTATCCATCCGTATATTGATAATCTATCATGCCCAATTACTTGACAGAATTTTTCAGCAATTTTATTATTAAAATTTTACTGATTGTTTCTCATAAGCATACTACTCATACAGTTCAACATTACTGAAAAAACTATGGGCTGTTATGAGTTGTTCTGCCTTATTTACAACACACTGGGATATTAATATAAACTTAGCTATTTGCTCCAAGTATATATTATGACTAATTATTTGGAAAAATAATATTTCACTTTAGACCCCACTTGTAATTCAGAATTTCATGTTCACAAAATGCACATGATATTGCCTTGTGATAATCCCTTAAAATACTTTCTTAACATTACTCTATGTTTCTACAAGAAATTTTACTGCGAAGAGAGCCAAAATTCAACAAAAATCTCAAAAACAAATATGCTGCCATGATGTTATTGAGATGCAAAGTTAAAGTCTGAATTCCAGTAACAAGAAAATGCTTACTGGAAAATGTTTTCATGCATTTTATCAGAGCACACCCAACTTTCACCTCCAATTCAAGCAGTTGCGTTTACAGGTGTGCAGAATTCATTAAAATAAGCAAAACATATGTTTATTATCAAAAAATTGAAGACACAGTTTTTCAGTACAATTAATTACCTAATCCTCCAGTGATGACTTTCAGGATGACACTTCCATTTGGTGGTCCAAAGCTACATGACAAATTCTGTCATCAACAAAAGCGGAATAAAGTACACTCTCTTTATTTTAAATTTGGTAATACTCTGATACAAATAGATACAATTTATAATCTGTAGAATGTTAAAAATGTTAAAAATGTTAGATTTTAATGGCAAGAAATAACTATATCACCTTTAAATAATAATGATGCCATGAAATGTAAGCCATAGGCCGGGCGCGGTGGCTCAAGCCTGTAATCCCAGCACTTTGGGAGGCCGAGACGGGCGGATCACGAGTTCAGGAGATCGAGACCATCCTGGCTAATACGGTGAAACCCCGTCTCCACTAAAATACAAAAAAAAATTAGCCGGGCGAGGTGGCGGGCGCCTGTACTCCCAGCTACTCGGGAGGCTGAGGCAGGAAAATGGCGTGAACCCGGGAGGCGGGGCTTGCAGTGAGCTGAGATCCGGCCACTGCACTCCAGCCTGGGCAACAGAGCCAGACTCCGTCTCAAAAAAAAAAAAAAAAAAAGAAAGAAATGTAAGCCATAAAATGCATTTAAAAATAGATTAAGTGGAATTTTCTCCTACTATTGATTTTGAGGATTAGACTAACACCCACCTTGTAGTTATCAGGAATGCTACAGATTTTGCTACCTGTATCTTCTGTTTTAAGCATGTGACTTGATTTGTGTTATATTAGACTCCATAGAAGACTGCATTATTACACATGTATATATTTCAACTACTGCATAAGTTTTCATTTAAATTAAACACATAGGTTTTCATTTAAATTGTTCAATTAAAGATAGGCTTTGTGGTTTTATAGCACTATTTCAACTATGACTTTCATTGCCACTCATCTCAAATAATTTTAGCCAATATTTCCTTAAATTATTTGTTTTCATTTGTTATCATACCTGCTATTAATTAGATAATCATGGGTTACCAAGTTTTATTATTTTGAAAAAAATCCTTCTGGAATTTTTCAGATAGTGTAATAGGAAAGCAGGGGGCAAGAAGAATGTTTAACAGTCATTCATATCTTAGCATGAATTAGTTTAATTAGGTTCATGGGTAGTGTTAGTATGGAACTAGATAGACATTAACTCATATTCTAGCAGGGCTGGTAATAATGAGTTAACATTTATTGACTGCCTATAGAGTTCCAGGCACTGTGTTAATGCCTAGACATACAAATATTACCTCCTGTAGTCTTCACCTTCATGTTAATGAGACTATTAGATCTGGGTGAAGGTAGAAGAGAGGATGATATGGGACTGGATGTTGTTACTATGGGCCATCTAGTGAGCCATACATATGAG
This sequence comes from Mandrillus leucophaeus, assembly GCF_000951045.1. Lineage (NCBI taxonomy): Eukaryota > Metazoa > Chordata > Mammalia > Primates > Cercopithecidae > Mandrillus > Mandrillus leucophaeus. Next base: position 1,208,770 of record NW_012106509.1, read on the forward strand.
GACTCAAGCTTTTCTCTGCTACTGTTTGCCCCTGTGACCCAGGAAATGTACATACTGCCGTAGAAGTTTGGCATCTGCATTGGTAAAATGGGAATGAAAATATCTGTCCTGCAGAGTTTCAGGGAGGATTAAACAAACATATAATGGGTGCTTAATCATGGTAGGTATTATTACCTGAATGTAGATAAGGACAGGTTGATGGCAAAGATGTCTATTTAAATATGATAAATGCAATTAAAATGTTTATGAACAAATTGGCAATATAAGAAAAAACCTAACTGTTTTATTTCTTGTTGTAGCCAGTGAATATGTTTTCAAGTAAGAAAAACATGATTTAAGTTATATCTATTACAAGTAAGTTTATCCATCTAACAATCTAATGTATGATTATTCATTTTATTTCTTGTTTTCAGTAGAATCCTTCTCTCCTTTTATTATTAGCCAAGCTCATCTGGCTCTTAATAGATATAATCTCCTAACGTGATGCAGAACAACATGAATTACCTACAAGAAGGTAGTGCTTTCTTATTAGCAATACATGTTTATGTTAATAGTTGTGGATTACCTTTTATTGTCTAAGCCAACAAAAACAGCTTTTTAAAAATCACAGTTTGTTACACTGATTGTTGAAATTAAGAAAATGCTGCTTTCATCAAGATATTTTGCCCATATTATGGAAAACAATAATGAAAATCTCTCCTTTCCTTCACACTGCTATGTAAGGAATCAAATTATTGTTAACATCTCTAACAATGATGAGCAGACAAAGCACGTATGTAATGATTGTGTAACTTTCAGAAGTCGAAAAAGTTATTAGAACATTTAAAAAAATGTCCTTCTTGACGCTAAGTACGATTGTTTTGGAGGGAAAGACAAGAATGATACGACGTGGAACTGATAATTTTGAATATTAATGTTTGCACCACAATTGAGTTAAAACAGTTAAAAGGTAGCCCCACTCCCAACCCCCAATGTGTCTGTGGTCTTCTAGGTAAGAGACAATAATGGTAATAAATTTGCTTAGTGGAAATGTTTTGAAAATACATTTTAGGATAAATTTTCACAAAAATCATTTTGAAAAAAGCCACAGAATTTTAAAAAATGTTTAACAACACTATTAATGTTGAAATACATGGCTATTAAGACAGCAAGGTTTTTTTTTTTTGTTTTTTTGTTTTTTTGTTTTTTGAGATGGAGTTTTACTCTTTTTGCCCCGGCTGGAGTGCAATGGCGCGATCTCGACTCACTGCAACCTCTGCCTCCCAGGTTTAGGTTCAAGTGATTCTACTGCCTCAGCCTCCTGAGTAGCTGGGATTACAGGGATGGGCCACCATGCCCAGCTAATTTTGTATTTTTAGTAGAGACGGGGCTTCTCCATGTTTGTCAGGCTGGTCTCAAACTCCCGACCTCAGGTGATCTGCTTGCCTCGGTCTCCCAAAGTGCTGGGATTACTGGCATGAGCCACAGCGCCCAGTCTAGCAAACCATTTTTAATGTAAGATGAAACCTTATTTTTCTCAGTGTAGTATGTTAGTGTGTCTATAGTGAATATCTGGCTAGAAGACTGTCAGAATGCCATATAATATAATGTTTAGTCCCAATTCTTTGAGAGAACTATTTCATTAATTTTAATTCTGCTATTTTAAATACAACTATTTGATATAAACTTTTAAAGAGTTGGAAAGGAGTTATCTGACATTAAGTAAAAGTTAACAGTTTTGAGAATGTTATTGCATAGAAAAATATGAATTT
>NW_012106509.1:1211955-1212690 GCF_000951045.1 Mandrillus leucophaeus
TATTATGCAGAAATAAACACATACACACATATCTTACCACTATTTGGGAACCTGAGAAAAAGACCTGAAGAAAACAGAAAGAATGATGTTTGCCACACTTGTGCTGTTAGTGAGTACAGGTATGAAAACAAGGAAAATGCTGCTGTGGCCGAAGTCATCAGGACAAAACATCTATATGTCTTTTTCCTTCAAATCTACATACATACATACATTTATACTTTCATTTATGATACACACCTATGTATGTTTATACATGTCTACACATCAGAACTCCTTTTTAAAATTAAATGTACTTTAAGAGCAAGATCATTTCCATTTTCTAATGCTCAGGTATGCTAGCATTCACATTCAATGCTTCATCTTAAATGAAATAAGGAAAAGATACAAGCAAAGTACGATTCATGAGCAATTGGTTACTTAAACATATAATCTAAAAATAAATACAAGTAGGGTTGGAGTTTTGTTGCTGTGTTTTGTATCTCTACAATTAATCTTTTTAAATACTTTTTTCTTTAGAAAAAAATGAACGCAGTTGACAAATGAAAACAATAAGACTATCATTTATTTGCCAGCTAGAGTCAGTGGCTGAAAGAATATACTTTTGACATTTAAGATTATTATAAAAAGAGAGGTGCGGTTAGAAGCTGAACATTTCCCTTTCAAAACATAGAAATTACTATACACCTAAAAATCTAATATCAGAGAAAAGCCAAACCAAAACAACAACAACGACAT
>NW_012106509.1:1212740-1213926 GCF_000951045.1 Mandrillus leucophaeus
CTGTAAATGTTTAAATGTAATTCAGTTATTTTTCCTCAGTGCTCTGTTGCTTTGCAAATACCTTGAATAGCTTGCAATTTGTCTCTTTTGTTAATTATATAATTTTAATCCATAAAATAAGTTGAACTTTTCTACACATTTATTGGACTAGATTTTTTGCTCACTTTGTCATTTAGTATACACTTTGACATAAATAGGAATTCTGCTTACTTAGGAGATGGCTTGTCATAAAAAGGGAAGGAAAATCTGATCTATCGTGCTAAAATAAAGGGTAGATTCCACTGAATGTATTCCTAAATAAATTATTCATTTCAGGACGATACTACGTATTTTCATTCTAAAATGTTTTATCTAATCCTCAATTCGGAAGTCCTTCAAAATCGGTCTTGATAATGTTTATTCGTATATTCATTTATATGTATGTATATAATATGGAAGACGAAATTTATATTACCATGAAATTTAAATCTAAGAAATTATGCCTTACAGAGTGATTAGAATTTTTGAGACAAGTTGGAAGTTCTAATTTCCTGGATAATAGCTGACTTATTCTTAGAAGGAAAATAAAGCAATATATATTTGCATCCCATCTAATATAGAATTATGGCCTCATTTTCTATTTTTCCATGTTTTCTCCATCAAAACAAAAAGCACTCCTATATAAATCCTGGAGGGTGGACCTCAGTGGTTTCTAGCATGTGCTGCATATTATAAGGCATAAAACATAAGCTTTTATCTGAAATCTGAATCTCCTGCTTAGTAGCTATCTGACCCTGGATGATTTCTTAACCATCCTGTAGGATGGGGATAATAATATCTAACTCACGGTTTTGGGTTTTGTGATTAATATTAAATACAATAATTCATGAAAAGTATTTAACCTAGTGCCTGGCATGTAAATGGTAACTCATTATTTTTATTTGTCAATGACTCTAAAGATAAAAGTTTAAAAAGATCAGATGCAGAAATACGAAACACAGAAACAAAACCCTTAAAATACTGCCAGCTCAAAGAAGAGTGTCCACTTAACATATTTGAAACAAATTTTTTTTTGTCAAAAAATCTAAATACTTGACTTGTTAAAACTGCAAATATATGGTAGATATGCTCTCAGATGTATTTTAGTCTTACTGATATGTATTCTTTTGAAAATATTATTTCCATAACAATTCTATTTTTCAATTAA
>NW_012106509.1:1214791-1239845 GCF_000951045.1 Mandrillus leucophaeus
TTGCACAATTAAAGTATATGTCAGAATTTTTTTTTTAAAAAAACATGCTTGAAATAAATTTATCTTCCTTCTCTACTTCTGTTTTAATGTTGAGAACACAGAAAAAGCAAGGGCAAATATTAGATTTGACATCTATTTACCAAACAATTGTATTTTCACTAAAGTAAACATATTTGAATAAAGCAAGCTAAATTAAAATAGCTAAAAGATATCAGGTTAACAATGTAAGTAATTACACAATGAAATGAATTTTTAAAAATTCAGGTTACTGTCATTTACAGCTAAGACCGCTAACAAGTTGTATAGGAACAAGTGCACTTTCAACAGTTCTGATACACTTAGAAAACAAATGCTGACATCTGATAAGTGGTTTTCAAAATCTATTTTGTTTGTTCATTCTTTTAAAATATATGACTGCAGAATTACTATAAAAACATACATTCTCCATAAAAACGTGCAAAACCAGGAACATTTAAATTAATACTAATGAGATGAACTATCTGCCTATTTCTGTTCACAACAGCTGCACATATTTTAAATGGCTCAATTAAAGTTTATTCAGACTAGATAATTGATCCAATGTGGAGAGTGATGTCAGCATTAGATATTTTATAAAATAAAATTTAAAATGAAACAAAAATTATTCTGGGAATATTTTCTTGAGGAATAAAAAGAGCAATTCAAAAACATTAGAAAATACACTTAACTTTTCATAATATAAATGATGTTTTCCTCAATTAGGAAATATTGTACATCTATTTATTTATATTCTTTCCTTTCCATTTTCAGGTTTTAAGAATGACTCATTTCTTAAGTCATTTAAGAATGACTAATTTACTTTTAATCCCCATCTGTTAGCATATTTAACTTTGTACAGGTTACTTCATGTAGTTTTCAAACTCAAATTTGCTGTTTTGCCAAAAACAGATGTATTTAGTCCCTTGCGACAGAACTGAACCGGAGTGTGGATTTATTGAAAGCGAAATCTACAAAGCAAATATAGACAGGTGAGAGATGACATGCAGAAATATATAAAGAACATTATACATATATATCTCAGCAATGAGGTAAATTCAGAACATTGCAGTTTGTTTTACATGAACAATTTACATTTTATATATAAAATCTGAGATTTTCCTACATTATGAATATATAATAGAAAATATGTAATAGAATTACGTTGAATTTTTTAGCCACAATATCTGAAATATAGCAATAAAGCTGAAGAAATAATTTCAAATATGGAGAAAGATTTTGATTTATTGTATATTGGTATTAATTTAATCTTATTCTAAGGGCAAATGATGAAAAAGATAAATCCACACGTGTGTGTCTGTGTGTGTGTGTGGGTGTGTATGTGTGAGAGAGAGAGGAGTTTGGTATGAAGTTAATTCATTATGAATTGTACGTGTTTTCTATGATAGCCTAGAAACTCCACTACCACACCAGAAAGAGGACGTAGAAAGAATTTGCAACAGTCTTTTTAATTTAAGGAGTCAGTAATCTACTTAACTTAGCTGCCAAAAGCTGAATGCCTCTTTGGTTTTCCTGGACAGGATCCTACTATTCTTTCCTTATCATCTTTCATTTTGATCCACTGAGGGTTATTGGTGGTTAGAGTGCACATCTCCCTGGGATGTGCCCCTCACTGCCAGTGCACAGGCCAGCCACTGACAATTGTCAGCCTATGTGACATATGAATAGAACTTGAGCCACATCTCTCTCCATACTCCTCCTTTCTTTCTAGCTATGCATCAGGTTTCTGAGCTTGCAATTGCAGGGGTGCTAATCCACAGAACTGAGTGAAACTCCTTTGTCAACCTTGGATGCCTTGGCAACTACAAAGAGGAGTCACCAACATTTTTCATATTGTTTCCTAAAAAAAAAAAAAAAAAAAAAAAGACAAGAATAAAATGGAAATAATATAAGGCTATCTCTTGAAAAAAAAAAAGTGCAAGTCGAAGGGGGTGTGCAGATACACTCTCAACAATATGTTATATTTTACTCTTATAGTAAATTTTCAAAGCATTGTTAAACATGCACTAAAATCACTCAGATTTTTTTGCATGCTTAATAATTCCTAACTAAACAGTTCTAAAAAATGACACATATATTTTTCTTTCATGAAGTTCTAATTTCCAAAAAAGAAAAAAGAAAAAAAAAATCTGAGGAAGATGTGTCATGCTTTTTAAATTATAAAGAAGAAATCATAATATATGAGATAACTATAATAAAAAGAAAACCAATTTGTATCTAATGCTAAGTGCATTTCTAGATCAGGTGTGCAAAAGGCTAACTTAATTAGCACAGTATAAATTAAAGAGAAAAAGTTAAAAATAAGAACAGATATTTTTGGCCATGTTTTTAGGTAAAGGAAGAAAAACATGTAGTTCAGATCACCCTGTCTCTAAAGGATTATTATAATACCATCTTTGTCATTGTCCTTTGCTGCAAACATAGTCTACATTTAATCTACACCAAAATTAATTTTATCCCGTATGTATTCATAGAGCATTTATTGCCACACGAAATTTAATTTTGATGGAAATTATGAAAGGTATGATTCATTATGCATATATCTATGAATATACACCTATATGTACATACATGTAGTTCATTATTCTTGACTGTGAGGGCTTATGACTATTGACGTTGTCAATTTTTATCTCATTACTCATCACTGCTTACTGTGGGTGCTAATAGTATATTTCCATGGGGTTTGTGTGTGCTGTAATGTAAATTCTGACATTGCCAGTGTCAGTCACTAATCTACCTCATTCAGTTCATGTCAAGATGATACATCACAATGCTCAACAACCGTCATCTCAGCTTTAAATAGATCTACATTTTCTCAACTTTACAATTAATTTTTTTGTTTATAATCTAGTTACTTTTTAAAAAAATATGAATAACTCATTCTAATATATTCAAAGCAATTGCTGATTTAAAATATTGCCTCTGAAAATTAAGCAAAAAGAATAATAGTTTTAAATTAATAATAAAATAACATTATAGAAAGAACATTGATTAAAATTTGCATTTTAAAATATTTGTATCAGTTATATAGACTTCTAAATTTTACTTTAAGTGCATTTTAAAAGGATTATTTTTCAATGTTTAAAAATATGTAAGTTAATTATGGTGTCACTATTTCAACTCAAACCTTTCCAGAGTTATACTGCCCGAGTATTTGGACACACTTTAGACTTTTTGCCATGCATTTTTCCTGCTGTTTTTTATTTATTTTTTCTCTGTGCTCTCCTTTCATCTCCATTGTTAATATTTTTTTATTTTTCATTATCTTTTCTATACCTTTTCCTGGTGCCTCTTCCTATGGCCTTTTTTTCTGTATTTTATTCTCCTGAGTTACATTTTCAATTGGCCTTACAATGAAAATTATTTTAAATTGATTCAATTAAGTCATTTGCCTCTTTTTCTTCTTCAGCCCAGAAAATGGAGACTCCTACACTAGAATGGTTTTGAGAAGGGATTTGAGAAGCATGGCAGGAAGTCTCCTCTCTCTCTTTGCTTTGTCTGGATATAAACATCTCTGTGTCCTTTTAAATTTCATTCTTCTGACCTACTCAACCTTTCATATTGTTCTTTGTATTCCTATTATTCCAAACGTTATAACTATCTCTTATATCTAGCGAAACATTTTCAAAGGTCACTGAATTCCAATTTAAAAAATTATTCTGAATATGCATTATGGCAATTCCATGAAATTAAAACAAAAATTTAGAAAAATATTTGAATAGCAAAATAACTGAACTGTTTTGATAACTCTATTTATTATGATAGTTCACTATTTGAAAATAAGCTATTTTGAATAAGATGAAAGCAATTGCTAAAATTAGTTAAGACATCCACAGAAAAAAAGGAACTGACCTTACTTTTGGAAGACCATCTAAACTACTTTCAGTTGACCCTTCAACAACATGAGTTTGAACTGCGTGGGTTCACTTACGTGTTGATTGTTTTTCAAGCAAATTGATCAGGATAAGAAACCTGTGTGTATACGGAGGGCCGACTTTTACTATGTGTGAGTTCCACAGGGTGGACTGCAGGACTTGAGGATGCCCGGATTTGGGCATACTCAGGGGTCCTGGAACCAATCCCCCGCGTATACCGAGGGACAACTTTATACAAGAAGCTACATAAAGATGCTGAGGTCACCAGGACAATATGAGGGCGGTTTCTAAACAGCCAGCTACAGAGGAAGAATATTGTAATCTTTCATCTCCAAAGGAAATTTATAAAATTGTTCTCCTAAAATGAGTACACTAATAATATACTCAATTACACTGAGTCTCAAAAATAGAAAAAAAAAAAAAATTGAAACGGAGTCTCTCTCTGTTACCCAGACTGGAGTGCTGTGGCGCGATCTCGGCTCACTGCAATCTCTGCCTCCCGGGTTCCCGCTATTCTCCTGCCTCAGTCTCCAGGGTAGCTGGGATTACAGGCACGTGCCACTACGCCCGGCTAATTTTTGTAATATACTCAATTTTCAAATTCATGCTTAGTATAATTGTGGATATATATGCAAACACCTACATACAAATGCCTTCTTAACTTCTTTTTGTCGCTAGTCTTCTCCACTACGGAAATGCATCTTCCCAGCATGCAGCTTGAGTTACATCACTCATGTACAGTACTCCTAAAGGTTCAACAGTTCCCTCCATGTCTGTCAACTAAAATTCGTTTAAAAAATACGTTCCAGCCGGGCGTGGTGGCGCGTGCCTGTAACCCCAGCCACTAGGGAGGCTGACACAGGAGAATCGCTTGAACCTGGGAGGCGGAAGTTGCAATGAGCTGAGATCGTGTCACTGCACTCCAGCCTGGGCAACAGAACAATACCCTGTCCCCCACCCCCCAAAAAATGCCTTCCATAGTCTATTTTTCTTAGCTAATACACCAGGGGAGTCAGGTACATATCCTTTGACTCCTGCAAAACAGAACTTTCGGTTCTTTGCCATTGTCCCTACTCGGTCCACCGCTTTACAAGTTAGTTCTTCTCTCAACTTGGGTGTGTCCAAACTCAGTCTCTTCATAAAGAATCAAATTCTTTAAAACTTGGATTTCAACCAACTGGAAGTAATATTTTCTTCCTCTGAACTTTAATAACACATTTATTGTGCAATTTTTCCATTTGTGTGGTTTTGGGGTTTTTTTTTGGTACATTTAATTTTCACTCAGAGTCTAGATGACACTCTCAGTTGCCTAAGTAAAAAGAGCCTCTTACCCGATTGATCCCAGCATTCATTTAGTTTCATTCTTCTGCATATGGATATCCAGTTTACTCAGCATCGTTTATTGAAGATACTATATTTTTCCTACTGAGTGTTCGTGGTGTCCTTGTCAAAAATCAGTATCACTGACTATAGGTACATTTATTAATTTCTGGATTCTGCATTTTGTTCTATTGGTCTGTGCATCTATTTTTACATCAGTGCCATGCTATTTTGGTTTCTTCACCTTTATAGTATATTTTGAAGTGTGGTAGTGTGGTATCTCCAGCTTCATTCTTTTTGTTTAGAATTGCTTTGGCTATTTGGGATCTTTTATAGTTCCATACACATTTAGTTTTCTGTTTTTTTTTTCTATTTCTCTAAAGAATGTGTTTTAATTGGGATTGGTGTTTTAATAGGGATTGCATTCCATCTGTAGACTGCTTTGGGCAGTATGGTCATTTTAACAAAATTCTTCTGATCCAGGATCATGGGATGTCTTTTCATTTGTTTGTATCCTCTTCAATTTCTTTTATCCATTTCTTGTAGTGTTTCTTGTAGAGGTCTTTCACATCCTTGGTTAAATTTATTTCTAGGTATTTTATCTCCTTTGTAGCTGTTTTAAATGTGATTGCCTTCTTGGCTATTTTTTCTTTCAGGTAGCTTGTTGTTTGTCCCTGCAGACTTTTAATACAGGCACTGATTCGTTGCCTTAGTCCTGCTGGTGGTACAAAGTCTGGGATATTTGTAGGATAAACAAAACCATATTAGGTGTGAGGTGCAGTACTGAGAGAAAATAAACAAAGTCTTTTTTTTTTTTTTTTCCAAGGCATGGTTAGGTGTAAAAAAGACTTCGGGTGGGCAGAGTTGGGGGATTAGATACTTCAGTGCTCTTGCCACTCTCTGTAGTATAATGATGGACTCTGAGGAATGGCACTTCTGGCTTTTCTAATGTTGGTTTACCATCCTGATTCTTATTTCCTATATGTTGATCTGAGTGCTTCTTTTCCGCTTTGGTTTCACCTTTGATTTATCAAACCTGACCCTACTTACCTGATGAAGTCTGACTATTCCAATTGGTACAAAAAAGTCCAGATACTACTGTTGTCCATATTTATAGTCAGACCATGGTCTGTTTTTCCACAAGCAGTGCAAAGCTCATAGATTGGAGCAACACTTTGCCTTGTATTCTACATCACAAACTCCCCACCTTTCCCACATTATAAAGACTTTATTTTCTTTTGGAATAGAGACAATTTGATGGCATGCTTTTCCCTTGCCCCAGCACTTTTAGAACTATGTTTTAAGCCTAGCAGAATTCACATTTAAACTACAATAATTGTGTGCACACAAATAATGTTGCGTGGATGGAGTTATACTATGGTCATAATTTGTCCTGAAAAGTATAAAATTAATCAGAACTTTCCCTGTTTATCTGGATTGTTAGCTAATATTTCTATAATGGCTTTAATTGATGCTTTCCCCATATATGTTATGTTTTTGGTTCTTAAGTTCTAAGCATGAGGAAGGAATCATGTCCCCTTTCCTCTATCACCTCTTCCATAAGGAACACTTAAGGAACCTACAATGTGATCACTACCTCCTGGATCTCCTTTTTTTGTTATGTTCTAATACATGCATTACAAAAAAAAAAAAAAAGGCATCTAAGTAACAATTATGTCTATCTCCACTTTATGAATGCAAAAGTGAGACATGGGACTGAGGACCATTTATGGAATTGGTTAAACAATTTTGAAAAAAGCTTCTTAGATGGAGACACAGAAAACAGCGTAACTTTATTTCAATTGCCATTGTATATACATGGAGAGACTGACATTCAAATAGGCACTTCTATTTCACTAATTCAGATGTGCCAGGTTGTAATCATGGACATAACTACTACATGGTTCTTTGTCCTTTTATTTTTTATTTTTTGACAAAAATTGCAAGAAAAATGCCTTACTGTTAAGGGTAGCTTATAATGTAATAAAATACCTTTTTAAAAAGGAATTGCCAATAAAAATTTTTAAGCATAAGGGACAACAGAATTTATGTAGTGGATATTGAAATAGTAATGTAAACTAAAAATAAATTTTCTTTTTAAAATACCCTCTGGGACTAGGTGATAATTACCCCAATCCATTTTCCCATGACCTCTTAAAAGAGGGGGTTGTAACACTTGAAATATTCACTCCCAAATGTTTAATTCATATACTGAGCGACATGCTATTGATAAATGTTCTTCTAACCACGTCTGGTGATCAGGCATAGAAGGAACCTACACGATGGCGTATCGACTGTGTTCCCCAATGCGGAACCTGATCTTGGTGCCTCTAAAGAATTTCTAACTTTGGGCTGCAATAATAAATTTGATATTTTATCTCTCTCTTAGACTACTATACAATATTTGTATGATATTGAGTACTTAGTGCAACTTTCCCCACTGGTTAGATTTTAGACGTGGATCAAGTGATGTTTTTATGTAGTTGATATTAAAATTATATAAATATTATACACTATTAGAGCATACCACTATTGTCATATTTCACCAATCATTAAGAAAAACAATCAGAAGAGATTAGGTTGCCATTATCAGGGATCCACTGTTAGCCATGAATTTATAATGAACCTATGCCTCTTGTATTATAATCAATTTTATCTATGAATTTAAGTGTAGAACCAAGACAACATAGATAATTCATAGCAAAAAATCTAGTTATGGCTGAGGTATTAATATAACCATGGAAAAACAACATAAAAACCCTGATAACTGTTATGGTGTCTGACTCCTTTGTTCTTTTGCATTCCTAACTATAGTTAGCCATCATACTCATAGGTCAATGTACAAAGGCATGCTTTAACACAAACATTTGGTGCATCCATGTCTGGTGCTCAGTAAAAAGCACCTGATAAGAAATTTCTAGATGAATTTCACAATTGTGAAGACTCCAGAGCAAGAAGAAAAAACTCTGAATAAATTGGTGAAAACTTAACCAAAATTATAATTTGTAAAAGTATCCTTTGTAAAAGCATTTACCCTCCCTGAAGGTTTTGAAATATTATTTGAGTTATATGTTTATGCATAATTTTAATTAAGATTTTAAAAGAATTTTTCTGATGTATTCTTGAATAAAACAGAATCCCTATACTTGGAATATAGCTTGTGCTGATCATTGTAACTCATTACTTTGGTGAATGAAGCACTCTAATAACAGTGTTAGGGTTTCAATGTACAACCAATTCAGCAAAACGTTTCACAGGCAACTCTAACAAGACTGCACAGTGAAGATGTACGTTTATCCTTTATTTAGAATGACAAAATCTTAAACATATCTTTCAATACTGTCTTTTTTTTTTCACACAGATACACTATATATCAGTAATCTGGACACCAAGTTATTTACAGCTATTATTTAGTACCATAATAAGTAGTAATTTAAATACAAGGTAAAATCACCACATTGTCTTGTTTACTACTGATGTTAATTTTAAGCTGACGTTCGATGCTCCCAAAAAAGGCAGGCTATGATTTGTTATCATTAAACTGTCAACTCTGCCTTGAGTTGGAAAAAGATTCACACTACACTTTTTACAGCGTATCACTTTATTTTCTATTCGTCAAAAAAAAAAATCCAGAATCATTTTAATTGTGTCTGTGCTATTTTTCTATTAACTGTTTCATGCATTTTTCCTGGCCTTTTAATTGCAGTTTAATAGTGGTCATTAACACATTAAGGGGTGTTAGAAGAACATTTGAAGTCCTCTTGACTTCTACCAAAGTTGACACTTCAATGCTAGAGTAATTTCAGCTATTCATTTATTTAATAGTGACCTATGCAAATGTGGAACCATGTCATTTTACAAATTGACTGTAATAATTAACTAGAAAGGCAGAGTAAAATGAAACAGGTTATAATTAGAATATAACTGCTACAGTATTACGTCAGCTAGAATAAAATAATCTCAAATGATTAAATTGGTTTCAATTATTAAGAATCAGTTTAATGTACCCACTGTTCTGATTTTTACATTTCTCTTTTTTGTGTGCATTAGATGTCACCTCATGCAATTTATGTATTTTATTCATCTTGGTAAAACAGGCATTACAGAAGTTTAATTAAGTAGTAAAAGACTTCACATTATTCTGCTGAATTCTAAATTAGTTGTAGAAACTAGTCAGAGTGTATGCTACATACTATGCAGGATCATTTCAATTAACTGTATCTATTATGCCACCCAACATTCCCCTTACACAGTAAATATATGTTACTTGTCACTAGCCATCAGAGTATGTATTTTAACCACATAATTATCACAACTTTCCGAACTGGTTCTTGGATGCATCATGTTCATCTATATCACTATTTTTTAACACGGTAACTGAGCCATCTTTCCAAAACCCCAAGAATTCTCTACATTCATGACTCGTAGACACTTGGAGGCAGGGCTGGCTTCATGGTGTGTGACACATGCAATAGCATAGAGACCACCACTCAGAAGGGCTTTGCACTAGGTTTTATCTTCTGCTCTTGCTGCACTCTTACAATTCTTAAAATTGTTGAATAAGAAACTCTGCATTTTCATTTTACACTGGGTCCTACAAATTATGCAACCACTTCTGCCCAAGAAATCTAGTAGAGATACCTAATGACTTACTCCTTTTTGATCAAATATTAAACAATTTACTAATCATTTACTTGATTGTTAGAGATTAACTCTCCCTGAAGTTTAACTCAGAACATTTTCCTAAGAGGGCAGTGTGGATAAAGAGGGCATCTGTCTAGCCAGTTAAAATTGGCCAAGAACCTTGGCAATCAGTGGAGCCCACATAATCACAGCCGGATCATTTTCTTGTACATACGTATGTTTTAATCAGCATCTTCATATCCCAGTATTGGTTGACTTACTCATTTCTTAGCAAAACAAGAAGGCTCTGTAACAATAGTGCTAAAGTCAAAAGAGTATTTGAAATATGTTCAGATCATATGACTGCCTGTGTCACGGTTGAGAAAAACTGGTTTCTAGCCAATACATATCTCTAATTTCTGAAATATCATCTTCTCATAAGAATCTAAGGTGATATCTGAGTAGTTATAAATCCAATTGACAAAGAGAAACCCTGGAAGCCTCAACATTTGGTTATTCTTGTCTCAAAATCTGAATTTTTATATATACCTAAATACTTTTTCTATGAGGGTATGTTTTGATATCATGTTTCTCTCTTCTGTTACATCTTCATTTATTCTAGTTTATTCTGACACTTTGATCAGTAATTCTGGAAGTGCAATCAAGGAACTTCATGTCTCATGATCAACTAGAGTACTAATTAAAAATGTAAATCACGGCTGGGCGTGGTGGTTCACCCCTGTAATCCCAGCACTTTGGGAGGCCGAGGCAGGCAGATCATGAGGTAAAGAGATCGAGACCATCCTGGCCAACATGGTGAAACCCCATCTCCACTAAAAATACAAAAATTAGCTGGGCGTGGTGGCATGCACCTGTAGTCCCAGCTACTTGGGAGGCTGAGGCAGGAGAATCACTTGAACCCAGGAGGGGGAGGTTGCAGTGAGCTGAAATTGTACCACTGTACTCCATGCACTCCAGCCTGGCAACAGAATGAGATTCCATCGCCAAAAAAAAAAAAAAAAAGCAAATCACTACTAATCACTACTAAATCAAAGTATTATTAATTCCTTCACTTTTTCGTAAGTTTTTTTTTTGTTGTTGTTAGTTTAGGAGTTTCTTACTGACCCATAACCTGGCGGGATAGTTAGCATGCACATCTGGCTTCTGTGCCATGAGGAACTCTCGTTACAACACCAAGACAGAGATTGACAAACATAAAGGCAAAGTCCTTTTACCTTTTCTAATACAGTAGTACTCCATTCCATGCTGGTGTCCAGGGATATCTCCAATAGTTAGAACTGATAGTCTGTAATCTTCCCATCCATGTTAGAATAAATAAGACTTTCAGCCCATTTTAAAGGTGAATAAAGTGAGATTTTAAAAAGTAGACAAAATCATACGGGTGATTTATATGAGTTTAGAGAACTATAAAGAAGCTATCCAAAAATGATAATCTGATATCTGGATATTCTGTGAAATAGTTTTAAGAACTAAGGGTGATACAGAACGAACTAAACATTCCAGAGATTAGGTGAAAATAAACATATATCTGTTGTACAGGTTTTTAAAAATTTATCCCCAAAGATTTTACACTTGATCTTAGCCAAAGTCCAAGAAGCAACTGTCCCCAAAGATTTTAATTTTGATTTATAAATTATAAATCTGGAGAAAACCTCAAACACAACCCAAAATCAAACTGATTCATGAAAACAGTGTCCTAAGAACTTAGATCCCATCGTCAAATAAATTGACTTACTTTTACTATACTTGAAGACCAAAACATTTTCTATCATCTGCCACTATTGTAATTGGCCAATTCAATCAAATACATCAGTTCAATAATTTTTAACAGTAACCCTTCTCACCTTTTAACAATCATGAAAAAAATAACTTATCCAAACTGGTTTTATGACTGATTTAATTCTCCTTTTATCTGTTCAGGCTGAATACTGAGTCAAAAATACAATATACTCAGGGCATCATGAGGTCAAACTGGTAAAAAGAGAAAATACTTATTCTAAAAAGAATAGCAATAATTAATTAAAAAAAATAGAATTTGAAAGAATGCCTTGAGCTTCAAAACCACTTCTATTTTTTCCAAATGGAATTAGAGTTCTTTATTATAATGTAATTGTAATTAATATTGTGCAGTTGTAATAATATAATTATTATTAATTACATTTTCTAAATGTAATTAAAATCCATTGCTTGGAACAAAGGCAATCACTGGATTACAATTATCTGTATTTCTAAAAGAAACAATTCATATGGCAGGTTTCTGTTACATAGTACAAATAACCAGATACTGTATGTCTTATAATTATTAATTCATATACCTGAAACAATAGTAAATACAGGTAATATATTCATATTTTATTCTAGAAGGCAATTTTTAAAAATCTGCTTTTAATATATTTGTAATTTAGTTTGTGATAAAAAACACTGTACATTTAGATTCATTTCTACATTTATGTGTGACATCTTGAATGACACATATTTAACTTTTCAGAACCATATATATCATAATATATCACAAACAGCATCATTAACATTTCAAATAGGGGTTACTTCTGTATTCACGAGTTAGAATTTAATAGTAGATTAAATATAATTGCATGTGCATACTCATAATAGTGTTACAGAGTTGTCAATTAAATGTTATTAACAGGAGGTTAAATTTTCTTTCTATGAGTTCAGAGACAACGTTGAGTTTCAAATTCCAAGGTTTACACTAGTATCACCCATATGATTTAGTCTACTTTTTAAAATCTTGCTTTAGTCAGCATTAAAATGGGCTGAAAGTCTCATTTATTCTAACATGGGTGGGAAGATTATGGACTATCTTCAAGATTAATATCAAATAGTAAAAGATTGTTACTTTGAATTGCTGACAGAACCCTTCATTTTTTTATTTCCATAATAGCTGATATAAATAACTGACCCCTCCCCAAAAAAATGGGAAAGAAGGCAAACTAAAGAGCAGGCAGTCTTTTTTCGTAATCCTTTCTCTAGCTTTCACTGTGGCTGACTGTCTTATAATAATTCTCTATTCAGGTGTTAGCTCTTAATGAAGCTATTATTGTAGAAAATATATTCATATTGATGGAGGGCCAAAAAGCCTTCTCACTTCAGGTTTCTTTTTTTCTTTTTTTTTTTTTTTAATTAAGATTTCCCATTAAGAACTAAAGAAAAAAGGTATCTTAAACAAATCTAACCTGACTAAAGCTTCAGTCTTGACATAATGCTGTGTACATGGAAAGGATCCAATAACCAAAACCTAAAAATAATTATTTAAAATCTTCCCTCTGTGTCTCCAAATGGCAAAGGGAAAAATGAATTGTTGACATTTGATAAAGGTATAGAAAATTTTCTCTCCTTGTTGCTTCCTCTATTAATTTACTTCACAGGTATGCCAACTGCTCTCAGAAACCTTTCTATCGACTGGGTGCGGTGCTCACGCCTGTAATCCCAGCCCTTTGGGAGGCTGAGGCAGACGGATCACGAGGTCTGGAGTTCGAGAACAGCCTGGCCAATATGGTGAAACCCTGTCTCTACAAAAAATACAAAAATTAGCCAGGCATGGTGGTGGGCTCCTGTAGTCCCAGCTACTTGGGAGGCTGAGGCAGAAGAATCGCTTGAACCTAGGAGGCAGAGGTTGCAGTGAGCTGAGATGGTGCCACTGCAGTTCAGCCTGGGTGACAGAGCAAGATTCTGTCAAAAAAGAGAGAGAGAGAGAGAGAGAGAGAGAGCAAGCTTTCTATCTCAAAGTTCTGGCTGGCGCACCATCCAGCCCAATGTAGCTGTAACTGTATCTCCCTACCCACTCACTCTATTATGTAGATTATACAGATCAATTTCATCTTTACGGGTTACCCCCCATTCAGAGTCATTACATCACACAAATTCCCCACGACAAATAAAATCCAAAGAACTCACCCAGTCAAAGAAAACCCTATTTCTTGAAGGTGGTGGTAGTGGTGGTGGAGGCAGGGAGTGGTTAGTTGTGAATAACATGTAAATAAGTTCATCTGCATAAGAATTTTCCTGCTGGTTGGTAAATATTTTATAGCTCCACAAAAAGTGCCCCAGATAATTATTTCTCATCTTACTCTCTACTGCCTATTCTTCTGCTGATGCTTCATAAGTGAATTTGGCTTGCACTCTCGAAGCTCTTTTAGGAAAACCTGGACTTGAAAAGCAGACATGCTCCACCATATTTTCACTGGTCATGTGTGGAGGGAATGTTCATCAGTTAAGTACCCCATAGCTACCCATTGCCAGATGATGCAAAAGCGGCACTGTCACAAATTATCAAATGGGGTATTTGGATAATCTTGCTGGAGTCACTAAATTTGCAACTCTTTTATTGGGGAACACCAAACACAAGAGGCTGGGTATTTGGATAATCTTGCTGGAGTCACTAAATTTGCAACTCTTTTATTGGGGAACACCAAACACAAGAGGCTGGGTGGCTGAACAATAATAATAATTTGCCTGTAACTGGCCAGTAATGGAGAGCAAATAGGTGTCTAATCTGTGCCTGAACTACTCTACTTGGGGTGGGGTTTTCTTGAAGAGAAATAAGGAACCCATTTGCTTCTATTCACCAGGTCCTTCTCTATGGGAATTTCAACTTCATAAGGCAAAAGTATAACTGCTTCAGTTCTGGTCTGGATTTCATTATTTTATCTTTAATTCATATTTTAGCTTCTTACTTTTCTCATGCTAAAGGAACTTTACAAACAACAAAGATTCAGGAATTCCTTCTGGCAATGAAGAAGTCTATGATTCTTCAAATAACTCCCTCAGAAACATGATCCAGAGAAAAAGGACACTTTATCATGCGTGCACAGCAACAGCAGTAGCTAGAGTATCGGCATTTATGCCAACTACCCAAGTTCCATTTTCCGGAGTAACCAAAAGAGAGCCAAATGACACCTGTACATGCAGTCGGGAGCATTACAGGGGAGAAATCCTGAGCTAGGAGAGCTCATATCTTTTTTGATGGGAAGTAAGTGTGTCTGATCTTGCCCCAGAGGGAGACGCTATTTTTAAAGGCAATGGACAGTAAACAAACCCGCCCTTTGCTCCAGAGAAAGATGCTATCTCTGTTTTCAAAGGTTGTTCATTTTACAAAAATTCTCAAAGAGATAGTCTGGAATAAAGGCAGACAGTGTCTCTATTCACAAGACATGCCCAAACACAAAAGCCCATGGACGGTTGTCTCACAATCTGATTTTTCTCTTTTTTGATATATAAATATTGTTCCTACCTCTCCTCATTTTTCATACTTCTCAATTCCTTCACATTGTTATGTTTTCCTTGGCAGTATGGTTACTTTTGGCATTATGGTGTCTCTTCTTAAGAAAAACATGTAAATTACCATATTATATTAATTTTTCATAAAATAAAATGCTATGATTAAAAGTACATATGTGTATATATGACATATATACAGTATTATGTACATATCATCCACATAAAAATGAGCAACTAATTTATAATCATATTGCATTTTTTATATGGTGCAAAAAATGATTTATTCGGTATGCATGTTCTCCATCTATCAAGTTCCATGTAAAAACATTGCATGACTAGTAAAATGAAACTGAGATATTCCTCACAAAGAAATATTGAAAGTGTTATTCATACCATGGTAGTATTTTCTTATGAGTATGGTGAACAACAATGAGAAGCAATAAGAGCAAACTTAGTTTATATGGATATGCATTTCTAAATCAAGTTTATCAAGAACTTACTGATTAAAATAAAGATGTAGCTAGAGTTAATTTTGAATACATGCTTGTAATAGTATTACATATCTCCTGTTATGTAGTTGTGGCATTATGTTCCCTTGTGACGTGATTACAGAGGTAAGGTGGAAATGAAGAATGACAAAGGATATAATGTCATCTGAAAGGCCAAGAATGCTGTTGTCAAAGCTGAAGCTGAAACAGATCCTCTTTAAAGGGTCTCCTTTTCTCAGGTATAATTCTGATACTAATAGTGAATGGGATATAGCTGTATTTTGCCGGTTGAATAGTGAAGAAAGTCTTTGAACAGCAAAGACTCTAGGATGGGTTGGATTTTGGTCCTGCACCCCTGCTAGTTCTTTTTGTTTCTAATTCATATAAATCTACTTAATTACCCAAGTAATTAAAATAATCATAATGTGGCAGATCCACATTTAGTTTTAAGTGATGAAATAAATAAAATGATTTATATTGTTACATTTTATAAATGAAACAAAATAATAGAAGAGGAAACATTTTAATTATAGCTAACACTCAATTAACTGGAATTTTTAAAAGCAAGTAACTCAGGTTTGTCGATCATCTTTTCTGAAGTAAACAAAAATTCTCATCTGCTTTTGTTGATCAGTTATGTCTAATTAAGACCAGTTTTGATCAAACTTCGGTAATGTTACCACAACCATCGTGGGTTTGAATGAAGATTTTCCTGGTTGTGTCAGTCATCCTCCCCTCATGGAAAGGCATAGAGAATTACTTTATTTAATAGGAGGAACATACTTGCATTTCAAAATACAATGACAAATGTTTATTGAATGTTCATCATGCTTTTTCTTTATGAGTATCTATAAGAAAATGTGAATAATATTATTATATCTCTCCATCAGTTCTAGTCAGCTAATGCAGATGGAAAGGGAAATACAGGGCCACAGAAGGAGCTTGAAAAGCACAGGCCTAAGCAACTTTGGCAAATGGACACACCCATATTCCCACCACCACAACCAAAGCATAGAATATTCCTATCACCCGGAAAATTTCTCTCATTCCCTTTTGCAGCCAATCACCCTCATCCAATCCCTGATTCCCAGCAGCCACTGATTTAATTTCTGTCACCATAGATTATTTTGCTCATTTTGGAATTTCATCTCGGGGAACCATACTGTATGCATTCTTTCATGTCTGGCTTCTTTTGATTAGCTTAGTTTGTTTTTTTGTTTGTTTGTTTAGACTCATCCAAGTTGTTAACTAGTGGCTAATCTTGTATTTTATTTATTTTAATAACTGAGTAATATCTCTTTATAGGAATACATATTAATATGTCAACATTTAATAATGCATCCACCTTTTGATGGGTGCTTACATTGTTCACAATGTAGGGCAATTTAAACAAATACGCTATGAACACTTTTGTACATATCTTTTTGTGGGCTTAGTTGTAGGTTTTATACTAAATAGCCAGGAATGGAATTCCTGAGTTATATGGTACATATACATTTAACTTTACAAGAAAGTGTCCAGGAGTTTTCCAAAGTTGCTCTATTATTTACACTGGGAGCTGCTACGTATGAGAGTTCTCACTGTTCTCCATCCTTGCCAAAACTTGAGGTTGTCAGGTCATTTTAATTTAGCCACTATAATGAGTGTGTAGGGCTATCTCAATGTGGTTTAATTTGCATTTCTCAGATGACTAAATATGATGAACATCTTTCCATATGCTTATTGGACATTTATATTCTTTTGTGAGCATCTGCTCAAACGTTTAGTCTATTTTTAAATAGTATATTTTTAAAAAATTATTGAGTTGTAAAGTATTTTTTAAATGTATATTCTGGACACAAACTCTTTGTCAGATATATGTATTAAAAATATACACTCCCAGACATTATGCTAAGTGAAATAAGCCAGGCACAGAAGGACAAATACTGCATGATGTCACGTGTAGAATCTAAAACAATTGAACTCAGAAGCAGAGAGTGAAATGGTGGTTATGGGAAGCCGGGGAAGTAGAGGGAATGGAGAGATGCTGATTAAAGGGTACAGAGTTTCACTTAGACAGGAGAAATAAAGTTTATTGAGATCTATTGCATGGCATGGGGACTATAGTTCATAATAATGTACTGTATATTTCAGAATTGCTAGGAAAGTACATTTCAAATGTTTTCACCACAAAAAAAAAATGATAGGTATTTGATGTGATAGTTTGTTAATTAGCTTGACGGAATCAACTAATTGTATGCACACATCATAACGTCACTATGGACCCCATAACATATGTAATTATAACTTGCCAATTCACAATGAGATATAAAGAATAAATACACTCTCCCAGTCTGTGGCTTGCCTTTCATTTTCTAAGACATTTTTGTGAAGAGCAGATTTTAAAAATTTTGTGAAGCTCAATTTACTAATTTTGTATGGTTAACTAACTTTTTATGTCCTTTATAAAATTCTTTTCTACTCAAATATCAAAAGGTTTCTTCCATATTTATTCTAGAGTCTAATAGTTTTAATGTTTCTAGTTAGGTCTATAATTCATATCAAATTAATTTTTCATTTGATAAAAGGTAAGAGCTGATTTTTTTTTTTTTTTTTTTTTTTTTTTTTTTTTTTTGAGACGGAGTCTCGCGCTGTGTCACCCAAGCTGGAGTGCAGTGGCCGGATCTCGGCTCACTGCAAGCTCCGCCTCCCAGGTTCACGCCATTCTCCTGCCTCAGCCTCCGAGTAGCTGGGACTACAGGCGCCCGCCACCACGCCCGGCTAGTTTTTTGTATTTTTAGTAGAGACGGGGTTTCACCATGTTAGCCAGGATGGTCTCGATCTCCTGACCTCGTGATCCACCCGCCTCAGCCTCCCAAAGTGCTGGGATTACAGGCTTGAGCCACCGCGCCCGGCCGTTTTTATTTATATATATTTATTTGCTTTATCAACATTTGTTTTAAAATATTCACTGAATCATTATTATTAATAATTATTATTGTTGTTATTATTATTACTTGAGATAGGGTCTCGCTCTGTCACCCAGACTGGAGTGCAGTGCTGTGAACACAGATCTCTGCAGCCTTGACCTCCCAGGCTCATGAGATTCTTCCACCTCAGCCTCTTGAGACCACAGGCCTGAACCACTATGTCCAGCTAATATATATTTTTTAAAATTTTTTGTAGAGACAGAGTCTCCCTATGTTGCCCAGGCTGATCTCAAACTCCTGGGCTCCCATGTCCGCCTCCCAAAGTTCTGGGACTGCAGCAGTGAACCATCACGCCTTGAATTGATTTGACAACTTTTTCAACAATCAGTTGATTGGATAAGTGTGGGTCTGTCTCTGAGCTATTTTTTTCGAATTGAACTACATGCTTATCCTAATCATTAACACACTACGTCAATTACTTTAACTCTTAAGAACAACTTTTTTTTTTTTTTTTCCTATTGGAGGTTCTTTGCTTTTCCTAATAAATTTGAAATCAACTTTTCTAATACTACAAAAAAAAAAAAAAGACTACTGAAATTATGACTAGGATTGCTTTGAACTTATAGAACAATTTGAGAAGAATTTCAATGCTAATTGTATTGAGTCTTTCAATTCATAAATATGATTTAACTATCTAGTAAGATCTTTAGTTTCTCTCAACAGTATGTTCTAACTGTAAATGTACAGGTCTTCTAAATATTTTGAAAAAATTACAATGAAATATTTTATGTCTTTAGTGCTATTGTAAATGATATTTTTGAGATTAATTTTTCAGTTGTTTATTTCTAGTATATAGAAATCCAATTGATTTCTATATTCATTTGGTATCCCATGACCTTGATAAATTTACTTTTGAGTTATGTTTTCTCCCCATAGATTATTTGGTCATAGAAATAAATCATCATGTAATTTGTAAATTAAGGCAATTTTGCTTATTCTTGTGAATATAGGTGCCTTATATATTTTTCTTGCCTTATTTAACTGGCAAGCCTCCCTAATACCATGAAGAGGTAAGAGCAAGCATCCTTAACCTTGTTTCTGATATTAAGGGAGACACATTCTGTGTTTTACAATTAATTATAAAAGTAAATGTAGGTTTTCAATAGATGTTTTTCATTGAGTTTAAAGAGCTAATTTCTCTTTGTAGTATGCTAAGTTTTTAATCAATGGATGTCAAATATTATCAGACTTTTTTTATAATGATTAGATTATAGCTTTTCCTTTTTTGTTAATTTGGTGAATTCACTAATAGATATTTGAAGGAAAAACTAAGTTGCATACTTGAAATTAATTCTATCAGGTCAGGATGTACATATTTTTTTCACCATTAGGCTGGATTCCATTAACTATTATTTTGTTCAGGATTTATTGGTCTTTATTGTTTTTCCTCTTTTTGCTTTGGTTTGTGTTTTGTGTTTTGATCTGATTTTGCTATCAGGGTAATGCTGACTTCATAAACTGAGTTGAAAGGTGTTCACTTCCTACTTTTGTGAAAGATTTACTTTAAAATTACTTAACTTTTTGTTTAAATATCTAATAAAATGGAGCAGTAAAGTCTTCTGAGCTTTGCATTATTATATGACATATTTTAAATTGCAAATTTAATTTAACAGTTATAAAACTATTCCAATTTTTAAAGTCTTCCTATTTTAGTTTATACCTTAGAATTTGTCCAGTTTGTTGTTACCTAATTTCTTCATGCGAAATTGTTCATAATATTACTTATGTTTATGATTTCTGTCGTATCTATAGTGATATCTTCTATTATATTATATTACATATTACATTCCTAATATGCATCATTTTTGTTTTCTCCTTTATTTTTAGCCTAGCTACATGTGTATCATTTTTATTGATTTTTATGGATCATTTAAAAGACGTACTGGATTAGTTGATGTTCTCTATTGTTTTCCCGTTTTTTATGTCCTTGAATTTCCACTGTTTATATTTATTTCTACTTTCTCTTATTTATCATGTGTTTACTTTTTTTCCTTGAGCTTCTTAATATAAAAGATTAACTCGTTGATTTTAAACATCTTTGTAAAAATAAGCATTTAAATTTATAAATTATCCTGTAAGTATTGCTTTACCTAATTCCTCAAAATTATTAATATTATTTTTTTCTTTAGTTTTAAATATTATCTTATTTTCTCAGGAATATTTAGAATTTTTTTAATTTAATAATTTGAAGATTTTCAAAAAATATTTCTATAACCTAATATCAGAATTGACCTGTTGGATTTACACTTTTGTTACACATACCATCTCTAGTACAATGTTAGAATGGACTAAAAAAGAATATGAATTTCAGGAAATGGAGATCATTGAAGGCTATCTTAGAAACTGGTTACAATAGGTGCATACATATTTAGTGTTATATCTTTTGGATGAACTAATGTTTTGTCCTTATATAGTATGCTTCTTTATCACTGACAGTATTTCTTTTTCTAAATTCTACTTTGATAGTAATATGGCTACTCTAGCTCTGTTATAATTAATGTTTTTATCTTACACATTTTTTCATTTAATCTGTGTTTTTGCACTTAAATCAAGTTTCTTATGGACATCATAAAATAGAGTCTTAATTTTTAATTCAGTTTGTTTAGACAATTTACATTTAATTTAATTATTCATGTGATTAAAGTTAAGTCTACAATGTTCTTGTTTTCTATTGGTATTCTTGCCTTCACACATTTTCCGTATTTTTTCTTGCCTTCTTTATTACTGATAACTTTTCAGTATTTTATTTTATCTGCACTATTGTCTTTAACTTAGTCTATTTCCATATATAAAATACTACTGCACATATAATGCCCAAGTCTTTGTAGTCCCCCATCCTCTATTTTATGCTATCATGTCATGCATTTTACTTCTCTATATATTACTAACAATTCCCTTTTAAAGGTAATTACCTTTTAAAGTAATTTAAAATTAGAAATAATTTTTTTTTTTATATTTCACATTTAACATTTCTGGTAGTCTCCATTCCCTCTGTGTGGATTCAAGTTTCTGTTTGGATAATTTTCCTTCAGTGTCAAGAACTTATTTTATCTTGTTGTTGTGGTTGTGTATGTCTACTAAAAGTTAATTATTTCAGCTTTATTTGGCTAAAAAATGTTTTTGTTTTGTATTTACTTTTGAATTATATATATTCATTAGAGAATTACAAGTTGATAAGTTTGTTTCCCCTTTTAGCACACTAATGATGTCATAATGAATTATTTTCTAACTTGCATTGTTTCCATGAGATATCAGTAGTGCTTATTATCTTTACTCCCCTGTTCGTAATGTGTCTTTTTTTCCTTGATGCTTTTAGAGTGGTCTCTTCACTAATTATTTTTGCATCTTGTTTATGATAAACCTTGATGTAGATTTATTTGTGTTTATTCTGTTTGGAATTTGGTTAGTTTTTTGTATCTGTGAGTTTGTTGGCTTTATCAAATTTATTAAATATTTGGTTATTATTTATTCAAATACTTTGTTTTATATTAATCCAAAGTCACCTAGACCTTGTTTATTTTTTAGCTTTGTTCTCTCTGTACCTCATTTTGCAGTTTTGCTTGCTATGTCTTTAATAATCTTTGATCTGCTTAATTTGTTGCATGTCCAGTAACTATTTCACTTTAGATATTACATTTCATTTTAGTTATGTAAATTACCTTTTTTGCTCTTTCATTGCTCTCCACTTATTATTCATGTTTACATTTACATTTGTGAATACATGTATAGTGGCTCTTTTAAAGTTCTTGTCTGCTAATTCCATCCTCAATGTCAATTTCAAGTCTTTTTAAAAATAATTTTTCTCTTTACTATTGGTCATGTTTTCTTTCTTCTTCTTATGTCTAGTAATTTTTTATTGGATGCTAGACATTATAAATATTATATTGTTCAGTTTCTGAACTTTTTATTTTCTTTAAAGAGTATGGAATATTGTATTAAAACATAATTAAATTGTCCTGTTCACCAATTTATTTCTTTTAGGTTTATTTTTAAGTTTGTTATGATGGATATGGTGTGATTTTTACTCTATTCTAGTGCTAGTTTAGTATTGCTAACAGGGCATGTCCCATCCCGAGTCTCTATCAAAATCCTGAATGTTCATTGAGATCTCTTCATTCTGGCTGATTAAAATTTAAATCTGTCCCAGCTCCTTGAGACTCCTTGAAATTGCTCAGTTCACAATCCCCAGTAATAATTGGGTTTTTTTTTTCTCCATTAATTTTTTGCCCTGCATCAAAGCATCTCACAGTAACACACGGGCATTTTAGAAGTTGGCAAAAAATGTGACTTACAAGAAGCATTATGGGGCTATTTATTTGTGTGGTTTCCTCTCACCTGATACCTTTGTCCTCCAGATCCCAGCCAATTAACCTATGCTGAAGTATAATCTCTGTCTCTTCGACTCGTAATGCTACCATGATTTGCTTTGGTTCCCCATCCCAGACAGTGCGTTTATATAGACTGTACCTCATTGATTTTTTTTTTTTTTTTTTTTCAGTGATCACAGTTCTGGGCTACCAGTGATCTAATGTCTGAAAACAGTTGTTTCAGGTGTTTTGTTGTGTCTTCTAGTTGTTATAACACGAAGCCATATCTGATTAACTTACCACCTCATGGCCAGAAGTAGACATTCTCTTTAATTTTAAAAATGTTGTCCAAATTTTAAGTAAACATAAATTTTGGAGAATATTTAATGACTCATATTTTGCAGTATTCTCTTTTGGGAATGCCTAAACAGCTACATGGGAAGGGAACAATGGCAAATATTTGGAGAGATGAGTTTATTAGCTAATCTATGTTATAAGCATTACTGCAGTCCCCTGTATGGGTGCAACATTATTCCCAGTAAATATATTTCACTGGATTTTGAAATACCTTTAATATCTTCAACTTATAAAACATGGGAATAGAATATTCTATTAAAGCTTAAATATATATGTTTGTGTAAGAAAACCAGTTTTAGAATTTTTATAATATAGTGACCAGTTCTTTACATTTTGATAAATTCAATAAAAAAGAACTGAAAACATGAGTGAAGAGAAATAGAAAGAGAACATATAATCAACCTAAACAAGATTATAGAAATAATAAAATACAATGAATATGGAACAAAGAAAGGAGGAGAGGAATTTTTTAAAGAAATAGAAAAATATTAGGAAACACTCTAACCAAGATATTCAGAAGTGAATTACTTAACTATATACTTCCATCCATTCAATTTGTGAAACACCCACATGGTGTGACTTGAAGCTCCCTATAGAGAGAGGTGAGAGAAGACAGCAGGTTTGTAGGAAGGAAGAGAGGTCAGACTTAGCAGAAAGAACGTGAGCAAAGCATAAAAGTAAGAAAGTGCAAGGCAAGTTCTGGGAATGAAAACAAAACCAGTTTGGTTCCAGTGATGGGGAGTACTGTAAAATAAGACTGGAAAATATAAAATAAATTGAGGCCAGATTATATAGGCTTTTGAATACCAGGCTGAGGATTTGCTGCTCTTTTTGGTTAAAAATGGGGAGTCACTGAAGGTTTTTGAGCAGGGGAGTGAACTGACCTTTGGGTCAATTACTCTGGCTGCAATGTGTAAAGTAGATTGGAAGAGGGAGAGAATAAAAGTGAAGAGACACCCTGGGAGGCTATTGAATTAGATCAGGTGACAAGTAATGAGAACCTGAACTATGAGAGTAGCAGTAGGACTGGGAAGAAAAGGATGAATTCAAGATATCTTCCATGGGTCAAATCTATTGGGCTTAGTAGCTAATGAGATCTGAGAGAACTGTTAAAAAAAAACATTTATGGGATTTTAAAGCCTGATTTACTGAGAAAGTGATGAAGTAGGGGAATAAGGATGAAAAGCAGTTGGAGTGGTGGTAGGTGTATGTGTGTGGGGTGTTGAGGGTGGTATTTTTTTGTGGTGATGGAAGTTTTACGGGGAAGAACTATTGAGATGGGTTTTGATATGCTGTCCTTATAAGTAGCAGAAAGTAGCAGTTTTCAGGAAAAAATAGGATAAATTCTAGAGTTAGAAAGACTGTATGTATCTTGTAGTTGGTTCTCAATAAATGTTGACAACAAATTCTAATTATCTCCAAGGAACATTTTAAATTTATTTGTTCAACAAATGTTTGTTTAGCTACTACTGTGTACCAGGTACTGGTGTGGGTATTGAGAGATATTGTTTTCAGTGGAAATGATATCTCCCTTATGAAGAATCTAGTCTATTGGAAAAGAACCACTTAAATGAGTATTTATATTAAACAATAATATGTATTGCTTTAAAGTACTGGTTGATATGGAAGAAGACAGATCAGATCTTTCCAAGTGTAGAACACTCACAGAAAGCTTCTCATATAAATATATGACTCAGCTAAAAACTGAGTAGGAGAATTTCAGGCAGAGTGAACCTCAGTTGCAAAAGGAGATACACAGTTTGAGTCTTCTGAGGATTTGAAATAAGTTTATCACTGGTGAATCATAGAGTATGAATGAA
>NW_012106509.1:1239895-1254895 GCF_000951045.1 Mandrillus leucophaeus
TTTTTTTTTTTTTTTTTTTCAGTGATCACAGTTCTGGGCTACCAGTGATCTAATGTCTGAAAACAGTTGTTTCAGGTGTTTTGTTGTGTCTTCTAGTTGTTATAACACGAAGCCATATCTGATTAACTTACCACCTCATGGCCAGAAGTAGACATTCTCTTTAATTTTAAAAATGTTGTCCAAATTTTAAGTAAACATAAATTTTGGAGAATATTTAATGACTCATATTTTGCAGTATTCTCTTTTAGGAATGCCTAAACAGCTACATGGGAAGGGAACAATGGCAAATATTTGGAGAGATGAGTTTATTAGCTAATCTATGTTATAAGCATTACTGCAGTCCCCTGTATGGGTGCAACATTATTCCCAGTAAATATATTTCACTGGATTTTGAAATACCTTTAATATCTTCAACTTATAAAACATGGGAATAGAATATTCTATTAAAGCTTAAATATATATGTTTGTGTAAGAAAACCAGTTTTAGAATTTTTATAATATAGTGACCAGTTCTTTACATTTTGATAAATTCAATAAAAAAGAACTGAAAACATGAGTGAAGAGAAATAGAAAGAGAACATATAATCAACCTAAACAAGATTATAGAAATAATAAAATACAATGAATATGGAACAAAGAAAGGAGGAGAGGAATTTTTTAAAGAAATAGAAAAATATTAGGAAACACTCTAACCAAGATATTCAGAAGTGAATTACTTAACTATATACTTCCATCCATTCAATTTGTGAAACACCCACATGGTGTGACTTGAAGCTCCCTATAGAGAGAGGTGAGAGAAGACAGCAGGTTTGTAGGAAGGAAGAGAGGTCAGACTTAGCAGAAAGAACGTGAGCAAAGCATAAAAGTAAGAAAGTGCAAGGCAAGTTCTGGGAATGAAAACAAAACCAGTTTGGTTCCAGTGATGGGGAGTACTGTAAAATAAGACTGGAAAATATAAAATAAATTGAGGCCAGATTATATAGGCTTTTGAATACCAGGCTGAGGATTTGCTGCTCTTTTTGGTTAAAAATGGGGAGTCACTGAAGGTTTTTGAGCAGGGGAGTGAACTGACCTTTGGGTCAATTACTCTGGCTGCAATGTGTAAAGTAGATTGGAAGAGGGAGAGAATAAAAGTGAAGAGACACCCTGGGAGGCTATTGAATTAGATCAGGTGACAAGTAATGAGAACCTGAACTATGAGAGTAGCAGTAGGACTGGGAAGAAAAGGATGAATTCAAGATATCTTCCATGGGTCAAATCTATTGGGCTTAGTAGCTAATGAGATCTGAGAGAACTGTTAAAAAAAAACATTTATGGGATTTTAAAGCCTGATTTACTGAGAAAGTGATGAAGTAGGGGAATAAGGATGAAAAGCAGTTGGAGTGGTGGTAGGTGTATGTGTGTGGGGTGTTGAGGGTGGTATTTTTTTGTGGTGATGGAAGTTTTACGGGGAAGAACTATTGAGATGGGTTTTGATATGCTGTCCTTATAAGTAGCAGAAAGTAGCAGTTTTCAGGAAAAAATAGGATAAATTCTAGAGTTAGAAAGACTGTATGTATCTTGTAGTTGGTTCTCAATAAATGTTGACAACAAATTCTAATTATCTCCAAGGAACATTTTAAATTTATTTGTTCAACAAATGTTTGTTTAGCTACTACTGTGTACCAGGTACTGGTGTGGGTATTGAGAGATATTGTTTTCAGTGGAAATGATATCTCCCTTATGAAGAATCTAGTCTATTGGAAAAGAACCACTTAAATGAGTATTTATATTAAACAATAATATGTATTGCTTTAAAGTACTGGTTGATATGGAAGAAGACAGATCAGATCTTTCCAAGTGTAGAACACTCACAGAAAGCTTCTCATATAAATATATGACTCAGCTAAAAACTGAGTAGGAGAATTTCAGGCAGAGTGAACCTCAGTTGCAAAAGGAGATACACAGTTTGAGTCTTCTGAGGATTTGAAATAAGTTTATCACTGGTGAATCATAGAGTATGAATGAAAAAAGGTAGAGAGATAAGCATAGACCAGTTTATAAAATGTCTTGTCCACCTTTTAAAGTAATTGAGCTTTGTCTTAAGAACATGAGAATCCAATAAAGAGAAAATAGCCTATCTGATTTGCATGTTTTAAGGATCTATTAACTATGTACTCTGAGCTAAAATACTTATCAGATCCTCAGGAGTTCACACACAAACAAATAGGAGCAATGTAATAAGATAAAGTCTGAAATAGTTTAAAATGCCATTTGTACAAGCTTATACTTATTAGAAAAGTATAAAATGCCATAGAAACACAGATAAGAGAGCAATTAATATTGTCTGTTAGGAGGGAAGTACTAAAGAAGACCTAAGAGAGGATCATTTTGAACCGGGCCTGGCACGTTAAATAGACCCTTCAAATAAATAGTTTGAGTGGCAGGTGAATCACTTGACACCAGGAGGTTGAGACCAGCTTGGCCAACATGGTGAAACCTTGTCATGATCCCTGGAGGTAGAGGTTGCAATTAGCCAAGATTACCCTCCAGCCTCAGTGACAGAGCGAGACTCTGTCTCCAAAAAAAAAAAAAAAGTTTAAGTAAATACCCAAGTAAAACTTTACATTCAATTTTTACAATCTCTCATCTGTGTCCAATCTGTGTCTCATTACTGTTTTTCCCATCACCAATTTTCTCTCACATTGTTCATTTATATTTGCCTTTAATGTTGATGTAAAGTTTATTGAAGTAAGTATTTTAATTTGTATAAGAAAAGCTATCCAATCACCAATGTATGCAGTGTGGAAGTATTTTAATGTTTTAGCAACTGGCCCAGCTTTACCAGTAAGTACGTATTTTCTGACCACTAGCACTGAAAGTAAACTCTGCTTTTGGCCGCAAACCTAGGGATTTGACGTCTTGTGGCAGAGATTGCTAGCACTCACTCCTCTGTCTGTCCCAGCTCCCCTGCAATTGGGCTGTCCATGTGACTGAGTTTGGTGAAATAATTTTATGGAATATGGCTTTTCCAAACTTGGCCCGAAAAAGGTCCCACAAGAATGTTCACATTTTCCTCTCTTCACTCATTATCACGCAGATAATCCAAACAAGGACTTTGTAATGACCCCAGGAAATGGTGGAGCCACACGGTGGAAGGAGCTTGGATGGGGTGACCAAGTCACTGCGGTGAAGACAGCTGTCCATGAAAGCCGCTCAGCCCAGATGAGATGAGGAGGTGAGAAAGAAATTGACCTATATTAGGGTTCAAGCCACTAAAATTTAGGAGTTATTTTTCTACAACAGCTAATTAATTACCTTGACAAATGTAGTCTGTATGATTTTTCTCAGTGCTTCTAGGAATCTGAATGCTACTCCAGGCTTTCAGTCTCCTCTATGACTTTATTGGTAGAACTCCCTGAAATTATCCCCAAATAAGGACATGTCTTCCCTTTATATAATCAGTGAGCATAAAGTCAATGTTGATTTTTAGGAACTTCGACTATACCTTAAAATACTTTTACTTTTAATTTTTAATGTCATTATTAATTATTCCAGTTAATAAATATTAAGCGGACATTGAGTTAGGTGATAGGTAGTTTCTGGCTTGCTACGGCAGACATTAGGTAGGTTTCTGGCTTAGTTGTTCTTATACGCTAATACTACCAGAGAGTCATAAAAGAAATAGCTTTTACAGCAAATTAGACTTATCATAATATAAAATATGGTGCCAATTTTTATAATTATACAAAATATTATCTGGTGAGAAACACTTATTAAAGAAAGATATGCCAGGTAGGAAACACGTACCTATAGTCCCAGCTACTTGAGAGGCTGATGCAGGAGAACTACTTGAGCCCAGGAGTTTGGGGGTGTAGTGTGCAATGATCACACCTGTGAATAGCCACTGCACCCCAGTCTGGGCAATATAGCAAGATCCCATTTTGAGAGAGAAAGAGGGAGAGATTGGGGGAGAGAGAGAGAGATACTTTGCTCATTATTATCTGGCTGCAAATAGATATTGGATCAGAATTAGTATTATCTATCATAGATATTTTTCAAATAATTAGGAATCTTGTTATGGAAACCAAAATTTTGTTTAACTGTACAAGATACTTTTATTCTAGCCAAATTCTCAGAAAAATATCACACATCACACTTTGTGTCTGGATCCAATACGAAGACTTAAAAGCCTTCATCGTCATTCTCTCATTCAACATCATGTATGGTTAACTCATGCAGGCTTGGGTTGGAAACCCTGTTTGATGCCTACTGGCTCTTTGACAGACCCTGGGCAATTTACATAACCTCTCTGCCTCATGAAATAATAGTACCTTATACTTCTGCCCTTGCTCCCCTGCAGTTCTTTTCTCAACACAGCAGCCAGAGTGATCCTGTTAAAACGTTTAAGTCAGATCATTTTATGACTTTGCTCAAAACTCACCAATGGCTTTTCATCTCACTCAGAACAAAAGTCAGTCTTTATAATGGTCTACAAGGCTCTATGTGATTGGATAACTGTCTGACCTCATTTTCTATTCCTTGTCTTGCTCATTCTATTCCAGTCCACTAGTTTTCTGGCTAGTTTTCAAATTTCCCAGTGAAAGGACAGGGTTTTAAAACGTGCCTGCTGTTCATCTCCTCAGTATCATTAGTGTTTCTGATTTGTCAACATCTTAGGTGACAGTTTCCATACTCTTCAGAATAAACTGGTAATAATAATAACAGTTAACATTTTATTATGCTTATTGTGTGCCAGTGAAGTTTCATTCAATCCTCACAGTAACCCCAAGAGGCAGTGACTTTTGTGTGCAGACTGGATCATGCTGTGTAGGTTCAAATCCCCACTTCACTACTTACTGACTGTGACTTTGGGCAAGTTATTTCATCTGTTTGTGTCTCAGTTGCCTTATCTATAAAATAACTATCAACATAGTAGTTTCAACCTAATTGATGTGTTTTGAATTAATAGTTGTAAAGTGCCCAGAAAAGAGTCCAACACATAGCAAGCACTACGTGAGTGGTTGCCAAATATTTAATAAAAATAAATTATTAACCCCTTTGTGCCTGTTTCATTATCTGTAAAATGGGGCTAAGAATATAGGATTTACTTCATAGAATTTGTGTGAGAATTTAATAATATAGCATGTGCAGATCATTAGTGTCTGACACATGGTAAGCTCTCAATAATTAACTATTAATATTTTTAGTGTTGTAAGGATGTTTTGACAGATTAACTAAAATGTCCAAGTTTACACAAGATGTAAGCAGCTGAATTGGGTCTTTGTCCAAGACTACCGTATGTAAAATGGCATTCTTAACCACAACCTTAAAGGATTTTTTTGCATATGAGTCCTTATCATTTAAGTGACATACAAATGCCTTCAACTTTCTTTTCTTTTATATATAATGATAGAAGTTTTTAAAATGTGTTTTATGTTTTAAAAATCCATCTGCATCATTTTTGTCTCATTTTCTCAATTTTTGATAGAGCCTCATTTCTAATCTAGATTCTAGATATGTAGATAAAAATGACATAAACTCACTGGAAATTTATAGATTAGAGATCACCAATTCTAAATTTCTCCTGGGACGTAATGCTTTCTCCTCTACCATGACCTCATCCTCAACTGCCAAATTGCATCATAAGGCATGAGAGGTGCGGGTTCTAGCTGGATTGGAGAAGAATGGAGTTCATGAGACAATCTTAAGGATGTCTGGAGACACTGATCCTATGTGGACATGGCTGAAATAGTCATACAGATTTTAAAGTTGCAGCGCCCTCCACCCTTTCTTTTTGTGTATTTGTTTCTTTTGAATTACTGATGTTTTTCTGTGATAAAATTTAGAGAAAATTGTTAGGGAGCACTGTAATAAAATAACATAAGCTAGACTATTTCTAAATCATTAATCTTGTTTCTCATCCTTCACTTGTTCAACCACAAGAAACTATAATAAGCTGCATTCAAAAAGAAACAGTTATTGAAAACAAGTTAAGGTAAACAAAGACAGCCAAGTATATGCTTTAGAATGTTTTCACAGGGAAACATCTGCAAAATGTTTTTGCAGTGGGAATAGCACAAGTGTTTACATAACAATTGTGCAGCACATTTTCTGGCAAAGAGGACACACCCATAGAGCACATTTTAAAATATTTGTGTATTTCAGCTACATTTTCATTGGCAATAGACACACAACCACAGTGACCCGGCATCAATCAACATCTCATTTCCCAGTTGTTTCACAAAATGTATAATGAGTCAAAAATGTATTTGGTTTCGCACATATGCGTTCTTAGTTTTTCTGTCTCATGAAATGCACTACCGGAAAAACTGCACACGTTTTGAATCACAAATTAAGAATCATCTGAATGGAATGAAGTCTCTATTTTCTAAAACAAGTCTCATAAAAAGCAAATATTTTTAATTAATTCTGAGAAAAGAAGACTTTCCTATAAAAATGAGGGTTTTTTCTTAAGAACATACAATTTAATATTAGTACTGTGCAATAAACAACAATCTATAATTCTGAAAGAGCCAGAAAGTCTTTTTCAAAACATAAAATGAAGGCATCTTTAACTCCACTTTGAACTGGGGCTAATTGACAGTCCCTAGCAAGTAAGAACTCTATGTACATAAGGAAAAATCATTAGAAAAGAAGATGAAAACATAGCTAACTTTTGCAGTTTTTTCTGTATATAAAACAAACATATGTGTGGGAAAGTAGAGTACAAAGGCATACAAGAAGCAGTCACTGCTACTGAGCAGCTTATCAGTTTTAGGCAACATTTTTACAAGCAATGTCTCTGCAGTCAGTTAAGTGCTGTGATAAGTGGGATTTGGGAGATAGTCCATCAGAACACTTTCCACGGTGCCAGTGCCAAATACTACTGGATTAAATTGAAGTAAACATCATTTGATTCATATTTTCATGTGTGACTCATTACATAAATATCAACATCAACATGTAACTTGGCTTTGCTGACACCAAAGCAAACAAAGACCTTGAGTAGAAATGTAAAGACACTCCCTATCAGCTCCAGCTTAACTCTGCAGTGATAAACTCATGTACGTTGTGTGGCAAACCACAGCCAGCTATCAAACCGCCAACGAGGTCGCTAGTACTCACCTAAAGTCCTCAGTTCGTGGCAGGATACTGAAGCCCAAAGATGAATAGCCTCATGCTGTTTACCACCAAGGATCAATTAATTAAATGAACAATTTAAGTAATTAATTGAATCCATCTCTCCCAAAGTTATAGACAAGTTCACAAGAATAAAATAAAATAAAAGAGAAAAGAAGAATTATTAAAAAGTAGAAATTATTTTGCAAACATAAAGCTAAGGAGAAAAGTTATTTTAAATATATATATATGTAATTTTACTTTAAGTTCTAGGATACATGTGCAAAACGTGCAGCTTTGTTATATAGGTATACGTGTGCCATGGTGGTTTCCTGCACTTATCAGCCCATCATCCAGGTTTTAAGCCCTGCATAAATTAGGTATTTGTCCTAATGCTGTCTCTCCCCTAGCCCCTCACCCCCTGACAGGCCTCAGTGTATGATGCTCCCCTCCTCGTGTTCATGTGTTCTCATTGTTCAACTCCCACTTATGAATGAGAACACATGGTGTTTGTTTTTCTGTTCCTGTGTTAGTTTGCTGAGAATGATGGTTTCTAGCTTCATACATGTACCTGCAAAGGATATGAACTCATTCTTTTTTATGGCTACATAGTATTCCTTGGTGTATATGTGCCACATTTTCTTTATCCAGTTTATCATTGATGGGCATTTGCGTTGGTTCCAAGTCTTTGCTATTGTAAACTGTGCTGCAATAAACATATTTTAATATATTTTGAATGAGATTTTGATATTAGACCAATGAATGTTCTCTTTATTCTTGGTGATTTAGAGCAACTAATGTTATCCACAAATTTCAAATAAGTTAGATTATGTTCTGTTCTGTTTATATAATAAATTGCTTTCAACAGAATACTATTATTAATAGAAATTCAGTTTCCTGCTCTTCTCTCCTCTTTCTTCTACTTGTACCCCTCTTTCACCAATAATTGTTGAACAGATTTAAAGAGGTTGCAAATTCAGATGCTTTTAGGGACTAGTCAGGAAATAAGGAGTTAACCCGGCCTGGTAGGGGCTGTGACCAGATTTACTGTCAAAGAAGGTGAGCTGATTTAGTTTAGTCGATTGTGACTTTACAGATACTTGGGCATTTGACAAAATTTCTGAGATTATTTTTATTATAAGCTGGAAATTTGGAGTTTTTTAATATGAAAGCTTTCAACTTTGAAATGCTAGCAACTAATAAAAACACTTTGTAAAACACTATATAGGTAGACTAGAACATGTTTTATGACAAATTCAACAACTTGTGGCAGCATGTATTGGTCCACACCTAGTCATGAGGCATGTAATGGTACTATGAGAGCGCACAAAAAGGGAATCGAATCAAATATGGGGAATCAGTAGGTCCATCAGTTAGGATGAGCTGGGTTATGCCATGATGACAAGGAATCCTAAACTTCAGTGGTTTACATAAACAAAGGTTTGTTTCTCCCTTGTTATACATGTCTATAATAGGTAAACAAGGAGGTTTTGCTTGTCATAATTAGAGATCCCGGCTGATAGAACAGGTCATATCTGGAACATATGACAGAAGGGAAAAAGACATGGCAAGCCTCACAATGGGTCTTTAAATGACACACATCATTTCTGCTTTCATGGCATTGGTCAAAAAGCTAGTCACACAGTATACAGTAAAGAATGTGTTCCTGCTTAAAGAGAGATCTGGCCTATGCTCTCAGCTTCAGTTTGGTGTGTCTTTGTTTAGTGTGAAAGCTAACTACACCTGACAGTCTTAAGATGAGACATGACCATGCCAGAAAGACCAATCATAGGATTTAGAGTTACGGACTATGCAGTTTACTTTGGGTTATGCAGTATCAGTTGACTTGCAGACCGAGTACAACTGCTTGGACAACCAATAAATCAATCAGACATGACTATGTAATGAAGCCTCCATAAAAACTCTGGACCTCAAAGCTTGAGTGAGCTTCCCTTGTTAGCAATATTCAAAACATACTGATACTGAGTAACGGGTCCCTCAGACAACAGAAGGTTTGTGTTTGGAATCCTCCAGACTCTGCCTCACGAGTCTCTTCCTTTGACTGATTTTTATCTGCGTTCTTTCTCTGTAATAAACCATATCTGTGAGTACAATAGCAATTGGTGAATTCTGTGAGTCTTCTAATGAATTATCAAACCTGAGGATGGCTTTGTAAACCTCTCCAAACTTGCAGTTTGTGCTGAAAGTGAGGGAAGCTTTGGGAGATTGTGCCTTAAAACTTCACAGTTTGGCTAACTCTGGGCACATGGTCACTCCTCAGTTCAATCAGTTGGGAATGTATATAGTTCCCTCAGTGAGAAACACCATGGGTAAGAAAACTGGAATAATTGCATTTTAATGCAATATGCCCCAGTAGGATTTAGGGGCAAAAATGATACCTGCACTCTGTCATAAAAGATATAGGAGTCAGCCAAGTAAAGAAAGTGAAGTCTGTGCAAGGTTAGGGGCAGAGCACATGTAATCATGAAGTAGTGACGCAGCATGAGATGAGCAGAAAATTTATACACAGTTTTAGATTCCCACATTAACCAAAGGGGAGCAGGAAGTCTGGGCTGAGTCATAAAGGGCTTTACATTGTTAGGAAGATAAAAATGCTTAACAATAAGCAGGACTGACTGGGAAGAGGAATCTTGGACTGGGTCAGCACTATGATGTCAGTACTAAAGCTGGACACTAGGAGAAACTTCATCAGGAAGTCAGTGCGTGAGAGAGAGCTAAGAGCAGACCTCAGAGAAGCTCCATGTAGGAAGGCTTTTTATCTGGAGCACTAATTGTTATTCAATCAAACGGGAACCTTATAGTCTTAAGGGTTTGAAAATGCTTAACAAAATTAACTATTCTCTCACCAAGATCTTTCCATTTTAGTGAATACGTTTAGTCCCCTTCCTTTGGGGAATTTAGAGCTGTTCTGGGACACTTGGCTCCCTGAGTGTCTGGGTTTTGAAGAGGTGACCTGAAGACCTGAAGTCCAAGTGATAGAAATATTTTTCTTCATGTATTAGTGGCCCTGAGAAATAGAGCCAGAGATATAAGGACCCAGGATACTGACATATTTGTGTTTCTGAAAAGTGTACTCTCATGGCAGAATGTTTTTAAGAAATAAGAGTGTTTGAATAATAATTTGCAATAGTAACCAGTATTCTTTTTCTTCAATGACCATCCTAATTCTAGCTACCTAGGGGACATTGTTAGGGAAAAAAAAAGAGAAATAAATGACAAATTCTTAGTTTTAGAATTCAAAAAGCACTCTCTAGCCACAAGAAATAAAGGGTTTATGAGGTATACAATCTTGCAGAAAAGTTTATTTTTTTCATCCAGACCATGAATTAAAAAGACCATAAGAGCTCAAAGATAAATCAAGAGGGTAGATTTGACACTGTGAGTTTAGGAGATGGTGCTTTGTTTAATTTTCCAACCTCATCTCTTGGGAATAATAATAAAAAGGAACTCTTCTTTGCATTGGGGAGCACAGAATAGAATAGACTGGTGTTTGGCATTTACTACCAGACTCTGTCTGAAGTTTCGTCTATCAGAGCTGGCTGGGACCAATAGCAATCTTAGGTCAGCGTGATTATCCGCTGCTGGCTCTAAGTCCCCCCCAGGCTCATATTGGCTTGGAAGATCAGTGAAATATTCTAAGATGACCCATAAAAGCTAAGTGTGGACCAATAGATACAAAAGAATCTGATAGCTGGGACAAGGAGAACCCAGGGAATACTTGCTTGACCTCAGTGACACTGAACACATCAGTTAATTCAGAATGGAGAGGTTCTGATAGCAAAGCCTATGAGGAAAAATTTACCAACGTTGGTGAGTTTTGAATGGAAGTAGGCCTCATTTAAAAGACCAGATGACGTGAGGAACATTTTTTGAGGGATGCCAAAACGGAACTGAGACAGATCAAGGCCCAAACAGTTTTCTTCCACACATACTTATGCATTGTGGAATTTAGCACATTTCCAACAGGCAGATGAGTGGACAGGGCAAGATCGAAGATTTAAAAACACCATCTACGCCATGATAACCCGCTCGCTTATAACTCCACTATTGACTTTCACCTGATCTCCAGACTTGTGTATCTAGCT
The DNA here is from genome assembly GCF_000951045.1 of Mandrillus leucophaeus. Lineage (NCBI taxonomy): Eukaryota > Metazoa > Chordata > Mammalia > Primates > Cercopithecidae > Mandrillus > Mandrillus leucophaeus. Next base: position 1,251,103 of record NW_012106509.1, read on the forward strand.
GCCTACTCAACAACTCTAACTAGACGTCTAATTGGGATTGCAAACTGAACAGTTCCAAAACAGGAATATGTTTCAACTCTAACTAGGACTGGCTACATAATCTGGGGGCCCAGTGCAAAATGAAAACATAGAACTCCTTGTTTAGAAAGTAAGAAAATAAATGACACTAAAGGTACTAAAATATTAAGGATTTTCCTTTCATCCACCTGGTCTCTCTCAACATGTTATGGTATTTTTTCTTCCACTGTGGTGCAAGGTCCCAGAGGTTATTGAGTGGGGCAGGGAGTATGAGGCTGGGCAGGGCCCAGAACATCTGCCAAAAACTGTCCTAGAGAAATAATGTCAGCTGAAGGCATAACCACACATGAGTAAAGGGACATATGAGGCTCCAAAGTCACATTGGAATTCATTACAAAACATAAAGATAAAATGTTGAGATGGCAAACACAGAGAATTAAACCCCAGGTACGGGGCACTGTCACCAGAAAGATTTATGCAACTGACTGGCCTCATACCATGAAGTTGACCCTGACCCCACTCCTAACCCTGCTACTACCAGTGTGCCCATGCCACTAAATAACAGCAAAACTTTACAGTTATTTAGTCGTCATACCCAAGAGTTGTTCTTAATTTCTTTAAAAACAATTTGCATCAGTTACATAAGGAGCTGCTGTCAGCCTATATCTAAAACATAAGCTCTATCCAACTACTTTCACTACCTCCTGGGTCACTACAATGGCCTTTAACTGTTTGTCCTGCTTGAATTCTTGCACACGTACAGTCCATCCTCCATAGGGCAGACAGAGAGGAGACCATTTTTCTTCTCAAAATCTTCCAATGGCTTTGCTACACTTAAAAATAAAATTGTTATCATGATGTACAAGTACCGACATAATGGAGTCTCCATCTGTCTCTTTCACTGTATCTCATAGTCCTTACATATTGAGATTTCATTTAAAAATCTCTGTTTAAGGATTTTCATAGAGCTCAATATCCAGCTCCCTTACCTGCTTCCTAGAGTTTGGTAAGGGGCGGAAAGTTATAACCCTCCAATTACTTGGTCTTTCTGGTGACCAGCCCCATCCTGAGGCTCTCTAAGGCAGCGGTTCCCAACCTTTTTGGCACCAGGGACCAGTTTCATGGAATACAATTTTTTCACAGACTGGAGGTGGGGGGATGGTTTTGGGATGATTAATGTGCATTACATTTATTGTGCACTTTATATTATTAATAATTGTAATATAGAATGAAGTAAGTATACAGTTCACCATAATGTAGAATCAGTGGGAGCCCTGAACTTGTTTTCCTGCAACTAGATGGTCCCATTTGGGAATGTTGGGGGACAGTAACAGATCATCAGGGATTAGATTCTCATAAGGACTGCACAACCTAGATCCCACACATGTGCAGTACACAATAGAGTTTTCCATCCTGTGAGAATCTAACGGCACTGCTGATCTGACTGGAGGTGGAACTCGGTTGGTAATATGAGTGGCAATGGCGAGTGACTGTGAATACAGATGAAGCTTTGCTTGCCAGCCCACCTCTCACCTCCTTCTGTGTGGCTGGATTCCTAACAGGTACCGGTCTATAGCCCGGAGGCTGGGGACCCCCTGCTCTAAGGGGTTCCTCCTTAGGTCACTTTATTAGCTTGAGTTCACATGTGATGGAAAAGAGCTTGTGGTGAATAACAAAAAATACTTCTATCACTTAGAAAATCTCAAAAGTTTTAGGAACTCTGTCAGGAACTGGGGACAAATATCAAACAGATTTTGTGTTATGCCATATCTGTCTAAAATGGAAACATGCTCTTTCTCTTTCTCAGCTTTATTTTTCCGACTCACACTTAGCATAACCTTTTAGTCATTTATTTGCTGATATGTTTATTTTCTATATCTCCAAGTAGAATATGAGTTCTAAGAAATCAGAAACTTTGGCTGTCTTATCCATCCTTTTATCTGCAGAGCCTAGAACAGGAACCCAAAATAAGCCCTCAATAAATATTTGCTGAATGTTAAAAATATGCATATGACTGTGTATTTAACCTAACATTACCGAGAAAATCAATAAATTTAACCAATTATACCCAGAAATGACTAGATTAATTATTTTTTAAAATGTAAGGTGGAACTAGGGTTTGGAATGAGCAGTTACGTTCAGTTACACAAATGTTATATCTTTGCCCACCTGAGTCTTCACTATTTTATTTACAGACACCATGTCAACATTTCTATAAGCTCCTGTAACTACTGATTCAGGGAGCTTGAATTGAACAATGCTTAACGTTATGTGTGAGACTTGCATTAATTTTCTATTGCCACTGTAACAAATTACCACAAATGTAATGACTTAAAACAATACAAATGTGTTGTTTTTCAATCTGTAGATCAGAAATCCAAACCGGGTCTTAGTGGGGAGGTATCAGCAGGGCTGTGTTCCTTCCAGAGATTTGGGGGGAAAATCTGTTTTCTTGCTTTTTCTAGCTGCTAGAAGCTGCCCACATTCCGTTGCTCACGGCCCCTTTTTCTCCATCTTGAAAGCCAGCAGCAGCAGGTTGAGTCTTTTTCAAGTCACATTTCTCTCACCTATTCTTTCTTTTCCATTTTTAAAACGTCGTTTGAGCAAATTGAGCTCTCCTGGATAATACAGGACAATCTTCCCATCTCGAGGTCCCTAACCTTAACACATTTGCACAATTTCTTTTGCCTGGTAAGCGAACCTATTTCTAGGTTCTGGAGGATGGAACTTGGACATCTTGCAGAGAGGGGTGGAGAGGCAATATTCAGCCTACCACAACTAGAAACCAGTGTTAGTCCCTGATTAATCTTATTTTTTAAATAATTCTTAGCAGCCTCAGAAAAGATGTTATTAACTCTAGTGAGTATGCAAGTCAGGCAGCTGACTGAAGCCCACCAGGTGTGGATCTTGGTGCACAGGATAATGTGTGCTCAATTAAAGGGTCAATAGTGCCTTTGCTCCAACCAAATGTTACCATCCAGCAGTGTGAACCCAGGACGATCAGTTCTTTCACCTTTTCAAGAGAACTTGGAAAAACATATTAGTATTTAGAAACCTCTAATTTTGAAATCTTGGCAATAATTACACAGTGTCTTTCAACACTATGAAGACCAAAACAAAACATGTTTGTAAGCTGATCCTGGTCTCTGAGTCTTAGCCTAGTGTGCCACCTCAGTCCTTGGTGACCAAGAGGAGCCCCCTTTGTCAATCCCTCCAACAAACTTTTCATAGGTAATAATTACATGCCAGCCTAGTGAGTTAGGTTCCAAGTATTAGGAACTAAGGTATAGAATTTTAATTCATCCACCAATGTCTATCTCTTGCAGTGTGATATTACTTTGAGTGAATTCATACATTGTTACATGCAATGAATATGTATTACTAAACATACATTTCATTAAAACACTTTTGTCTTTATTTACTCACTCAATAATTCTTGTGTCTATTTATTGAGCAAGTCCTTCTTTGAGGCACAGTGGAGAATGGGAAGATAAATCAGAGTGCTTTTTTTCAAGAAACCTGCCATCAAGTGCTCACACATTAAAATTTTGGCAAAGGTTATTGAATTTCAGTGAAAAAAGAAGTCACTTTTTGAGTAGAATCAAATCTTCATATATTAAGGATATTTAAGCTGAGTCTTAAAGAATAGATACTAAATATTCCATTTCTTTTTTCTTGTAATTTTTTTTTTCTGTGTATAATTTGACAGTTTTGTCTCTGGGTCCTAGGTTTATACGGACCTGGCTACATAATTATGTCTAGATAACTTATTAAT
>NW_012106509.1:1259895-1285509 GCF_000951045.1 Mandrillus leucophaeus
GTACATTAAGGATGAGTATTTCTTCGTAACTGAACATTTTGTCTTCCCATTTTTATAACACAAACATAAGTTTCTGGTATAGTGACATGGACCACTTGCATACTCAATTGCTAATATTTTAATTTAATATGTAGAGAAATGTTCAATTTCTGAATAACAGATAATGTTAATAATGCTGTATTCTGAAGGAAATTACATTCGCTTTTTTTTCCTTCTGCAGTGTGGATCAGGGATAACTCAACCACCAAATATTTATTCAGTACATACTGGGTGCATACAGGATACATCAAAAAACAAAACTAAGACCTTCACTCTCTTGCAATTGTAGGAATGAAGAGGATGCGATTACTTTCCTCTTCATCATAAAGGTAACAACTGACACTCCTATAACAAAAGACAGGTTAATGAAAGAAAAGCATAAAATATGTATTTAATTGAAGTTTTATGTGACATGGGAGCCTTCACAAATGAACAGCCAATGATTTAAGAAAAACACTCTATTTTTATGCTTAGGTTTGAGGAAGAATGGATAGCTGTTTCTAAATGTGATTGAATACAATGGGAATAATCTTACATAATAGACAAAGTGGGAACACCCAGCGAGGCCTCCCTGTTTTAGTTTCTTCTTGGTCTCTCTATGTGGCTTTCCTTGCTCCAGGGTAGAGGACAGGGCCCCTTCTGGAATGAGGATCTTATAACCTATCAGACACGGTAGTTCAGAGATTCTTTACATCCCATTCCTACACACAAAAAGGTGGAGAAAGTTTAAAGTAATATTTCCAGTTTCTATGATCCACCTTGGGAAAAAGGAATTCTAGTATCTGTTACTGCCTTGAGAGAGTAAGGGAGCAGGAAAAAGAAAGCAGAAGGTCTGAAAAAGACTTTGCTTCTGAGGTGTTGCCAATATCCTTCAGTTCAAAATACACAGCACGCCAAAGTGCTATCCTCTGGGGTATCATTTTTGAGCCCCAACACACAGCTAACATTCCAGGGATTAGAGACACATAGTGAACAATAAGCATAGCGGGAAAATGATACAATATTTTAGGTGATATATGCTAAAGTATAAGATAAGATAGATCAGATAAAAGGCAATTGGTAATTTGATAGTATGAGATGGTTGAGAGAGTGAGAATGGTATGTGAAAATAAGTAAAAGTGAGAAAGTCAGTCATGTGGAAATCCAGAGAAAAAAACATTCCAGGCAAAGAAGACACCATTGGAGAGTTGTGAGCAGTGAAGTAACATGATCTAAGTTACATTTTAAAAGGATCAATCAGGTTGCTGTGTTGAGAAGAGACTGTGAGTGCAACAGCAGTGACCAAGAAGATCCTAAAGTTTCCCTCACCTTGACTAAACTTTATATAGGTTTCTTCCTGATGACAGCCTCTTGTCCTTTTTCTTACAGCATTTACTTCAGAAAACGCAATTATGAATGCTTTCTCTGCTTCTTTGAGATGTAAATCTTCTTGCAGCCTCTTGCAATTTTCACAACCCAGGAATGTCTTTCTCAAGGACCTTGGAGCCATCTCTTTGAACTCTAATCATCAAGAAAGATCATGTCCCTATTTCCCAGTCTCTGTGGGAGGGTAGGAGTCTAACTTTCATAAGCCTCAATTGGCAAACATAGATGGCTTAATCGCATTGACAACCTGACTGCTAATGTCCTCCTCTACTGTTCCACCAGCTCTTCTAGTGCTTTCAAAGTCTCCTGCCTTTTGTTTCAACAGGGTTGAATTCAGTCACTCTTCCCTATTGCGGTATACTTGAATAAAGTTTTAATTTGTCATTTTAACAATTGCACACTGCATTTTTTTAACAGTTCAAGCAGAAAGATCTACTTGGAGGCTACTGCAATTATCCAGGCAAAAGATGATAGTAACTCAGTCCTGGGTAATAACTCTCTGACTATACAGCTAATAGAATAGAAGAAATATGGGGTATAAGCAAGAGGAATCGAATATGATTCTAGGTTGTTTGGTCTGAGTGACTGGAAGGAAGGAGTTGTTACCAGCCATAATGGGGAAGGCTATGGGCAGAGCGTGTCAGAGTATTTGTTTGAACTCTCCATTTCTGAATTCACCTTGAGTTTTTGCACAATTAAAAGAAACCATTTAAATCTTCATATCTTTAAAGTCACCACTTTCTCTTTATATTCATGTATTTCATACAGCACATTCTCACCATTCCTTTCCTAAATTAAGAAATGAGTTGCATTCAGTGATTCAAACTTTATTTTTATTAGATTTAGTGCCAGGAATCGTTTTATTTACTATTTTTTATTGTGGGCTGTATAATATATACAACAGTGTATAAAATGTATTCCTTCAGTTTACAGAATAATAATTTAAAAACACAACTGTTCTCTCATGTACAGTTTAAAAGACAAAAACCTTATCGATAACTTTGAGGACCTCATTGTGCTCTTCCCAAATGTATTCACCTCTTTCTCCACAGGGGTAACCAATATCTGAATTTTGTGTTGTTTCTTATTTTGCTTTGCTTTTAAAGTGGCTTTAGCAATGTAGTGCATACTGTGGTATGTACCCAAATCAAACTTTCAGGACAAAAGCACTGTTTCACTATGGATATGTAGATAAGAACATGTTGTATACCATATATATATATGTTTTTATTATATATAATTTTATTAAATATATTAAATAGTATTATATATCATTTTATTAAAAATAAAAGTAAAAATAGCATAATTGTTACTTTAAAAAAAGAAGGCACTCATTCCCCCCACTGCCAGGAGTGTCACCTGACACCTCACATCTGCTTTCCTCTCTAGGAAGTGCTGGGCCTGCCACAGGAGAAAAGGAACTGTACACCAGACGACAGTATGTACAAGAAGGGGCCAGGAAAGTATTCATGGGAATAGACCATGAGAATAATAAATCATGAAGGGTAGAATATAAAGTTAGATAAGGAAGAGTTTAATAAAATGAGAGCAATTATTTGTGATACAGGAAAAAATATCCTGGCAAGAAACTCTGGAGAATGCATGACTCTTTTGAAATCCTGAAACAAGTGATGACCCACACTAAGAGAAGTAAAATGCCAGGAGTGCCACGGCAGATGGTAAAGGATGGGATCAAAAGGCTTATGGAAAGGAGCATGTCAGAAGGAATAGACTATGTAGGGCGGGAAAATCCACCAGCTAACTATGTTCCAAAGGAGGGCTTAAAGAACAATCTGTATAGCAAAGCAATAAGCAATGTGATTGTGAGAGGGGTAACACAATTATTGAGAAGTTTTGGTGGATAATCTCTAGAGGCCAAGGCTAACAGGAAAGTTACTGTTACATAACTGTGATTCCTAATAGTAGTGAGATAATAGACACTTCACCATCAATAGCAAGCTGGGTGCAATTATTGTAACGTGTAGCAAGACTGCAGTAGCAACCTGAACAGTATAACCCTCTGAGATAGTTTGGAATGTTTCCACCCAAAGCTCATATTGAAATGTAATCCTCAAGGTTGGAAGTGGTGCCTGAGAGGGGGTGATTTGATCATGGGGACAGATTTCTTTTGAATGGTTTTGCACCATCCCCCTTGGTACTGTCCTCAAAATAGTGAGTGAATTCTCCTGAGATGTTATAATTTAAAAGTGTGCAGCACCTCCACCTTCACTCTTTTGCCCCTGCTCTGGCCATATGATGTGCCTGCTTCCCCTTCACCTTCTGCTATGATTGTAAGTTTCCTGCAGCCTCCCCAGAAACTGAGCAAATGCCAGCATCATGTTTCCTGTACAGCCTGTAGAGCTGTAAGCCATTTAAGCCTCTTTTTAAAAAAGTAAATTTTACAGTCTCAAGCATTTCTTTATAGCAATGCAAGAACAGCCTAATACATTTTTAAGAAACGTGTTTATGAGGGGCCGTGTTTATGAACAGTCAACAATAACAACGCTTAATTTATTTAAATAACAACAAAAATCAAGGATGGGTGATTGGGAGGCTAAAAACCTGCCTGAATAAAGAGGCACAATCGCTTGTCAATTTCCAGACTTGAGCCAGATCTCAGACCCAGAATACACTGGTTGAAGAAGCTGAATTCCCAGGAAGAAGGACGCTGCAATCCCATGACAAATGTGTGTGGAAATAATTTCCCCCATTTTTCCACATAAGAGACCCTGTGCACTGTGGTAACTGTGCACTGGAGAAATGAGAAAACAAGACATTTTGAGGATTGTTGGTTATAGGGTTTGAAGAGACATTGATTCCAAGCATCATAATGAGTCCTCTGCTGATACAGAAAGGGCAGATAAAATTAATAGACTATTGGCCTTTGTCTGGCTCACAATGAGGCTACTAGGTGTATAAATCACTCCATGTTTATTTCTCAATTCTCTAAATGTATAACTGGCATGGGTAGACTTTGTAGTTGTCAGAGACCTCACTTGAGGTCTTTGGCTTCTGTGTGGGGTTAGAGCTATCATAGTGAGAAAGGCCAACTAGAAGCTTCAATACCTGATATGGTTTGGCTGTATCCCCACCCAAATCTCATCTTGAATTGTCGCTCCCATAATTCCCACATGTTGTGGAAGGGACCCAGTAGGAGATAATTTGAATAATGAGTATGGTTGCCGCCATACTGTTCTCACTGTAGAGAATAAGTTTCACAAGAATTGACGGTTTTATAAGGGGACACCCCTTTTGCTTGTTTCTCAATCTTTCTTGCCTGCTGTCACGTAAGATGTGTCTTGCTCCCCCTTCACCTTTCCCCATGATTGTGAGGCCTCTCCAGCCATATAGGACTGGGAGTCAGTTAAACCTCTTTCCTTTATAAATTACCCAGTCTCAGGTATCTTTATAGCAGTGTGAGAATAGACTAATACAATACCCCACAGCTTTTGCCATGAAAGTACACCAAAAGCATATTACATTCCTGAGGGACTGGCAAATATTGCTGCCACTCATTAAGAACTAGACCATGACAGAGAAGAACTACTGAAAGCTCAAATAAAACTAGGTCATATGTGGTATTCTGTAGTCTCTATTGCAGCTGCTGTGCCGCTGTATTTGGTATATTTGCTGTAGTAGGTTAACATAGTCTCAGTTACATGGTTTGTAGCCATCATTTGGTGAATGTGTTCTTTTCCATCACCATCAGGAAAAAAGACTAAAAAAAGTTCAGTTTTATGTGGCACGGATAATAGTATCTGTATTAGTCTGCTTGCACTGCCATAACTAAATACCACAGATTTGGTGGTTTAAACAACAGAAATTTATTTTCTCATAGTTTTGGAGGCTGGAAGTCCAAGATCTGTATGCCAGTCCAAGGTCTGGTTTTTGGTGAGACCTTTCTTCCTGGCTTATAGATATCTGCTTTCTCACTGTTGCTTCACCTGCGCTTTCTTCTAGCACCTCTTGTAAGGACACCAGCCCTATTGGATTAGGACCTCACCCTATGACCTCCTTTAATCTTAATTACTTACTTAAAGACTCAGTCTTCAAATACAGTCACATTGGGGCCTCAACAAAAAGGCTTTTCAGGATACACAATTCAGTCCATAACAGTATCCATTTGTAGTCTTGCCCAAGACTATGCTAACAATTCCACCCTCTGTTATAAAATAGTCAGAAGGGATTTGAACTGTTTCCACATCTTATAAAGCATCATGTTGGTCTACTACATCAAGGGCATCATACTAAATAAACCTGATGATTGAGAAATGGCAAGTCCCCCCAAAAAAATGTAAGTATGTGGGGGTAATGCATATCTTAAAGAGCTTGATTTAGCCATTCCACAATGCATATATGTATATATGTGTGTGTGTATGTATATATATATGCACTAGAAATATATACAATATATATGCTCTAGAAATATATACAATTTTTACTTGTCAGTTAAAAAAATAAATTTTAAAAAGTGGCAAATGTATTGGAGGCCCATGTTGAGATACATGTACTTTGAAGGACACAAAATGAGCCCTACAAAGGAGCCCACCACATCAACAAGGTGCTTAAGAATCCATGGTAGAGGGTATGGCAAGATACCTCCCTAATAAAGGACAAAGTATTGAATTTTGTATTTTTTCTTTCTAAGAAGAAAGCACCATGACCGATAGCCTTCTTTGGGTACTAAAGGCGTAAAATTCCACACTTGAGTATATTGCTCCAACCCATGTATCAAACAACACAGAAGTTTGCCTGCTTTGAGTGAAGCCTAGACCAGGAAAGTGACCTACAGCATATCCAGGCTGTGGTGCAAGCAGCCTTATGCTTGGACCATATGACCTTTGTGTTATTACAGTTATCTATGGTGGAAAAGTTGCCATGTGGACCTTATGGAAAATCCCAATAGGAGAATAACAATGAAGACCTGTAGAATCTGGAACAACGGCAAACCATCTGCATCAGAGAACTAGAAACCATTTGAAAAATATCTCTAGAAATGTTATTGGGCCCTAGAAAGACGGAGCAGTTGGCCATAGGGTATCCATGCAGCCAGAACTACCCCTCACAAACTGCAGTTCTGTCAGATCCACAAAATCATAAGGACCATCAGCAATTCATATTAAGTTGGAAACAGAACATTAGAGATTGTGCACAAGCAGGCAAAAGTACTAATTAAGCACACAGAAGATAACTAAACAATCAAGTGGACAAAATTACTTGCCAGCTGAAATTAGGTAGCCTCTGCCATTTGTGTTACTCAACGCTGGCACAATGGGCTCAATAGGGGAGTAGCTATGTAAGTAGGTATGGAAGATGAACTTGAACTTGGGGTCAACAATATAGGCTCACACTTACCAAGGCTGATGTAGTTTCATGTGCTGCTGGATGTTCAAGCTATTAACAGAAATAAATTCCAATATTGTGCCCTCGATATTGCACCTTTCCTCAAGAAAATCAACCAGTCACTTGGTGGCAAGTTAATTACAATGATACACATTTCCACACTGGAAGGTGCAGCAATTTATTTAGAGTGAACTTGATGTATATTCTGCATATAGATTTGCCTTTTCCATAATGTGAACAGCGTTAGATAAGGGCTCACAGGTTGTTTGAACCACTGACATGAGATTCCATAATCTCTTTGAACTAAGGGATCCCAATTAATAGCAAAGAGTATGTAATAGTGGGTAAATAACCATGTGATGCAGTGGTCCTATTATACACAGTCAGCTTGACAGAATGATGGTATTACCTGTGAAGTGAAAGCAAAGGTACTGTTTTGCAAATGATATATGCGAGGAAGGGGCTTTATCCTCCAGAATGTCGTGTACCCCTTAATTGATAATCATATGGTGTGGTATCCCAAATAGGTAAATGTCAGACTTCTTTTGCATGATAGAGTCAGGGAAGAACATATGCTACCCTGTTGACCCACCGGAAGGCTCTTCTAGCACTCCCCTGTCCTATTTTGATGGTAAGTGGACAAGTGCAGCAGCATTTGTAGCCTGGGACCATTTCAGTGAGCGGAACTACATTGTATTCCACTGACTGTTGTCTTAGGTTTTCTCAGAAAAGAGAGCCACCTGAATCCTGGAGATGAAGCTCTGTGATGGGGTAAACTTACAATACAAAACAAGAGCTCTGATGTGTCCACTAGATCCCTCTCCAGAGCTGAGACACTACTTCCTCCCTCTGTGAGTAATGTTGGCCACTGATAGCTTACAGCTATGTGACTTTCCTGGAAATTCCCCTTAGCCGATGGACACTGCCTCACACAATTTTCACTCCAAAGGAAGCACTTATCCAATGTCCAAACCGTTTAATGTGGGATATAAAGACTTAATTAACCTACCGCCTTCAACTTTGGGTCCACTCTCCATGGCCACCCCAATTCTAGAGCTTCAAATCATGGTTCCCTCACTCCCTTATATACTTTCTTCTGAAATTATTTTCCAGTAAACTTTAAGCAGTTATTATCCTCAGAATTTGTTTCCTTGTGAACCCAATCAAGATACAACCAATTACTGTGTTCCCAAATGAAAACTTATTTAACTTTGCACGATTTGGGGCTTTATATGGATGGATGCTGACATTCGGTCCATCAAGACCATTGACCCACTGTGAGGCTCTTCCAGCACTCTCCTGTCCTATTTTGATGGTAAGTAGACAAGTGCAGCAGCATTTGTAGCCTGGGACCATTTTCAGTAAGTGGAATTACATTTTATCCCACTGACTGTTGTCTTAGGTTTTCCCAGAAAAGAGAGCCACCTGAATCCTGGAGATGAAGTTTTCATTTTTCTTTTGATATTATAAATAATGATACTAAAACATTTTGTACCCGTGTCTTGGTGGATACAATAGTTTCTGTAGAGTATCGTAATACTCATTGTCTTTTCAGCAACCATAGTCTTAGATTTGGATTGGCAAGCAAACAAATGAAAGCCAATCCGTTTCACCCAGCAACAAGTTTGAATGTAGCTTTTAGAAAGGATAAGGGCAGCCAACAATGCACGCATAGCAACAGCAAAGCAGAGGTCTCGTAATTTTCAGAAGCTGCTTCCTGTGCTCTATTCACTTTGTACTAGAGAGTAGTCACAGAAGATGTGGCTGAATGTGTATGGACCACCTTAGTTAACAACAGCCATTCAGTTTAGAGACCTATCAATATTTATACATTTATCGTAATGTAATCTCCTAAGGAATCTGTGATGGCCTGCATCTTTTTGTGCAGCTCCATGCCAGCCATTCAATGAAGAATCTTGATGACCACGTACGTGGCTCAGTCCATAGCACCCTCAGCGGGATTCTCGTTTATCTTGGACCTTATATACTCTTATACATTCCTTGTGCTAGTATTGCAAGGGATTTCAATAAGGGTCAAAACCTCATATCTGACACTGAAGAAGAAATTACAGTCCAGCTGTTAACACTCCCCTTTCAAGTATAAGAGTAGAATTGCTAGGGCAGGAGGCATGTGCACATTTGTCTTTATAGGTACTGCCAAACTTTTCCAAAGTGGATGTACCAATTTGCATTCTCACCAGCAATAAATGAGACTTATTTTGCTTCACGTCTTTGGAAATTCTGAGCTTGTCGGATTTCTCAGTTTTGGCACTTGAATGGATAAACAGGGATATCTTATTATAGTTTGAATTTGCCCTGCCATATCAGTAATAAAATTGAGCAGTTTTGCATAGGTTGATATACTACTGTTTTCTTAATATGAAATACCTATTCATTTATTTACCTATTTATCTACATAATTATTGGTCTGTTTCTATTGATTTTAGGAGTTCTTCATATCATGTGAATACAAATCCTACATCAGTATGTATGACAAATATGTTTAACTGGTTTATACTTGTCTTCTCCCTTTGTTTAAAACATTTATTTTAAACTCCAGTGGAATTTGTAGTCTTACTTGGTGGGTCTTACTTGGTGGTTTGTGATATTCGTTTCATGTTTAATAAACCATTCCCTACCCCAGAGACATAAAGATATTCTCACATGGATTTATAGAAGGTTTCAATCCCCTTAGAATTGATTTTTGTACTTTGATGTCTGTGTGAGATAGAAATATTTCACACACACACACACACACACACACACAAGTTTATGCGCAGCTTTATAACTAGTCCATTCTTTCACTAATGATCTGCAATGTTTGTCTTACGTTGCATCAAATACCAAGTTTTACATACAGTAGGATTCGTTGTTGAAAGTTGAAATATCATGTGGTTTTATTTATTACTGTAACTCTGGAGAATAATATTTAAGAAATTTTAATATGAAACCAGATTCCTTCTTTTTTTTTTTTTTTTTTTTTTGGAGACAGAGTCTTGCTCCATCACCCTGGTGCAATCTTGACTCACTGCAACCTCTGCCTCCTGGGGTCAAGCAATTCCCCCGCCTCAGCCTCCCAAGTGGTTGGGATTACAGGCATGCATGAGCACGCTCAGCTAATTTTTGTACTTTTAATAGAGATAAGGTTTCACCATGTTGGCCAGGCTGGTCTTGAACTCCTGACCTCAAGTAATGCACCCACCTCAGCCTCCCAAAGTCCTGGGATTATAGGTGTGAGCCACCGCGCCCAGCCTCCATTTTTTAAATGAACCTAAATTGGCCAATTATCTTGCTTGTACATTGTTCAATTCAATTTGGTAGTGTTTTGTCTAGGAATCTTGCACCCATATTCATGAATGTTATAGGCTTGTAGCTTTTTTTTTTTTTTTTAGCTTGTATTATCCTTGTCTGATTTGACTATCCAAAGAATGGAAGCATCATAAAATGGGAGGAGAGTGTTTCTTCTTTTTTCTGTTGGCTATGTGAAAATAAGGAAATCTCTATTCTTTGTATGTATGTTTAGACCTGTGTATATGTGTGTGGGGTGTGTGTGTGTGTGTCTATAAGATATACACCTTAGGGGAGGATATGGGAAATGGAACTTTTAACTACTAATTTGATACATGTTTATTAAATTATAATATTATTCAGGTTTTCTAGTTTTCTTGTCAATATTTTGCTTTTCTAATAATGTATCTACTTCATCTATGTTTTCAAATTTGTTGGGATTATTTTATATAATACAGTATCTTAGTATATTTTAATTCTTAGATATTGTGTATATGTGATGATTGTAGAAATCTTGCATTTTCTGGTGGGGGAGAGGGGAGGAATAGCATTAGGAGATATACCTAACATAAATGATGAGTTAATAGGTGCAGCACACCAACATGGCACATGTATACATATGTAACAAACCTACACATTGTGCACATGTTCCCTAGAACTTAAAGTATAATAATAAAAAAAGAAATCTTGCATTTTCTACCAAAGACAATTTTTGCTTAATAATCTAATTAATTTAATTTATGATATCCTTAAAAAGAAAAGGAATAGTAATTTATTCATTAACGATGGGGTTATTCACTTTACATAAATATTAGGCTGATTTTTTTTTGCAGACACATAATATATACATACCCCTAGTCCTGGAAGGTGAGAAGTTTAAAATAAAGCTTTGCAGAACAATGTTGTCAGGTGACAGCTGATGTCTACTATTACTGAAAAGAAGAGGTATTTTTTAAAAATTTCAATGACTTTTGCAATAGATCCAATTATTAGACACACAAATACAAACAAATGTGTGTAAGAAGGTACATGTATCCCACAATTTTATAAAGGACTACGACTGCTTGTATTTCCTTCTTCTTATACAAGCCACAGGCAAATTTCTCCGAGGCCAAACTCAAACATTTACCATTCTATTGAAGTCCCAGAAGGTACACCTTCGGAGATACAAATGAGATCTTAGAAAATTTCTCCTGATTTATTCTTCAAATGTCAATTACCTGTGGTAAACCAATTTTATTTCAATTCTCAGTGGACTAGAAACAAATAAAACACTTTACATTTAAGTAAAGAAATGTTGGTACATATATTTCTAACAACAGAGGGAATATTGAAAGGAAACTGTACTTACAAATTGCATGCCTCTGCTATTTTTCTATGCCCTATAGAGCTGGTTGGTTTATCAGTTAACAAAATATAATATACCCAAACTAATGTTTTAAAAATATTTTCAAAAGAGAAACACTGAAGAGTATTGATGCTTGAGAAAATAAATGTATGTGAAAGAAATTGTGATTTTTTTAATAGATAGGCATTCTTAATTATGTAGGTGTTACTTCAATTGCTTTTCCCTATTTATATAAGAATAGTATCTAACAAAGTTCTAAAAGAGACTAGATATATTACATAGCATAATTACTAGATTTCTAAAAGACAGCAATATCAATGCATGCTGAGGCTGGCGGTTCTTAACTTTTAAATATATTTTCCAAAAGAAAATGAATTTGAAAAATTTGAGTAAACTAATAATTGGCATACTGTTTAGGCTGAGTAAAATTATAACACTAGGACTAAAAATCTTTACCCACACAAACATGAGAGAGATTAATTTCTTACAAGTTTATCTTACACTGTTTTGCAATAAATACATGACAACTGGGTAGATTTTCCCCCAGTGGCTTTCCCATGTTTGTTTTGAAACTTATATTTTGCATATTCATTTTGAAAAGGTAATTTCTAGCCTCCTGGATTATTACCACTGATAGTGAATCAAAATCCAATTTGATACGTATTATTAACATTGTGTATTTTTAATAAGGAAATAGTATTGGTCAGTGACCAGGGGATGGACAGCAGTGTGAGGAAAGATGGAAACCATGTGTAATGAATTAGCAGCAGTAAAGATTATGTGCAGAAAGGAATCATTAATACGATCTTGTTCATTCCTTCAACTTATTTACTACATACCTGTCAGAAGCCAGTCATTGCACTATGTCTGGTGTTAGAGTGATGAGCTAAAGCAAGCATGTTCTTGGCTGTCATATAGCTTACAACCTAATGGAAGATCATTATTTGAATGGTCACAAAATTGCAAAATTACAGAGATAAGAGTTTGAAAGAACAGGAGGTAGTTGTTATTAAAGTATATAACAAAGGAATCTGACCTATATTAGGGTGGACATCATGGAACATTTCCATATGGACATTAAGTTTAAGCTAAGTAAGATAAAATGATAAGTAGGAATACACAGGGAAAACAATTCTTGGGTGGAAGAAAGAACCTTCCAAGAAAAGAAAAACGTGTGAAAAGATTGTGATGTGCCGATTACTGATAAAAGGCTTTTAACTACTAGAACAGGGTGGACAACGAGAAAAGTAGCTCGAGATAAGGCTTGAAAGTCAGGCAGAAACCTTTTCACACAGGACCTTGGAGGCCATGTGAAAAATTTTAGCCTCTATTTTAAGAACAGTATGAAGCCAGTGAACGCTTTGATTATATCTTCATGTATGTTAGTATATAGACCAAGTCGCTGTAACAACAACAAAACACTAATGTATTGGTTCAAACAAGATTGAAGTTTATTTTTCTCTCCTATATAATAGCCTAAGGTAGATAGGCAGGTCTTTTGCAAAAAGCCATCCATTGACCCAAGCTGGTAAGTCACTCTGGTATCTTTATCTTAATGCTTCCTTATTTCCTCCTGACTTTCAGTTCTAGTGAGTAGGAAGGGAGAAGAGAGTATAGTGTAAATGATATGTACATGACACTTCCACTCATATCATATTGGCCTGAACTAAGTCACATGAGTAAAATACTAATTTTCGATATAGATTGTTTTCATTTTAAACTGTTTAATAACTGCTGCATAGGCATTTACCTAAAGACAGCTAAGAGCGGGGAAGGCATAATAAGCATGTTTAAATTATCTGAAGCAGAGCTTAAAAATGGGTGACACAAATGTGAGTTAATCAGAAAATACAGCAACAGTCAGGTGTTGACAAGCCCTAATGATTTATAGTACCTCTTTCTGAAGAAAGCCTTCACTATTAAGCGTGATTTGACTATAATTCAGTTACCAGTTTTTGCATACAACTTAGAAAAGTGTGCACCAAAACTGACATATCTGTGAAGCGTTGACATAGAGAGAGTCATCGACGAGACAGCTACCAAACAGAATTTGGGGTGGGAATGGAGAAGGACTTCAAGGTTCTTATTAGTTTGACTGAAAGGTATCTTGGTTCTGGTGAAAGCTCATTTGGAAAAAAAAATAATGACTTCAGTTCACTCACTAAATTCAATAAACAATTACTAAGTCCCAGGGCTGAGTTGTTAGAAAATACAAAGAAGACACTATTTCTGCGAAGATATTTGTGTAACTAATCACGATGGTGAATAGTTATAATGAAGTATGTGCATGATACTGTAGCTGCACAAAATAAAGAATAATAAAGTATTTTAAAGAGGGCAATTTATGCTGCAAGGAAGAGAACATGGTTAATCTGGGTTATGAAATATAAATTCCAAGTTGTCCAAGGAACAATGAGAAAGCATTTTAGTTAGAAGGAATTATATGTGTTAAGTTGCAAAGAATAGAGTTGTAAATATTTATTGTATGTATATAATGAACTAGGAACTTTTTTAGTTTTTGGAGATAAAACATAAATGATATCACCAAAAAAATTCCTATCTTCATCAGACTTATGATATAGTTGGGGAGGAACATAATAAACAAACTAATGAAATAGTATGTCAGATTAGCACTTTGGGCTGAGGCGGGTGGATCATTTGAAGTCAAGAGCTTGAGACAAGCCTGGCCAACATGGTGAAAACCTATCTTTAGTGAAAAAATAAATAAAAATAAATAAATAGTATGTCAGATTGGAAGTGCTATGGAAAAAAAGAACATGAAAGGGAGAGAGAGAGTACTGTGGTGGAAGAACAAAAAAATGATAGTATTTTGAAGCAGTGCATTTGAAGTAAGTATAACTGATAAAGGGATGTTTGAGGAGATAACTGAAGAAAGGGAGGAAGTGTGTCAAACAGCTATGATGTGTATATTGCGTGGTGGTGATGGTGGGAGGTGTTTCAGGGAGAACAGTAAGTGCAAAGTTTCTGAGGCAAAAATGAGTTTTGATACATTAAAAAGCTAACAAAAACAGCATCATAGAAGTGGAATTAACAAGGATAAGAATGGAAAAAATGAGCCAAAATGGGAAAAAAAAATGGGAAACTGTTGTACCCTTGCAGTGATGTGATTTAGTTTAGGATAGAAAAGTATCTTCACAGATTCTGTAATGAGAATATACAGCAGAAAAGGAAAGGTGAAAGCAAAAGATACAGTTAGGAGGCTACCAGAATAATCCAATACAGCCTGTTTGATAAAATGCACATTAAGATGCACAAAAAGAAAATGAGCATAGAGAGGTAAGTCAAGGTCAAATAACAATGCTCTTGTATGCCGTGAAAAGAGATAAACTTAGTCTTGTGCGATGAGGAACTGTTTAAGGATTTTAAGAAAGATGATAATTTGACCAGTGAGCACCAGAGGCAAATTAATCTCAGTCCTGAACTATAGCCCACACTCCCAGCATCATTATTTCTGTCCTCGTATCAGCTTTATTTTGTATATTTAGTTTTTTTTCATTCACCAAGAAACATAGCTGGCAACACATTCTGGTCTCACATCTTACACTGTTTTTATTTAGGGTGCCTACCCTCCATCTTTTCTGATTGGTCTTGCACCAGAGGGCAGGGTCTTCTGATGGGCAGCCTCCACTAAAAGCAGATGTTTGGAGTTCTGCTTCTTCCTAGGATATAGTAAAGTTGGAGAGAAGTCCACACCTACCCCCAACAATGAAAAAAAGCTAAATAAACCATAAAGCATATATATATATATATTTTTTAACCTGTCAGAGATCTGAATGACAAGGAAACTTAATAGACTGATATTCAAGGAGGTATAGACCCCTGTAAGAAGTGAGGGGATGTACAGATGGTTTCACCTTTGTCAGAGTATAGAAAGAACTGTGCTGGCTGCCGTACAGTGGCTAAGAAGAAATCAACTAAACTGTTAACACATTTCTAAAGGCTGAGTGTGGGACAGAGTGACCAAGTAGAAACCTGGGAAGACCCAGACAAAAAATGAGATTTTATACACACTCACAGACTCTTTTCCATGACCTCTGCCAGGTGCTCATGGGAAAGACTGACATTAGGGAAGGAGACTAGAGAAAGTTTCCCTTGGTATTGAAGCCAATGAAAACGATCATGTGCTGCTACAGGAAGGGCACAAAATTCTACTTCTCATCTAGAATTTTCTTGAACGCAGCAAAAGGTTTAAGCCAAAGAGGTGGGTGGAGAGACAGAAGAGGGAAAATGAATATTAGAGAAGAACAATTCCTTGAAAAGACAGTGACTAAGAATCTCCCCCAAATAATGAAAGACATCAAACTGCGTGCAACAAATTGAGCATGTGTAGCAGGATAAATTTGATCACACACACATACCACACAATAAAGACACCTGTTTAGGCACATAATATTCAAACTGCCAAAGCAAAGGACAGAAAATTATAAAGCCTGCCAAGGTAAAAGTGATACAACACAGAGAAAGAGAACAGAAATACATCAGACTTCATGTCAGAAATTGCTACCTGAAAGAACAATGAAGTGACATTTTTGAAAGTATTGAAAGAATAAAAAAGGTCAATCTGGAATGCTATATTTAGTGAAAACTTCAAAACAAGAGCTAAATAAAGAATCAGATGTCAGAAATTGCTATATTGAACTAAAAAGCCAGATCCAGCTATTTTGCTCTCTACAAAACAGTATAGTTTCATATACAATTAAGTTGAAAGTAAAAGCTATACTATACAAACAATGATTGTAAGAGAGCTGAAGTGGCCATGCTAATATCAGATAAAATAAACTTTAATACAGAAATAATCTTGGAGAGAAAGACGGATGCTTTGCAAAGATAAAAGTGTCAATACAGGTTGGACACGGGGCTCACACCTATAATCCCAGCAGTGTGGGAGGCCGAGGTGGACGGATCATGAGGTCAGGAGTTGGAGACCAGCCTGGCCAATATGGTGAAACCCTGTATCTGCTAAAAATACAAAAACTAGCTGGGCATGGTGGTACATGTCTGTAGTCCCAGTTACTTGGGAGGCTGAGGCAGAAGAATCTCTTGAACTTGGAAGGTGGAGGTTGCAGTGAGTTGAGATTGTACCACTGCACTCCAGCCTGGGTGACAGAGCAAGACTCCATCTCAAAAAAAAAAAAAAAAAAAAAGTGTCAATACACGAAGAAGATATAATAATCATAAATGTATATCACATTATAACAGTGCCCTAAAATACATCAAAACGTAATGTAAAAACCAAATAATTAAACAATTATACTTGAAGATTTTAATGTTTGCTTCTCAGTAATAACTAAGACTATACTATTTTCTGTTTAATCACTAAACAGAAAAGAAATAAGAATATAGATTTGAACAACACTCTCTACTTGATCGAACACTCTACCCCACAGTTCATAAGAGGAAAGAAATATATACCTTGGAGTTCATCAAAATGTAAAACATTTATCTCCAAAGATGGTCAATTAATAAAGTGAAAAGACAAGCCACAGACTGATAGGAAATATTTCTAAATCGTGTATCTGTTAAGTACTTGTATTCAGAATATATGAAAAATTTTGCAACTTAAATAAAAAGATTACTCAATTTTAAAAGTTGGTAAAGGCTATGAATAGACACCAAAGATGATATGTGAATGAGAAACAATTGTAAGATTCTTAACATATTATCCAATAGGGAACTACAAATTAAACCACCATGAGATAATTACGACATACCCAACGGAATTGCTGTCAAAAAAAAAGATAATATTATTTTTGAAGATACAGAGAAACTGAGACGTTTATACACTGTTGGTGAGAAATTAAAATGGTACACAACTTTGAAAAAGAGCATGGCCATTTATTACGACGTTAAACATACACATACCATAGGACCCAAAAATTTCACTCGTAGGTAGTTACCCTAAAGGAATGAAAACATATATCCACATAAAGACATGTATGTATGTGTTTTAGCACCTTCATTCTTATTTAACATAAACTAGAAAAATCTAAATGAACATCAACTGGTGAATGGCTAAACAAATTGTGACATTTTCATATAATGACACACTACTCAGCAATTAAAAGGAATCAATTACTGATAAATGAAGAAACATAGATGATCTTTAATAATTTTATGCTGAGTGAAAAAAGTCAGAAATAAATGATACATATTTACATGATTATATTTACATGAAATTTCTAGAAAAGGCAAAGTTATAGATGCAGAATACAGATTAGTGGTTTCCTGGGAATGGGGTGGGATGGGGAGCTGACTGTAATTGCTTTTGTGGGGAAGTGCTTTGTACCAGTGGTTCCCAACTTTTTGGCATCAGGGACTGGTTTTACGGAAGACAATTTTTCCATGGTTGGGGGCAGCAGTGGAAGGGGGGCGGTTCAGGAAGAAACTGCTTCATCTCAGATCATCAGGCATTCACCTGATTCTCATAAGGAGCGTGCAGCCTAGAACCCTCGCATGTGCAGTTCACAACAGGGTTCACGCTCCTATAAGAATCTAATGCACTTGCTGATCTGACAGGAGGCAGAGCTCAGGTGGTAATTGTGCAGCCCAGTTCCTAACAGGCCACGGTGCGACTGGGGCCCGTGTTTTGGACAATGAAAGTGTTTTAAAACAAAACTGTGGTTATGGTTGTGTGACTGTATGAAATTACTAACATTTCCTGAACTGCACACTTAAGCTGAATTTTATAGTGTGTTAATTATACCTCAATAAAACTTTTTCCAAAATATAGAAGGAAATAAAAGTTTCTTGGTGCGGAATGATCTAATTCTATCTAACATAATTTTCTTGTCTCCTCTCTGACTTGGATGAGCTATTCTGTTATACTCACTTCTGTGTTGAAGAGGAACATGGAAAGTTTCACCTCTCTTTCTCCCTCTTCATCTCTCCCTTTTTCAATCAAATGGGAGGATCACGGTTAAATAAGTTGAAAATAAGGACTGACTCCATTGTTAAATTTAGAAGGTTCAGTCTGTGATCAGTATATATTCAGCCACTTTTCTACAGCCTTTTCTATAACAATGATTTTGAGAAGGTGAACTCTTATTAATCATTGAGGGGAAAGTCAAATGAAGTTAAATTGCTGCTCTTAACCAAAATGGAAAAAAAAAATAAAACCCATACATACATATTCTGAAATAAATAAACAAATACCCATACATACCCATAACATGGGTAGAAACCAATAAGTTTTTCCAGTCACAATTAATGACAAATTAAATTAGTTTTGATAGTTCTTGTTTCTTTTTATCTAGATAGTTGAGGCTTAATCATAGGCATGCTCAAAATCAGTCCGAGAACACGCTAAAATTCTATCCTGTAAAAAGTTTCAAAAAGTCCTGCAGTTAATTGATTATTGTATTTACCTCCCTATACAGGTGAAAGGGTACACAAGTGTGAAAATGTGAGGTGAAACTGGCAATCTGAAGGTAATCCAGTGAGAATAGAGAACAGGTATCTACAGGAGAATAACAGAAGCATAGGCTATACAAGGTTTGAAGCCAGGTAATAGAAATCTTAGAAGTCTAGGGATTTTCTTATGAACTACAACCTATTTTTAACAGAGGAGTTACAAAATGAAAGCAATATTTTATAAGAAATAGAGTTGTTGCATAAAAGAACTGAAATGGATGGAAATGGAAGAATAAAGCATTAGGATATATTTTTGTTGTAGTAAACCTGGCATGGGGTAGTAACTAGGAAAGTAGCATCAGTGATGAAAACACATTAATCACAGTCATCAGTTTTTGAGAATTTTTCTATTCACCAAACACTGGGCTATACCTTTGCATTCATTATTTTATTTTATCTTCTCAGAATTTTTGTTAGGAAAATAATATGCCCTGGACATGCAGAGTGACAATTTGGAGCCTGTGGCTTAGACAGGTAAAGAATTTCTCAATATTCTTTAGTTGGGAAATAGTAGAATAAAAGTGCAAACTCAAGTCTTTCTTCTTAACTGTATTTTAAGAAACAAGGTTTAATAATATATATTAAATACATTTAATATATTTGATTAAAGTGGCCAAGGACACCCACTTTATAAATTCCAGGTGGAATTATTTGTTGGATCTAGAATTTGGATTGTGATTAGGAAAAACCACATTGACAACATGAACCCGAGTAGCAGAATAAGAATTCTGAGATGCTGTTTAACTGTATTGAAGTACTGACACCAGTACTGTCTGGCAGTGGTATATAGCATCTTCAATGTAACTGTGAAGCATATCCCACATTAACAATATTTCCATTTATCTTTGTAAATAATGTAGAAACTTACACAAAGATGGATGGAATACTTAGAAATTATTTTCTAACATGGAGACACGGATCAAGTTTTAGTTTCCATCATATCAATAATAAAGGCTTTAATTACTGAGGATGTTATGCCAACAGGACTGAGATCCTATGCCAACAGGACTGAGATCCCAAAGCACTGAATCATTCAGCCTGCTTTAAACCAAGTTAGCATCTTTTGCTTGTTTGTTTGTTTATTGTTGTTTGTTTTGAGATGGAGTCTCACTCTGTCGCCAGGCTGGAGTGCAGTGGCACAATCTCGGCTCACTGCAACCTCAGCTTCCTGGGTTGAAGCCGTTCTCGTGCCTCAGCCTCCTGAGTAGCTGGGATTACAGGCATGCGCCACCACACCCAGCTAACTTTTTGTGTTTGTAGAGATGGGGTTTCACCACATTGGCCAGGATGATCTCGATCTCCTGCCCTCGTGATCCGCCCACCTCAGCCTCCCAAAATGCTGGGATTACGGGCATGAGTCACTGCCCCTGGCCAGTTACAATCTTGAGTTGGCATTAGATAAGCTTTAAACCTTGATTTTCTCTAAAATTGTGTCAACCTCTGACATAGCATTAGTGAAACAAAGCAGAGCGATGATAATTTTTCATTAAGAATTTTCTCAAATATCAAATATTAAAATATTCTCTTAGAATTAAACTAATGGGAAAGTCTATATGATAAAGGAATATTTTTTAAATATAAATTAAAATCACACTCATATATTTTATTTCTTAAAAGTGCTTATTCTGTCAGTAATAAGTCTGTGGTCTTTAAGACCCTACTGATTAATTTTCAGTTTAGTGGATTTAGAGGCATGCAGAAAATGTACATCCCAGGAACTCATCAATCAGCCCAATCGTGTGATCAGGAGTCTCTCATTTAATTAATAATCCCACTTCATATTCATATAGCATTTTATAAATCTGATATCCTTAAATTTGTCAGACATGCTTTATCTGCAACAAAGAAAACAATCAGAACTTGGAATAAGATTTTAATGTGTAATGTCTTAATATATGAGATCAAAGACACCCATCACTTTTTTCAGAAAAAGGAAAATGTGATTACCAAGCTTAAGTGTGCTGTATATTAAGTGAAAATCCTGATCATAAAGAAAGGTAATATCTACTCAAAAGTATAATTTCTGTACTTCGAAAATCATCTCAGCAAGAATTATCTTTCCCTATCAAATTGTAGCACTTGTCAAAATCAACTGTAAAGCATTTCAAGTGCTCTTCTGAATCAACAAAACAGATGTATAGCGATGTGAGGTTGCAAGGGGAAGGAAATAACAGTGAACTAGAGGCCCATCAGTGCCCCTAATCTCTTGAACCCACACTTAACACAGTAGACACTGTAGGTCTTTGGGACGCTACTCGTAAGAGGGAAATACAAGGCTGATTTTTAATAATATGTAAAAATATGTAAAAATTATTTTCTTTCTGCTTTGCTGCTAGGCCTGTCCTTTCTTTACATTCCTAAATAGACCATAGACATGTGGTATGGCATTATTTTTTTGGTGGGGGAGTGGTTGTTACTAGTAATTTTAATAACTCTGATGCAATTTGAGAAATTAGAAGGTAAGGCTGTAGAAGACAATAAGGGAGTAATTATTTTATCGCAGGCAAAATTTTGCTTTTACCTTTGCTTTTTAATCAAATTCTTTCTCTATGTTACTCATCACCAGTTCTTTCCTTTTGTTTGACAGTATATTTCCGCATTTGGGACCAGACATTCTGTAGTCAGACTATCAGGATGAAATCCTAGCTCTGCATTCTATTGTGTGAGCTTGGGCAAATTAGTTCACCTCTCTACGCTTTACAGGTAAAATGGAGATAATAACAACAGTGGCTGTCTCGTGCGGTTGTTTTGAGGATGCCCTGAAATGTTCCTTGTAAGGCACTGAAAATACTGCCAAGGACTTAGTATTCAAATATGATTCTTAGATTTTTTTTTCTTATCAATAATATTCAAATGCTATGTTCTCTTTGTTAATTAAGCATAACCAAATAATTCTTACTAATGTTCTCTAGCATACTGTAAGAAAAAATTACAAATTTGAGTCTTTGAGATTATGTTTATAATTGGTATGTATATTTTAACATAACAATGAAAGTAATCTTTATTCAGAATAGCAAAAAGACATCATTATCAGACTCTCAATTTATTAAGCAGTCAAGAAGATTTTTTATTATACTTTAAGTATAATAAAGTATAACATGTGCACAACGTACAGGTTTGCTGCACTCATCAACTCGTTATTTACATTAGTATTTCTCCTAATGCCATCCCTCCCTCAGACCTCAACCCCATGACAGGCCGCAGTGTGTGATGCTCCCCGCCCTGTGTTCAAGTGTTCTTATTGTTCAGTTCCCATCTATATGAGTGAGAACAGGCGGTGTTTGGTTTTCTGTCCTTGTGACAGTTTGCTGAGAATGATGGTTTCAGCTTCACCCATGTCACTGCAAAGGACATGAACTCATCCATTTTATGGATGCGTAGTATTCCATGGTGTATATATGCCACATTTTCTTAATCCAGTGTATCACTGATGGGCATTTGCGTTGGTTCCAAGTCTTTGCTATGGTGAATAGTGCCACAATAAACATACGTGTGCATGTGTCTTTATAGTAGCATGATTTATAATCCTTTGGGTATATAACCAATAATGGGGTAGCAGGGTCAAATGGTATTTCTAGTTCTAGATCCTTGAGGAATCACCACACTGTCTTCCACAGTGGATGAACTAATTTACACTCCCACCAACAGTGTAAAAGTGTTCCCATTTCTCCACATCCTCTCCAGCATCTATTGTTTCCTGACTTTTTAAGGATCGCCATTCTAACTGGTATAAGATAGTATCTCATTGTGGTTTTGATTTGCATTTCTCAGATGACCAGTGATGATGATCATTTTTCATATGCCTGTTGGCTGCATAAATGCCTTCTTTTGAGAAGTGTCCATATCCTTTGCCCACTTTTGGATAGGGTTGTTTGTTTTTTTCTTGTAAATTTGTTTAAGTTCTTTGTAGATTCGGGATATTGGCCCTTTATCAGATGAGTAGATTGCAAACATTTTCTCCTATTCTGTAGGTTGCCTGTTCACTCTTATGATAGTTTCTTTTGCTGTGCAGAAGCTCTTTAGTATAATTAGAACCCATTTTATTATTTTGCCTTTTGTTGCCATTGATTTTGGTGTTTTAGTCATGAAGACTTTACCCATCCCTGTGTCCTGAATGGTATTGCCTAGGTTTTCTTCTAGGGTTTGTATGGTTTGAGGTCTAACATTTAAGTCTGTAATCCATCTTGAACTAATTTTCATATAAGGTGTAAGGAAGGGGTCCAGTTTTAGCTTTCTACATATGGCTAGTCAGTTTTCCCATCATCATTTATTAAATAAGGAATCCTTTCCCCATTTCTTGTTTTTGTCAGGTTTGTCAAAGATGTGTGGTGTTAATTCTGAGACCTCTGTTCTGTTCCATTGGTATATATATGTTTTGGTACCAGTACCATGCTGTTTTGGTTACTGTAGCCTTGTAGTATAGTTGGAAGTCAGGTATTGTGATGCCTCCAGCTTTGTTCTTTTGGATTAGTATTGTCTTGGCTATGTGGGCTCTTTTTTGATTCCATATGAACTCAGAAGTAGTTTTTCCAATTCTGTGAAGAAAGTCATTGGTAGCTTGATAGGGATGGCATTGAATCTATAAATAACATTGGAGAGTATGGCCATTTTCATGATATTGATTCTTCCTCTCCATGAGCATGAAATGTTCTTCCATTTGTTTGTGTCCTCTTTCATTTTGTTGAGCAGTGGCTGGTAGTTCTCGTTGAAGAGGTCCTTCACATACTTAAGTTGGATTCCTAAGTATTTTATTCTTTTTGTAGCAGTTGTGAATGGGAGTTCAGTCATGATTTGGCTCTCTGTTTGTCTGTTATTGGTATAGAGGAATGCTTGTAATTTTTGCACATTGATTTTTTTATCCTGATACTTTGCTGAAGTTGCTTATCAGCTTAAGGAGATTTGGGGCTGAGACAATGGAGTTTTCTAAATATACAATCATGTCATCTGCAGATAGGGACAATTTGACTTCCTCTTTTCATAATTGAATACCTTTTATTTCTTTTTCTTGCCTGATTGCTGTGGCCAGAACTTCCAACACTATGTTGAATAGGAATGGTGAGAGAGGGCATCCTTGTCTTGTACCGATTTTCAAAGGGAATGCTTCCAGTTTTTGCCCATTCAGTATGATATTGGCTGTGTGTTTGTCATAAATAGCTCTTATTATTTTGAGCTATGTTCCTTTAATACCTAGTTTATTGAGACTTTTTAGCATGAAGTGCTGTTGAATGTTGTCAAAGGTCTTTCCTGCATCTATTGAGACAATCATGTGGTTTTTTTAGCTGGTTCCATTCATGTGATGGATTATATTTATTGATTTGCATATGTTGAACTAGGCTTGCATCCCACGGATGAAGCTGACTTGATTGTGGTTGATAAGCTTTTGGATGTCCTGCTGGATTCAGTTTGCCAGTATTTTATTGAGAATTTTCACATCAATATTTATCAGGGATATTGGTCTAAAATTCTCTTTTTCTTTTGTGTCTCTGCCAGACTTTGGTATCAGGAGGATGCTGGCCTCATAAGATGAGTTAGGGAGGATTCACTCTTTTTCTATTGATTGGAATAGTTTCAGAAGGAATGGTACCAGCTCCTCTTTGTACCTCTGGTAGAATTCGGCTGTGAATCCCTCTGGTCCTGGACCTTTTTTAGTTGGTAGGCTATTAATTATTGCCCCAATTTCAGAGCCTGTTATTGGTGTATTCATAGATTCAACTTCTCCCTGGTTTAGTCTTGGGAGGGTGTATGTGTCGAGGAATTTATCCATTTCTTATAGGTTTTGTAGTTTATATGCATGGAGGTTTTGGTAGTATTCTCTGATGGTAGTTTGTATTTCTGTGGGATCAGTGGTGATAACCCCTTTATCATTTTTTATTGTGTCTATTTGATTCTTCTCTCTTTTCTTCTTTATTAGTATTGCTAGTGATCTAACAATTTTGTTGATCTTTTCAAAACACCTGGATTCATTGATTTTTTTGAAGGGTTTTTTGTGTCTCCATCTCCCTCAGTTCTGCTCTGATCTTAGTTATTCCTTGCCTTCTGCTGGCTTTAGAATTTGTTTGCTCTTGCTTCTCTAGTTCTTTTAATTGTGATGTTAGGGTGTCGATTTTAGATCTTTCCTGCTTTCTCCTGTGAGCATTTAGTGCTATAAATTTCCCTCTATGCACTGCCTTAAATGTGTCCCAGAGATTCTGTACATTGTGTCTTTGTTCTCATTGGTTTCAAAGAACATCTTTATTTCTGCCTTCATTTCTCTATTTACCCAGCAGTCATTTAGGAGCAGGTTGTTCAGTTTCCATGTAGTTGTGCGGTTTTGAGTGAGTTTCTTAATCCTGAGTTTTAATTTGATTGCACTGTGGTCTGAGAGACAGTTTCTTGTGATTTCTGTTCTTTTACATTTGCTGAGGAGTGCGTTACTTCCAATTATGTGTTCAATTTTAGGATAAATGTGATGTGGTGCTGAGAAGAATGTACATTCTGTTGATTTGGGGTGGAGAGTTCTGTAGATGTATATTAGGTCCACACAGTGCAGAGCTGAGTTCAATTCCTGGATATCCTTGTTAATTTTCTGTCTCATTAATCTGTCTATTGTTGACAGTAGGGTGTTAAAGTCTCCCATTATTATTGTGTGAGCCTAAGTCTCTTTGTAAGTCTCTAAGGACTTGCTTTATGAATCTGGGTGCTCCTGTATTGGGTGCATATATATTTAGGATAGTTAGCTCTTCTT
Organism: Mandrillus leucophaeus; assembly: GCF_000951045.1. Lineage (NCBI taxonomy): Eukaryota > Metazoa > Chordata > Mammalia > Primates > Cercopithecidae > Mandrillus > Mandrillus leucophaeus. The sequence goes on from NW_012106509.1 coordinate 1,285,434, forward strand.
ATTGAATTGATCCCTTTACCATTATGTAATGGCCTTCTTTGTCTCTTTTGATCTTAGTTGGTTTAAAGTCTGTTTT
>NW_012106509.1:1285559-1361606 GCF_000951045.1 Mandrillus leucophaeus
TTTTTTTTTTTTTTTTGCTTTCCATTTGCTTGTAGATCTTCCTCCATCTCTTTATTTTCAGACTATGTGTGTCTCTGCACATGAGATGCGTCTCCTGAATATAGCGCACTGACGGGTCTTGACTCTTTATCCAATTTGCCAGCCTGTCTTTTAATTGGGCATTTAGCCTGTTTACATTTAATGTTAATATTGTTATGTGTGAATTTGATCCCATCATTATGATGTTAGCTAGTAATTTTTGCTCATTAATTGATGCAGTTTCTTCCTACCATCAATGGTTTTTACAATATGGCATGTTTTTGCAGTGGCTGGTATCAGTTGTTCCTTTCCATGTTTAGTGCTTCCTTCAGGAGCTCTTGTAAGGCAGGCCTAGTGGTGACAAAATCTCTTAGTATTTGCTTGTCTGTAAAGGATTTTATTTCTCCTTCACTTATGAAGCTTAGTTTGGCTGGATATGAAATTCTGGGTTGAAAATTCTTTCCTTTAAGAATGGTGAATATTGGCCCCCACTCTCTTCTGGCTTGTAGGGTTTCTGTTGAGAGATCTGCTGTTAGTCTGATGGGGTTCCCCTTGTAGGTAATCTGACCTTTCTCTCTGGCTGCCCTTAACATTTTTCCCTTCATTTCAACCTTGGTGCATCTGATTATTATGCGTCTTGGAGTTGCTCTTCTCGAGGAGTATCTTTGTGGTGTTCTCTGTATTTCCTGAATGTGAATGTTGGCCTATCTTGCTAGGTTGGGGAAATTCTCTTGGATAATATCCTGAGGAGTCTTTTCCAACTTGATTCCATTCTCTCCCCATCACTTTCAGATTTATCAATCATACATAGATTTGTTTTTTTTCACATAGTCCCATATTTCTTGGAGGCTTTGTTCATTTCTTTTTACTCTTTTTTCTCTAATCATGTCTTCTGTCATTATTTCATTAATTTGATCTTCAATCACTGATATCCTTTCGTCCACTTGATTGAATCGGCTATTGAAGCTTGTGCAGGCATCACGAAGTTCTCATGCTATGGTTTTCAGCTCCATCAGGTCATTTAAGTTCTTCTCTACACTGTTTATTTTAGTTAGCCATTCATCTAACCTTTTTTCAAGGTTTTTAGCTTCCTTACGATGGGTTAGAACATGCTCCTTTAGCTCAGAGAAGTTTGTTATTACTGACCTTCTTAAGCCTATTTCTGTCAACTCGTCAAAGTCATTCTCTATCCAGCTTTATTCTGTTGCTGGCGAGTTGCTGAGCTGTGATCCTTTGGAGGAGAAGAGACACTCTGGTTTTTAGAATTTTCAGCTTTTCTGCTCTGGTTTCTCCCTATCTTTGTGGTTTTATCTACCTTTGGTCTTTGATGTTGGTGACCTAGAGATGGGGTTTTGGCATAGATGTCCTTTTTGTTATGTTGATGCTATTCTTTTCTGTTTCTTAGTTTTCCTTCTAACAGTCAGTTCCCTCAGCTGCTGGTCTGTTGGAGTTTGCTGGAGGTTCACTCCAGTCCCTGCTTACCTGGGTATCACCAGCAGAAGCTGCAGAACAGCAAATATTGCCAAACAGCAAATATTGCTGCCTGATCCTTCCTCTGGAAGCTTCGTCCCAGAGAGCCACCTGACTGTATGAATTGTCAGCCAGCCCCTCCTGGGAGATGTCTCCCAGTTAGGTTACATGGAGGTCAGGGACCCACCTGAGGAGGCAGTCTGTCCATTCTCAGAACTCAAATGTCATGCTGGGAGAACCACTGCTCTCTTCAGAGCTATCAGACAGGGACATTTAAGTCTGCAGAAGTTTCTGCTGCCTTTTGTTCATCTATGCCCTGCCCACAGAGGTGGAGTCTATAGAGGCAGTAGGCCTTGTTGAGCTGCGGCGGACTCTGCCGAGTTTGAGCTTCCCAGCTGCTTTGTTTACCTACTCAAGCTTTAGCAATGGTGGACACCCCTCTGCCCGCCAGGCTGCAGCCTCACAGGTCAATCTTAGATTGCTGTGCTAGCAGTGAGCAAGGCTCCATGGTCATGGGACCTGCCAAACCAGGCACGGGGGAGAATCTCCTGATCTGTTGGTTGCTAAGACCATGGGAAAAGTACGGTATTTGGGTGATGTGTCCTGTTTTTCCAGGTACAGTCTGTCACGACTTCCCTTGGCTAGGAAACGGAAATCCCCCGACCCCTTGCACTTCCCAGGTAAGGCGATGCCCTGCCTGCTTTGGCTTGTCCTCTGTAAGCTGCACCCACTGTCCAACCAGTCTCAATGAGATAAGCCAGGACCTCAGTTGAAAATGCAGAAATCACCCATCTTCTGTGTCAATCATGCTGGGAACTGCAGGCCAGATCTGTTCTTATTCAGCCATCTTGGAATGGACCGAAAGTAATCTTATTAGGCTAGCTAAATCTAGATATTCACCTTTTTTGGAAAGAGTTATTCAAGTGGAGGATAAACATTGTTTCTTGACATAGACAAAGTTATATGACTGGTTAGGATTTGTGTGGTTCCATTGTAAGCACACTTTACATCTATGTTGACTTAGAACCTAACCACTGTGTAAGGTGCATTTTCTTGAAACCAATATCCAAATGACGTTAGAATGAAATGTTTTTCTTGAGGGCACTACAGATGACACCAACTTTGAAAGACAAGAACAATAGTCAGATTTCCCTTACTTTCCATTCTTTTACTCTCAGAATTTTAGTGAGAGGAAGGTGAGGACAGAGTGAGACATATGTCCAAAACTCCAAATGCTCCACTCAGAAAGTAGCCTTAGAAAAATATGCAACTCAAAAGTGAGGACTCAAACACAAAACATTGCCTGAGCAACCATTTCTCGTCATGATTATACAATTGTTTTTTATCTCTGCATTACACAATCCTACCCAACAATTAAGACCCAAATAAATGTTTTGCTTTTCTGTGTTATCTTTCCCAAGTCCCACAGACATATTTATCTTTCCCTCTTTTGTGTTTTCAGAGTCTTTGTGGTGGTTATATTATAGCATTCACATTGCATTGTGATTTGTGTCTTCTTTTCCTTCATTTGATTATTATCTCCTCCAGGAAAATAGCTACTATTACTAACATTAAGCATAGAGCCTGGTGTGAACTAGGCACTCAATAAATGTTCACTGAAAGAATAAATGAGCATATTTCCTATTTTTCTTACCATCTCCAAGATAGAATAACTCAAAGTATGTTATGGACTGAATGTCTGTGTTTCCCTTCTACCCCAAATTTCTGTGTTGAAACCCCTAATTCCACGGGCAGCTGTATTCAGAGGAAAAAAGCAAATGATTTCATAAGGGTGGGGCCCTAATGTGATAGGAGTATTATCCTTGTAAGAGACATCAGAGTTCTCTCTCTCTTTTTCTCCCTGTTTATGCATAACCATAGGAAAGCCCTCATGAGTACTTAGTGAGGAGGTGGCCATCTGCCACACAAAGGAAGAGCTTTCACTAGATACAAACCCTGCTGTCACCTTGAATTTGGTTTTCCAGTCTCCAGAACTGTGAGAATATAAATTTCAGTTTTTTGTTACATAAACCATTCAGTCTGAGGGATTTGTTATGGCAGCCCATGCAGACTAATATAAACTACTACATGTAACCTTGGTTGCTTTTATGATACTTGCCAAACTCTTCTCTCTGATAAGCATCTTGGGGACTGGCTTCTTGTTTTACTTAGCACTAGAGTTGACAAATGGTTAAGTTTATTGAATAAATATATGAATGGATGAAGTTTCTTTATTAATTGAACTTATGTGACTACTGCTAAAAAAATAATGAAACATCTTTTGATACAACTATACTAACCACATTTAAAAGAAATCTTAAGTACCTTTAAATTTATCAGTAGCAGAAAAAAATGACACTAAAACCTGACAGCATAAAAGGGCAACGTATGTAAATAGATACATCACAATAATGTATCAATAAATACAAATGGTAATGAGGACAATGAACCATTCAAGGTTTGTAGAATAAATAAGTGCAAAGTTTAATAAGATACTCTTGTTTAGTAAGTTAGCAATTTTGAAAAGGATGTTAATACTCAATACATGCTAAGAGGTTATAATTCCTTTCAAGCTTTAGAAAATAATCTAGCAATATATATTAAGATGCTTAGCATTATTTATAACAGTTTACCTATTATTTCCAATTCTAGATTGTATCCTAAGAAAATCGTAACAGCAGAATTTGTTTTGTGATCAAATATTTGTATTCCACTGAATTTGCATAACTGTAGAAAAGAGCATCATAAAACATTGTGCTTAAAATATGCATATATGTTGCTTATTTTCATTATAGAAATCAAACACATTTTGTTTTGGATCCTATCCTCTTAACTTAGTCATATTTTGAGGTACTCTCCCCGCTCTTGATTCATACATATTCTTAGAAGCCTATGCTGCCTAGAAAACTTCAGAAAGCTCTGTCATCCCCATTCACTATGGTCAATGCTCAGATGCCCACATCTAGAAGGAGAAGGTAACTAGTATTGATGTTCTATGAAAGTATATTGATATCACATAACACTTCTACCCATTCCTTAATTTTACACCATCATCCCTGAGAATTGCTTTGTAATGAGGCTTCTGAGAATTTCTTCTTTTCTTTATGAGTTAAAAATAACACAAGTTTAACCATGTATAATTGGATAGCAGAATGGCTAAACTTAGTGGCAATGTAAACAAGAAATGCATGTAATATTCTACACTAAGTGCCTTGGACCACATTGTTAAAGTCCCTGTCTGCAACTAAAGGGTCACACCATCAACAGACACATCACTTTCTGGTCATTGTAAGAACAGTCTTACCTTGGCAACTAAGCCAACTAGGTCAATGTGACCTTTAAATAGGTTTAGTCCAAACAAATGTAAACAATTCAATATTGCACCCAGTTTAAGTCTTCTCCCATTCTCTAGAATCAAGTCTAACTCATTGGCTGGAGCACAAAGAAGGGAAGTATGGTCTGTTACCTCACTGTGTTCTTTGTTGTTGTTGTTTTCAATAAATGAAAAAATTTTATAATACAAATTAAATTATCCAATAAAAATGGAAGAAAATTAGACATCAGTGACAGCAAGAAATTTGGGGAGACTAAAAAATATGTGGAAACAAGAGTGCAAACTTTTTTTCCCATAAGTTATCGGGGTACAGGTGGTATTTGGTTATATGAGTAAGTTATTTAGTGGTGATTTGTGAGATTTTAGTGCACCCATCACCTGAGCAGTATACACTGCACCACATTTTTAGTCTTTTATCTCTCACCCCCTCCCACTCTTCCTCCCCTAAGTCCCCAAAGTCCATTGTATCATTCTTATGCCTTTGCATCCTCATAGTTTAGCTCCCACATATCAGTGAGAACATATGATTTTTGGTTTTCCATTCCTGAGTTACTTCACTTGAAATAATAGTCTCTGATCTCATCCAGATCACTGCAAATGCTGTTAATTCATTTCCTTTTCATGGCTGCATAGTATTCCATTTTATGTGTGTGTGTGTGTGTGTGTGTATATATATATATATAGAGAGAGAGAGAGTCACAGTTTCTCTCTCTATATAGAATATATATAAATAACCACAGTTTATATATACACATATATACATTATATACATTATATATACATATTATATATGTGTGTGTATATATATACACACACAAGCACAGTTTGTTTACCCACTTGTTGATTGATGGGCATTTGGGTTGGTTCCACGATTTTGCTATTGTGAATTGTGCCACTATAAACATGCATGTGCAAGTATCTTTTTCAAATACCAACTTCCTTCCCTCTGGGTAGATAACCAGTAGTGGGATTGCTGGATCAAATGGTTCTTTAAGGAATCTCCAGACTGTTTTCCATAGCAGCTGTGCTAGTTTACATTCCCACCAGCAGTGTAGAGGTGTTGTCTGTTCACCACATCCATACCAATATCTACTGTTTTTTGTTTTTTTTTTGATTATGGCCATTCTTGCAGGAGTAAGGTGGCATCACATTGTGGTTTTGATTTGCATTTCCCTGATCATTAGTTATGTTGAACATTATTTCATATGTTTGTTGGCCATTTGTATATCTTCTCTTGAGAATTGTCTATTCATGTCCTTAGCCCACTTTTTGATGGTGTTGTTCGTTTTTTTCTTACTGATTTGTTTGTGTTCGTTGTAGATTCTGGATGAGTCCTTTGTCAGATCTATAGTGTGAAGATTTTCTCCCACTCTGTGGGTTGTCTGTTTACTCTGATAACTGTTCCTTTTGCCATGAAAAAGGTGTTTAGTTTAATTAGGTCCCAGCTATTTATCTTTGTTTTTATTGCGTTTGCTTTTGGGTTCTTTGTCATAAAATCCTTGCCTAAGCCAAAGTCTAGGAGGGCTTTTCCACTGTTACCTTCTAGAATTTTCATTGTTGCAGGTCTTAGGTTTAAGTCTTTAATCCGTCGAGTTGATTTTGTATAAGGTGAGAGATGAGGATCTAGTTTCATTCTCCTACATGTGGCTAGCCACTTATCCCAGAACGATTTGTCGAAAAGGGTGTCCTTTGCCCACTTTATGTTTTTGTTTGCTTTTTCGAAGATCAGTTGGCTGTTAGTATTTGAGTTTATTTGTGGGTTCTCTATTCTGTTCCATTGATCTAGATGACTATTTTTATACCAGTACCACGCTGTTTTGGTGACTATGGCCTTATAGCATAGTTTGAAATCAGATAGTGTGATGCCTTCAGATGTGTTCTTTTTGCTTAGTCTTGCTTTGGCTATGCAGGCTCTTTTTTGGTTCCATATGAATTTTAGAATTCTTTTTTCTAACTCTGTGAAGAATGCTGGTATTTTTATGGGGATTGTGTTGCATTTTTAGATTGGTTTTGGCAGTATGGTCATTTTCACAATATTGATTCTACCCATCCATGAGCATTGGATGTGTTTCCATTTGTGTCGATCATGATTTCTTTCAGCAGTGTTTTATAGTTTTCCTTGTAGAGGTCTTTTGACTCCTTGGTTAAGTATATTCCTAAGTATTTTATTTATTTATTTATTTATTTTTGCAGCTATTGTAAAGGGGGTTGAGTTCTTGATTTGATTCTCTGCTTGGTTGCTATTTGTGTATAAAAGAGCTACTGATTTGTGTACATTAATCTTGTATCGGAAATTTTGCTGAATTCTTTTATCAGTTCTAGGAGTTTTCTGGAGGAATCCTGAGGGTTTTCAGGATAAACAATCATATCATCAGCAAACAGTGACAGTTTGACTTACTCTTTACAAATTTGGATGCCCTTTATTTCTTTCTCTTGTTTGATTGCTCTGGCTAGGACTTCCATTACTATGCTGAAGAGGAGTGGCGAGAGTGAGCATCCTTGTCTTTTTCCAGTTCTCAGAGGGAACGCTTTCAACTTTTCCACATTCAGTATTATGTTGACTGAGGATTTGTCATAGATGGCTTTTATTAAATAAAGGTATGTCCCTTGTGGCAATTTTACTGAGAGTTTTAATCATAAAGGGATACTGGATTTTGTCGAACGCTTTTTCTGCATTTACTGAGATGATCATGTGATTTTTGTTTTCAATTCTGTTTATGTGATGTATCACATTTATTTACTAGCGTGTGTTAAACCATCCGTGCATCCCTGCTATGAAACACACTTGATCATGGTGGATTATCTTTTTCATATGTTGTTAGATTTGGTTAGCTAGTATTTTGTTAAGAATTTTAGTATCAATGTTCATCAAGGATATCAGTCTGTAGTTTTCTTTATGGTTATGTCCTTGCCTGGTTTTGGTAACAGGGTGATGCTAGGTTCATAAAATGAATTAGGGAGGGTTCCTTCTTTCTCTCTTGTGAAATAGTGTCAAGAGCATTGGTACTAATTCTTCTTTGAATGTCTGGTAGCATTCTTCTGTGAATCGTCTGGTCTTGGACTTTTTTGTTGGTAATTTTGTTAATTACCATTTCAATCTTGCTACCTGTTATTGGTCTGTTCAGGGTATCAAATTCTCATTGATTTAAGTTAGGAGGGTTGTATTTTCCAGGAATTCATCCATCTCTTGTAGGTTTTCTAGTTTATGTGCATAAAGGTGTTCATAGTAGTCTTGAATGATCTTTTGTATTTCAGTGCTGTTGGTTGTAATATCTTCTGTTTTGTTTCTTAGTGAGGTCATTTGCATTTTGGATTTTCTTTCTTCTTGGTTAATCTTACCAAGGTCTAGCAATTTTATTTCTCTTTTCAAAAAAACAGTTTTTTGTTTTATTTATCTTTTTTTGTTTTGTTTTAAATTTCATTTAGTTCTGCTCTGATCTTGGTTATTTCTTTTCTTCTGCTGGGTTTGGGTTTGGTTTGTTCTTATTTCTCTAGTTCCTTGAGTTGTGACCTTAGAATGTCAGTTTGTGCTCTTTCAGTTTTTTGGACGTAGACACTTAAGGCTATGAACTTTCCTCTTAGCACTGCCTTTGTTATATCCCAGAGGTTTTATACGTTGTGTCATTATTGACATTCAGTTTGAAGAATGTTTTAATTTCTGTCTTGATTTTGTTTTTGACTCAATGCTCATTCAGGAGCACTGTGGTCTGAGAGAGTGCTTGATATAATACCAATTTTCTTAAGTTTATTGAGGTTCATTTTATGGCCTATTATATGGTCTATCTTGGAGAAAGTTCCATGCACTGTTGAATAGAATGTGTATTCTGCAGTTGGTGGATGAAATTTTCTGTATGTATCTGTTAAGTCCATTTGTTCTAAGGTATAGTTTAAATTCATGGTTACTTTGTTGACTTTCTGTCTTGAGGACCTGTCTAGTGCTGTCAGTGGAGTATTGAAGTCCCCCCACTATTATCGTGTCTATCTCATTTTTTAGGTTTATTAGTAATTGTTTTTATAAATTTTGGAGCTCTGTTGTTAGGCATGTATATGTTTAGGATTGTGATAATTTCCTGTTGGACAAGGCCTTTTACCATTATATAATGTCCCTCTTTGTCTCTTTTAACTGCTGTTGCTTTAAAATTTGTTTTGTCTGATTTAAAAATAGCTACCCCTGCTCACTTTTGGTGTCTGTTTGCATGGAATGCCTTTTTCCACCCCTTTACTTTAAGTTTATTGAGTCCTTATGTGTTAAGTAGGTCTTCTGAAGGCAGCAGATACTTGGTTGGTGAGTGCTTATCCACTCCGTGGTTCCTTATCTTTTAAGTGTAGCATTTAGGCCATTCACATTTAATGTTAATATTGAAATGTGAGGTTGCATTCATCATGCTTTTTGTTGTTTGTGTACTTTTGTTTTTTGTTTTGTTTTGTTTTTGCTTTTTAATATGTATTTTTGTTTTATAGGTCCTTTGTGATTTATGCATTAAAGAGGTTCTGTTTTGATGTGTTTCCAGGATTTGTTTCGAGATTTAGAGCTCCTTTTAGCAGTTCTTGTACTGGTGGCTTGATAATGACAAATTTTCTCAGCATTTATCTGAAAACAACTGTATCTTTCCTCCATATATGATGCTTAGTTTCACTGGATACAAAATTCTTGGCTGATAATGGTTTTGTTTGAGGAGGCAGGAGATAAAGCCCCAATCCCTTCTAGCTTGTAGGGTTTCTGATAAGAAATCTATTAATCTGATAGGTTTTCCTTTATACATTGCTTGGTGCTTCTGTCTCAAAGCTCTTCAAATTCTTTCCTTTGTCTTAACTTTGGGTAACCTGATGGCAATATGCCTAGGCAAAGATCTTTGTGTGATGCATTTTCCAGGTGTTCTTTGTACTTCTTGTATTTGGATGTATAGGTCTCTACCAAGGCTAGGGAAGTTGTTCTTGATTATTCCCCTGAATATGTTTTCTAAGCTTTTAGAGTTCTCTTCTTCCTCAGGAACATCAATTATTCTTAAGTTTGGTCATTTAGCATAATCCCAGACTTCTTGGAGACTTTGTTCATATTTTCTTATTCTTTTTTCTTTGTATTTATTGGTTTCAGTTAATTAGAAGACCTCGTCTTCAAACTCTGAATTTCTTTCTTCTACTTGTTCAGTTCTATTGCTGAGACTTTCTAAAAGTGTGTCCAAAGTCTCCTGAATTTTTTATTTTTGTTTTAAGCTATCTATTTCCTTGAATATTTCTCCCTTCACTTCTTGTATCATTTTTTGAATTTCCTTGCAATGGGCTTCACATTTCTCTGGTCCCTTCCTGATTAACTTAATAACAAACCTCCTGAATTGTTTTTTAGGTAAATCAGGGATTTACTCTTGCTTTGGATCCACTGCTGGAGAACTAGTGTAATTTTTGGGGGGCGTCGAAGAGCCTTGTTTTGTCATATTACCAGGGTTGGTTTTGGGGTTTCTTCTGATTTGGGTAGGCTCCATCAGAGGGAGGGTTTAGAGCTGAAGGCTGTTGTTCAGATTCTTTTTCCCATGGGGTGTTTCCTTTATGTAGTGCTCTCCCCCTTTTCCTTTGGATGTGGCTTCCTGTGAGCCGAACTGCAGTGATGGGCCTCATGCAGTTCCCACGCAAACCGAAGGGCCAGTCTTGCTCCCATCATGCACCCCCCAACAACCCCCAGTCTATTTCCAGTTGGAAGGTATGTTGGGCTTGAAAATTTACCCTGAGCTTACCTGCCTCCCAGCTGTGAAAGAAAAGAGCTTAGTTATTCCCCCACCTGTGGAGTCTGCACACCAGATTTGCACCCTTCCTGGATTTCTGGCCAGGAGGCTTCTCACCCTCTTCAAATTGTTACAAAGGTCAGTTGGAGATTTCCTTCTCCCTGTGGAGTTTTACCCCCTGTTCCTCTGGTCACCCTCCCAATGGATCCAAGCAGGAATGGCCTACTCGGGGGTGCAGTGAGCTCCCAGGGCCTTTCTGCTACTTTCTCTACCCCTGTATTTCGCTTGGCTCTCTAAATTGACTCAGCTCCAGATAAAGTCAGAAACTTCTCCCGCAAACAGACTTTCAACTTCTCCAGTGGAGGTGTGTGTTTGGGAGAGGAGGGTATCCCTTTCCCACTTCTACAGTTGGGGCACTCACAGTATTTGGAGTGTCTCCTGGGTCCTACAGGAGCAGTCCGCTTCCTTCAGAGGGTCTGTGGGTCCTCTCGAGATTGCTGGTTTGTTCTTGCAGTCAGTCTGGAGCTACAATTCACAATTCGAACTTTCGCAAGCTGCTCTGTTTGGAGCTGCAATCTAGTCCTGCCTCCCGTCCACCTGAGGAGTTCAACAGTGGACCATGTGGGATCGAAAGACACCTGAGAACTGCCAGGCCTGTGGGCCTTAAGCCCCATCCATACCAAGGGATTGTACTGCCTACCTCATGTGTTCCGTATCTCCACCTAGTCATCCTCAATTTATCATCTTCTGAGTCTTCCAAGGTCAAGGCAGGAGAAGGGGTCATGTGCAGAGTTGTGTAAAAAGAAAAAAACAGGTGTAATCCATGCTCATTTTGTTCTCTTTTAGTCCTCAATACCTTGTGAGGGGTTCGCATGCTAAATGCTGAATTGTCCGTGGAGCACAGGTGGGATCCTTTGGGTTGCCATTGAACAACTGTATTGCACCACCCTCTAGTTAGCAACTCAGCTCTTGCCCACATTGATTCATCTCACCACTTACTGCTCTTACGGCTAGTGTTCCCCTGCCACGGCAGAGAGCCCTTTTAGTCCAAGAAGGACAGATAGAGATGCTTGAGCTTGCCACTTTTTGTAGTATCCACTTCCCACATAGGAAACTAGTGTGTCTTTACTGAAGGTGGGCTGACTCTTGCTGCCCTCTCTGTGGTCAAACTTCTGCCTTGAAAAAAAACTGTAAGACAGAAACTCTAAAATTCCAAAGGATACAAGCTGAAGCTCCTAAGACTTTTCTTACCATTCTCTACTCAGGTGGCAGCATGTATGGGCTTGTGCACGAATGCAGCTCAGCAAGCATCCAGCCAGGGTTAGCAACACCAGTTCTTATGCCATCCTTAATCTCTAAAAGTAGTTCTTTTTAGAGTATAATAATGATTTAAAGGAATGGCAGCCTTTCCCTTTCCTTCAGATATGGGATGGGGTGGAAAATAAACTAGAATGGCTCACTTTCTGCCAACTTTCCCCTTCAACAAAATTAGGATGTTAGCTTTTGTACGTTGCATAGAATGTTGAATATGACAGTAGAAAGACCGATTTGGCTACCTCTTACCAAACTCGAGAGAGGGGAGTCTGACAGTTTTTTGGCTGTTTTGATTAGAATGTGGAAATACTTACTACTTGTTGTCCACAGCATGGGTCTTTAGCCAAAATTTTAAAATGCAGGAAAGGTCCCATTCAACATATTATGACACGTGGTCTTTAAAAGTTTCAGAGAGGCACAAAGAAGAAAATTAAAATCACCTGCAATTTCTCCATTGCTAGTTTTTGTGTCAATGTCCATTATCTTTTCTAGCTACATATAAATAAATCTACATAAATATATGTGTTCAGAATCATATTTTATGAATCTGTTTAATCTCTGATTTTTCTACTTGAATTTATTAAAATAAAATTTATTGTTCTCATAAAGCATAATCTTCAGTGATGCATAGGTTTGCATTATTTTACAAAAGTTGCAAAAACAAAGACACATTGCTTTTGGTGCTTATGTAATCCTTTGATGAAAAACTTGGCTGTTTAGTTCATTTATCAAATATATTTTGAGTGCCACTGTGTGCCAGGAACATTAGGAACAAGACAAATATGGCATGACTTTGTTAGAACAGAGGGGCAAGAGGAAACTTTGGGGTTATGAATGTGTTCACTATCTTTATTGTAATGGTGGTTTCACGGCTGTATCCATATAGGTGAAAACTTAAGAAATTTTATACTTTTAATATGTGCAATTTATTGTGCCTCATTTATACTTTTATAATGCTGCTTAAAAAGGAAAAAATATCTACTGGGAGAAGACAATGTTTTTAAAGTATATTTAAATACAATACGCATTTTGAAGTCAAAGTACAGTTTAATATGGAAGCACCTAACAGGAAGCTCTAACCTAGTTTTGGAGAGGGTATCAGAGAATGTGTCCCTGACATTTTAGAGGAGAACAAAGCATGAATAGGAACTAGTTAGGTAATAAGATGGGCAAAACAAGGGGATGGTGGGGAAAGAATTCTACACAAAAGAGACTTTCAGAGTTCCATGATCCTGAATTGTGAAAAAAGAAAATGGAAAGTACAATGATCTAAAAGAAGGCGACCATGAAGGTGATTTAAGAGAAGCACATAGAATAGTGAGAAATGAAAGTAAAGAACGAGGCAGGGACCAAAGTCTAAAGGGAAGATTTCCTGAATCACATTATATCCGAAGAGCAAAGAGTGTTAAGCAAGTCCGTAGTAATATAGGATTTGTGTGTGTGACTGTGTGTGTTTAAATATCACTGTGCCTATTATGTGGGGGAATGGCTATGTATATGGGGGGATTGAACATAATTGAGTTAGTGTTGCTACATTGTGCACTGTTGGGGGCGGGTATGTCATAAGAACACTGCATTCATTTAGTCATATCCGAGATTGTGATTTGAACTAGATTAGTTTCATTGATATTGGCCATAATAGCCATTTAGGTGGTAGACTTGATCAGACTTGGTAATTGATTGTATATGGTAGGGGAGGAAAGGGGACGTATATAATAAATCCCAAGTTTTTGGTTAGAAAACCTGGTGATACCTTTTACTGGGATTGTTAATGCTAGAAATAAAACAAGAGTGGAGGAAAGGAATGTGTTCAGTTGTAGATACTTTACATTTGAGATGTCTGTGTGATAATTGAGTGGGGAACTAAAGTAAGCAGGTGTATATACTTGTAACCAAGCAGGTGGGCTTGGGATATGGTTTTCAGGAGATTTCAGACTAGATATGATTGCTCAGAGAGTGAAAAATGGTGTGGTTTTAGATGGAGTCTTTAGGTTATTTTAAAGAGGGGGGTTTCATGGGACCACGAAACCAAGAGCTCTTAATGCTGTGACCAAAGACTGAAGTTCTCTATAGGTTGCCAAGGCACTCAGTGGTGCTATGTTTTCCTGAGGAGATGTAAGACTTGGAAAAAGAAAAAAAAAGTAGACTGAGTCTCAAGAAACTCTAACATTTCCTATTTTGGTAGAAAGGGAGGAGTAAGCAAAGGAGTCTGAGAAGAATCAAAGATCTAATAATAAATCCAGTGGTATTTAAAGAGCTAAGAGGTTGCTAGTGAAAAGTAAGAGGAAGACTAAGAATTGTCCTCCATTTGACTTAGTGCATGGGACTGTATTATCTTCCTATTGCTGCTGTAATAAATTAGCACATATTTGGCAGCTTAAAACAATACAAATTTACTCTCTTACAGTTCTGGAGACCAGAAGTCTGGAATCAGCTTTACTGGATTGAAGTAAAGGTGTTGGCAGGGCTGATTGCTTCTGAAGTCTCTAGGGCAGAATCTGTTTCTTTGCCTTTACTAGCTTTAAAATGTGTGTGTGTGTGTGTGTGTGTGTGTGTGTGTGTGTATAATTTTAATCGCTTTTGGGGTATAAGTGGTTTTGAAATACATGGGTGAATTCCATAGTGGTAAATTCTGAGATTTTAGCACACCTGTCATTTCTTCATTTATTTGCCTTTTCTAGCTTCAAAAGATTGGCTGCAATTTTTGGCTCCTGACCTTCCTGAAATCACTACAACCTCTTTTTTCTTTTTTCCGGAGACAGGGTCTCACTCTGATGCTCAGGCTGAAATGAAGTGGCATGATCATGGCTCACTGCAGCTTCAACCTCCTGGGCTCAAGCAGTCCTTCTACCTCAGCCTCCCAAGTAGCTGGGAAAAGTAGTATGCTCTACCCTGCCTGGCAATTTTTTTTTTCTTTTTTTCCCACAGAGATGAGGTCTGATCGTGTTGCCCAAGCTTGGCTTGAACACCTGGGCTCAAGCAATACTCCCTCCTTGGCCTCACAAAGTGCTGGAATTACTGTAAGCCACAGCATCCAGCCCCAACCTCTTTCTTATGTCATATCTCCTGCTACTCTCCTGTAGCGGTTTTTCCCTCTGCCTCTCTATTTTAAGGCCATATGTGTGATTACATCGTTTGACCCACCTGCATAATCCAGACCATCCTCCCCATCTTAAGATCTTCGATTTAATCACATTTGCAAAGTCCCTGTTGCCATTTAAGGTATCATATTAACAGAATCTCAGAATTAGGATATGGGCATTTGGAGAGGGGGTATTATTCAACCTACCACAGAGGTCACTGTAGAAATATTACAAAGTTAATGTATTTCAAGTTAAAGAGGGTATGGTAGTAAGAGGTGAGAACAATGGAGAAAGCGTGTGTAACCAGTTTTGTAAAATTTTGCCATAATTTGGGAGGGAAGAGAAAAACTAGAAGATAGGAGATAAATGTGTTGGAGGAGGGCTTTTGATTATAGTGGGAAACACTGAATGTGTTTAAATACTGATGGGAAAAATCTAAAGACCATCAGAGGGTGAAGATAGAGGAAGAGAAGAGTTAACAGGTGTTCAAGTTTTCTGATAAAAGTTGAGGGGCTGCAGTGAGGATCGTGGAAGGAACAAGTATCTTTATTTACTCAGAAGTATTTTTGAAGCAATTTGAGTGTGGAATACTGTAATTGGGGGACAGTTTCTTTTTTATGCTTTTGAATTTAGTATTGATTAACTTTTAAAACATAGTACATAGCTATTTATTTATTTTATAATTTACATTTTTATTAAAATTATTACTCTATTTTCTTTTTATATTATATTTTCCAAAGAAAATATTTTTAAAAACCCAAACTGTGTTTCTGAGAAGTCTCAAATGGACAGCAAAATTCTTGCTGAAGAAGGCTATAGTTTTATAGATTCTACATAATTGCTCTTCTTCATATTTTAAATTTCAATTTTTTTCTAACTTTGTGTTAGTTTGGATTCTCTGTCAGACTTTACTAAAGTATACTATCAAGTGAGCTACACTGAATGTGTTACTGTTTCCAAAGGTTTATACTTAACATTCGCATCACCGTTTTTTCTTCCCTTTCTTTCCGTGGTCTTTTCTGTACATACAAAATACAACAGATCATGGCTTCCACTGAGAGTTCCAGATAGAGCATTTCGAATTTCCTACAATTGGTGCCTGCCATACCTGCTCACTGAACATTATGTAAATTATGGCAGAGACCAAGAACCCAGAGGGGTGTGTTTGTGTGAATGAATGTGCATGTGAATTAGTGTGAGTGTGTGAATGGGGTGTGTGTGTGCAAGTGGTGTCTGTGAATGTGTGAATGATGTATTTGTATAAATTAATGTATGTGTGAATGGGGTGTGCAAATGTCTATGAATAGCGTGTGTGCAAACGTGTATGAATAAATGTGAGTGTGTGAATGCTGAATGTGTATATTGATGTGGAGAGGATAACTATACGATTTTAGTAACAATTTTCAAATTAGAAGCTTTCTTACCAACTTTAGTGTAGATGATACAGATTTTATTTTTGACAATTCAATTTTATACAATTATTGAACATTTATTGTTCGAAAGATATGGTACTAGGGACTTCTAAGGAAAACAGTTTTGTTCCTGAGAAGTAAAAAATATACTGGCAAAGTGGTAGGAAAAAAGAAGGGAGACAACTGAGTAACTAAAAATACAGGAAAATGTGATAGTGGCCTAGGGTCTACTTTAGCTTGGTTGGGCAGATGCAGCCTCTCTGAGAACATTGCTTTTCAAGCTAAGACCTGACTATCAGAGTTATCCAACCAGGATGATGAATGGAATGTTATATATCCTAAGGATATTGGAAAATATTATGAAGGTTCAGAGAAGTTAGTAATCTAATTTGGTTTTGGGGTTCAGAAAGGTTTCAGATAAGACATGACATTTCAGAAAGGTGGAACATAACAGAGAGGAATAGAAGGTAAAGGGATCAATGGAGTTGTGGGAATAAGCCTAGTTTTGGCACCAACATGAAAAGACAAAGTAGTGAGGCCAAGAAGCAGAAAGCGGTCCATTTTGCTTGAAGTTGAGGGTTGAATTTTGTGAAATAAAGTGGAAGAGGTACTTGATATCATGTTTTGGAGGATCTTAAATGACTGTATCAAAAAATCTGTATTTTAAACTGCACATCATAGCAACATTAAAAGTACAGAAAAATAACATAATTGAAATTATAATAATGACAGCTGCCTTTATTTAACAGCCACTATTGGCCAAACACTAAAAGAGGTATATAACTTCTTTTTATACACACCTTAGAGAACTATAGAATTATATATATACACACACACATATATACACACACACATATACACACACACATATATATATACACACACTTATATATATATATTTTGAGATAGAGTCTTGCTCTGTCACTCATGCTGGAGTAAAGTGGCACAATCTCAACTACTGCAACCTCTGCCTCCCAGGTTCAAGCGATTCTCCTGCCTCAGTCTCCCAAGTAGCTGGGATTACAGGCACGCACCACCATGCCCGACTAAGTTTTGTATTTTTAGTAGAGACGGGGTTTCACTATGTTGGCCAGGCTGGTCTCGAACTCCTGACCTCAAGCAATCTGCCTCGGACTCCCAAAGTTCTGGGATTACAGGCTTGAGTCACTACACCTGGCCCAAAGTATATTTTTATGAAGAGTTAAACTGATGCTTATCCATGGTAAGTAATATGCCTGAAACTCATAAAGCTAGAAAGGATTTGAACCAAGGTCAGAGAAACATCTGGAAATCAGGGTGACTGGTTAGGAATCTGGTACAATAGTTGTGGTGTTAAGAGTAAGAGGAAGTAAGAAGATATGTAAGAGTAACGCTAAAGCCCTGGAAAAGGGAAAATGAGGTTAAAGACATTTTGGATGCAAAGTCTACAAGATTTAGAATCATACTTGATCTACAAAAAGAGAAAGGAATAAGCATTTTAGACTATGTGTTCCAAGGATAAAATGTGACATGGTTATTATTTTCTATTTTAATGCTTTGCATTTATTTTTTAACTGTTATTTGCAGAATTTTCAAAGAAATATATGCTTAGTGTAGGAAAATTTTAAAATACATAGTAATAAAGAGAGGAAAACCTTTCCTAACATCAAAACATTCATTGATAATCACTGTTAATACTTTGGTACATTCCTGAACTTTAAAAAATGTATGCAAAAATATTTGAGGGATTCTTTTAAAAAACATTTTAACATGGTTATTTTTATACTACAGGTAAAAATTTAAAGCCTAACTTTTACATCTTTTTACTGAGTTATCATTGTTTTTCTTTATTATTGTATAAACTTCATAAACATTTTCCTGCTTGTATAATATTTCATTACCTGGGTTTCTATTACTTTACTTAATCACTTACATGCTGTTTCTATCTAGGATGTTTTTGATATATTTTTGAGGATAGCTATTATGTGTAGGTTATTATTATTATTTTTTTTTTGCATTCAGGATTATATACTTAGACTAGATTTTCGAAATAAAATTTTTAAATCAAAGAATATAGCCATTAGAAAATTCATAATTCACATTGCCAGAAGGTTTTCCATTTAAATTCATGTCAACAATTTTTGAGAAGCACATTTTACTATACTCTCAAAAGTAGAGAGTATTACGTTTGTAACAAGATATTAAAAGGAAAATTTAGCTCAATGCTTTAAAATAATAAATGTCAGTGAGATATAAGTCAGATAATTCTGCCGGATTTACAAAAAGTGGGTTGCCAAGACCTGGCTAGATGATTCCTAAATCTCTTACCCACATAGATTATCTAAAAAAAAAAAAAAAAGAAAAAAAAAAGAGCTGAGAGAGCAGATGGAGAAAGGATTGTAAATAGATTTTTATTTTCAGAGGGTGCTGCTACTGTTCTGTGTATCAAGCTCATCTTCCAAGTGAGGTAGGGCTGCAGTACCTGCTTCTCCTTTCAAATCTTATAAAGTAACCTTCTCTGTGCAAATGGGAAATCCTGAATTGTGTCCCATTCTGTTGGAGGATCAAGTGTACTGGAATCTGATTCGCTCTGGAGAAATGTCCAGTTTGAGGAATTAGCTGGGTACCGATGGGAGTGAGCACTGTTGTCTGAGTTTGTTATGGAAACTAAAGAAGAATCACATGAGAGAGAAGTGCCATGAGGTGATTTAGGACAGGCATGCTGGGGAGGTGAAGTACAGACTTCACCAGAGGGAACCTGGAGGCAAGGGAATATTCTTGGAAGGAGGAGCCCCTCACACTCAGAGAGTTGCATTCCCGCAGGCCATGGTTTTGTAGGAGAGAGAAGCCCAACCTCAACACAGGCTTCTGAAGCACCCAAAAAGGCTGCCAAGAGAAAGATCAAGCTTTAATCATTTGCCAGTACCTGAGTGGCAGCCAAGCAAAGAGAGTGTTTGTGGTAACCTCTTGCCTTTTTTCCTTCCAATCAATAGCTTCAGGTCTGTCCTTTTCATCCAGGGGATAGGCAAGAACTCACTCCTCTGAATACGCTTATAAAGATGATGAGGGTTAAATTAAAGAGAAAAAAAAAACTGTAACTTTTGGTTTTCAGTTGTATTTATTTGAGAATTTGTGAGCTTTGAGATTTTTTCTCAGTTTGGTTAACCAGTCATATTTCTCTTTCAAAGCATCTATGCAGCCATAAAAAAGGATGAGTTCATGTCCTTTGTAGGGACATGGATGCAGCTGGAAACCATCAAAATATCAATAAACATCATTATAAATATTAATGTTAAATCTTTGTATTCTCACCTAAAATACCTAAAATACTATTTTTGTACACTTTCAGTTTGATGAATGTGTATTTCATTTACAATAAAGTTAGATTTTGTCTTAGTTATTACAAAAATAAATACTACTTAGAAGAGTGTGTGGTAATGTAAGAGGCAGTATAGGGTAATGGAAGGTACACTGATAATTTAACTTCAGAAAAGCATCATTCAGCCCCAGTTGGCTTCTAATTATGTGACATTGGAAGGATAATTTAACCTTAGAACCTCAGGTTTTAAATATATGAAAACCCAGGAAGCTGTCACATAGTGTAAAATAACATGGTATTTTTTTTTAGGCAAAATGGAGATTTTTGTCTCTTAAATTCCCACTCCTGTCCTTGCACCACATCCACTTCACACTCTCTCCCATTTGTAGGGAGGGTATCTTTCGTAAGATATAGATCCACAGAATTTATCTGTATAATAGCATCAAAGTTACTCTAAAATAGGCAGTCATTATGAGCAATAGAAAAATTTATTGACATTTCTTTCTAAAGCACCATCATAGAAAATCAGCTGGGGCAATCTCTGAAATTTTAGAAAGGTATCCCTAATCTTACGGATTATCAGCAAGAAAAATAAACAGCGATTTCCTAGACATGAACACATTCTTTCCCCTCTCCTCCACCTACCACATTGGAAAGCAATGTGGAACTAATAATTATTTCTTCAGCAGTGCAAATTATCTCTCTTTTATTCCCACACTATCTTAAACACAGAGTTCCCTTTCATGTTATAGCCAGAAGGGTTAGCTTGTTAAAAACTTGTCCCACCATTCTCCAAAGTGTCATTCAGGGATCCACTCATGCGACTCTCATTAATGACAAAGACCTGTGTCTAAAGGAGTATGCAAAACCCCAGAGAGTGTAAAGACTCAAAGTGTTATTGAGGCCAAACCATCTTATCTATAGGTGAGCCTTCCGGGTCATGGTGAATTCATCCCAGTGAAATAAAGTGCAGAATTTTTTGTGTACTTGGGCCTCCTCTGCAATTGCTAAATGCAAAGCTTTAGATCACCTCCCCCATACCATATACAAATTACCCAATACAACAAATAAAAGCTTTTCAAAGCTGTATCATATATCATATAAATTGTTTAACCCTATTCAAAAAACAAGTATTATGCCAGTCAGGTAGCAAAATTAAATATCTGCATTTGCAAAGTTTAAAAGCAATTGCTTAAAACCTAATTGTAAATTAATCTCTTTCCACATTTCTTTCAAAGCTATTTAACAAAAGTTCACCTCAAAAAGCCTAATACATGCCCACTTTCTTTATATAACTTTCATATGTATATAGCTTTTGTTAATGCAGTTTTACAGAGGTGAGGATTCTAAAGAAAATATTTCTATGAACTCAGATATTGCAGAACTATGAGGGACTGCTTATTCAGACCCTTGATTAAAACATACTTCCAGTTTGAGGAGTTTCATACTGTATTAGAGAACTGAACAAACCCCCTGTAATTTAGTTATGCAACATTACTTAGTTTAACTGGCACTTTATGTTCTCCTGTGTTCAAATGAGAATGGGGAAAGAACATTCCTCATCCATCAGGGGAGACAGACTATATTTTGTTAGGACAGTCATCTTGTTATGTCCCATTCAGCTCAGGCCCATTAAGCTTTTGGGCCTAGAATTGCCGCCTGCTGCCAGGATTAATATATCAGTAGTTTTTCCTCTTTAGTTTATGGTTACTTTTCAAGAATTAAATGATCATTCAGAAAGTTAGCTTCAGTTTATGATCTGTTAAACCTATGGCAGATCTGATACAGAAAAAGCAAAAGCATAAATGTTATGAGTAGTAAGTTTCCTTTGCCGACATCTGTACGTTTGCTGGTCTCATTTTTTTTTTTTTTTTCTCAACCAGAAAATCAATATTCCTTCTTAAGCCTTCATCTTTGTGATCCCAGGTCTTACATCAATGGGGACTGGGCTTCCCCAGGTAGAAAAGGAATGCTTATCCAGTAGCCATCAACATTTCCTCCTCTAATACGGCAGTCTTCCACATATGTTAATTTTCTTTCTCTCACCATCATATTTATTCTACAAGTGAGTTAACACATCATATGCTATGGTAATAAGTTCTAGATAAATGAACAAATGTAATGGAATAATTTTTTTTTCTCTTGGTGCTTTAGATTTTCTATATGATTGCTGATAAAACATGTCAGATTCACAGCCCTGGAAATTAAAAATCTGTAGTTTACAGAATTGATTCAGCAACTGGGAGAGCACAAGTCATCGTTGTCAGCAACCAATATTTGTTGAACTAGAATTTAAATATCTCAGCTAGTTCAGACATAAATCTCTTTAGTTATTAACTCTTTACAGTCAGAGTACTGTTGCATTAAATGAAAATTCGTGAATGAATGAATGTGTGAATTAACATAGATGTACAAACTGTTTGTTAGCTAGTCATGTGTTCCATCGGTTTCTAATTCTTAATATATTCAGGAAACTAACTATGGATATTTTCTCAGGGAAGTACTGACTCTGGCAGTACTTGTTGCTGTGTCACTCACAAAGACAAGTAGATACTGAAAAATTAAAAATAACCATCTCTTGTAACATCTCCATTCTGAGACACAGAGAGTACCAGTGACGCAGACAGCATTTTTTCAATGGAAAAATTAACCATGTGTAAATATGTTACATAATTCAAGAGACTTTTTCCTTCTACATATGGTTTATACTTGATTTACTTAAAGACTCTTTTTAATTCAAATTAACTTAATTTAGAGCCTGCAAACTAGAGAAAATTTTGAGAATATTTTAAAAAGTGAAAAAGCAAGCATTTAATTATGATTTCTATTAACATTTGAGAGCATCATTAACCACTGCATTTTTTTTTTTTTTCTAAACTCATCACCTGGTTCCAGCTCACGGCTTTTTTTGTAAAACCTTCTGTAACGTAACTGCCTCCACACCACATTCCCATCTCAGCAAATGCCTGCTCCTGGGCCAGTTGTCCTTGTTCCTCTTTTTTGGCTACCTTTCTAACTTATTCATGTATTCCACAGTATGGAAACCAGTTGTTTGAATGTATTTTTTTCTACAAATCTGAGAGTTCATCGAAAGAAGGGTCACAATCGAAGACGTCTTTGTAAACTTATCCCCTTTGCCTTCCGCAGGATCTGGCACGATGTGGATACTCAGTCAATATGCATAGAGTAAATACATGTGTCTTATGACAACATCTGTCCCTTCCAATCATTACCAGCACTCATATTTCATCCTTTGCTTACTTGCTGGATAGCCCCGTTAAACATTTGATTGTTTTGAGGAATAAGTTATACTTTTTTTTTTGAACTAATATTTTCAGATCTTGGGTACACTGGGCCTAAATCCCCTAAATAAGCAAATAGTTTTCAGGGAAGCAGGCCACCATCCAGCCCTCATTGGCAGGGTTTAAACTTCTCTAATGAGGCCTGGCTGCTATTTTGAGCCAAGAGTTCTGACTGTCTGTTTCCATTTAGCAGCAAAATCCTTAATCTTCATCATTCTCCAAACTACATTTGTTTTCCAGTTTTTCTCACATTCCTGACATCAGCCAAATAAAGTAGTTCCATTTCTTGTCCATTTTCGTATCATATTTTTATAGGATGTTCATGGATATCAGATTTTTTTGCATCTTCTCCACTAGCTAAATCATTATTTCTGCTTCCAATCTGTAGAGAAAAGTTCCATTCCCCTGGCTTTTGATTTTGGTTAAAAGTAGCCTTCTCTATTGTGAAATGCTGATAGTAGTATAGCATAGTAGATGGATACACATATATGATCTTAATGCAGTTTCAATCAGTGCTAAATGTGAAATATGTTAAGGTACCAAATAATACAGAGGAGAGAAAGCTGATCTCTGCTTGGTGCTTTCAAGGCCTGACTCTGGAGTCAGATAAACAACGTGTAAAGATCCAGAGGTATGAAAGAGCCTGTCTTGGGGACTGCAAGAAGTTCTGTATCTCTGAAGCATTGGAGAGTTGAAAGGGTGTTCAATAATTAGGGGGATGCTGTGATTGGCTTCGTCTTTTAGAAAGTTAACTCTGGCATCATGGTAGAAGCTAAGTTAAAGAGGATGAGAATTATGAGTGAATCTGAAATCATTCTGAAGTGAACTCCAAGGCACTTAAAGAAAAAACAGTAAAATGGCAGGGTTAGGGAATTAACCATTTTCTATCCTGGAGAAAGGAGGACATTTCG
Organism: Mandrillus leucophaeus; assembly: GCF_000951045.1. Lineage (NCBI taxonomy): Eukaryota > Metazoa > Chordata > Mammalia > Primates > Cercopithecidae > Mandrillus > Mandrillus leucophaeus. The sequence goes on from NW_012106509.1 coordinate 1,309,419, forward strand.
AGGATTACAAATTAGGAGGAAGGGTAAGAACTCTAGGGATAAATGTGCACAGAAATGGGGAAGTTGTAATCTTGAGTGTAGAACACTGAGTTGCATGTACATAATTGAGAAGTCTCGGGCTGTGTGTGTATATATATGTGTGTGTGTGTGTGTGTATGTGTGTGTGTGTATCTATATATGTACCTATGGCAAAATTACAATAGTATTATATAATAATATACATGAGCAGCTCTGATACTCTCTGTGCTATGCTACATGGAAAGAGTACATGTGAAGAAAGAGAAAAAGAAACGCTCCCTGATTGTTAATTGTTGGGGGCTAACCAATATAAATCTGAAATCAGTTTCAAAATATGTTCTGAGTTGCAGATATTAGTGTTGTGGGAGTCCAGAAAGAAGTCAGATCAAGGTCTTCATGAAAGATGTCAGATGTGTAGAGTTTGGACGAAGTTGAGAGTATGACATTTGAACTCCGGGAGGATGATAAGAAGGAAAGAAGAGAAAAAGGATGGAACCTAACTGATTCATGAAATAGGAGACGATACAGAAGGTAAATGGTTTAAAATAAACAGAGCATGTTGAGGAACAATAAGCAAAGGTTTTATAAGAACAGTAAGAACAAATCACAGGGGAATCCACAGCACTCAGACATGGAAGATTGTGTGACGGTGTTGAGAACTGGGAAACCCGAAAGCCTTCATCCTTCATAGCATTGGGCACTGGCATAATGGAAGACTGGTCTTGGGAAATGCGAACGATGGATTCACAGAAGGCCAAAAGTGATCTCCAAAAACATTTCCTGATCACCATCTTGCCTTGGCAATACAAGACGTCTAAATGCTTCCTTTTGCACTCCTCTTGTGTTACACTTTGTTTGCCTATAGAACTTTTTAAAGCTAAGTTTTGATTTATTTCTCATAGCTAGAATGCTGCAGACATCCTTCCTCTGTGGAGAATGGGAATATAAGAGTCATATGGCACTACCTGTAAAACTCCTACCACTACAGGCAAAGGATCTTGCTAGAGGGTTTTTTTCTGATGTGACTTGAAATGTTTATTTTCTTGCTTGTCAGCCAAACCCATGCAGATTTTTAAAAGGGGGAGGGGGATGGAATCAGAAACAGCACTGTACTCGGCATGTTGAAAGCAAACATTACATATTGTCTTAATAATATAATACATAAGCATAAATCTATGAACAGTTAGAGAAATATCCTTATTGCTGACACTATAAGCCTACTTTTATTTCCGGGCATTTGACTAAGTCTGTAGGCAGATGTGTTAAATCCTGCTATCCGGCTGTTCTGGTGCATACTGTAACTACAAACTACTGAGCCTGATTTCCACACCACGTAAGGAAAGTCAGGGCTGCCTTTGAGTTCTACCTTTGTAACACTTGGCTTTCAGGTAATAGTGTTTTAAGCTTCGTTTATTTATACTAAAGGGGCCACTATCACTCTAATAGGTATAAAAAGATAATTGTAGTCACGCATACTAAATTCGTTGAGTAAATACGTATAGTGGAAAGAAGCAACCCATATTAGGTCTGGTCTTAGTTTGAGGCCTGGCAAACAATAAAATACTCCATGAGCTTCTAGTTTTAAAAAATGAACTCGGTCATAGAAATCCACACTTCCTGGTGGCATTGCTGTGATGGGCTGCTGCTGGATTGCTGACAAACCATTCCAATGACACTACATGCATGTGTGCCAAATCTGGGAATTTAGGAAGAGAAAGGAAGAAGGAGCGATTCAAGGAGGCAATTACTGTCAATTATACCCCAAAGGCTTAAGGCTATATGTGGAAAACATTAATAAAGCACTGAAGAGTAAAGTGCTGACAAACTGACATTTAAGTGGAAAACAGTGTATTTCAGAAGTAGCAAACTGGCAGCCAGGTGGTCTGAATCTGGCTTGAATATGTGTTTTGTTTGGCCTTGGTTGTTTAAAAACAACACAAGTTGAACTGCCTTTAAGCATGGCATGTGTCCTCTGACTCTCTACTTTCCCCACCACTTTCTATTGTCATATACACATCACACTTGATTCATTTTGTGCCTGATGCTATTTGAGTTTACAACAGCTAAAATAATTTTTGGACTTTTTATAGCAATATTCCATTGTAATAAAGAGACTTTGGAGGCAAATGACTTGAGATGAAATTTGAATTAAGTGATTTATTAACTGTACAATGCACAATGCATCTCCTTGGACTTCATTTTTCTCACCTTTAATAAATAAAACTCAAAATAATCCTACCTGCTGTACTTACAGATGGGTTAACCACAGGCTAAGTGTAGATCTCAAATAACATAAAGTATGAGAATGTTTACTCATGGTGCTCTATAGTTAGCTATTCTTTTGCTTCAAAAAATTTGTTTCTTGAACTCTAATTTCACATATACTTCACAACAATTACAATTAACTTTGTAATCATGTGTCTGGGGCCTTTCAACTTGTTGCCCTGTGTGTACTTAATTCAGTAGTTCCCAAAATTGGATGCATATGAATCAATGGTGGAGCTTTAAACAACGTTGATGAATGATTCACATCCACAACGATTCTGAATTAATTGGTGTGGGATTGGCCTGGGCTTCTAAAGGTTTTTGCTTTGTTTTTGTTTTTAACTCCCTAGTTGATTTTAATGATCAAAGATTGAGAACAGTACGACCATTATTGAATAGTAAAATTTAGCCCAAACTGATTTGGTCATTCTCAGTATATTTTGTAATAAAACAGATAACTGTGGCTATTGCTGGTTAGTTGTTCCATCATTTATATCAGTGGTTCATAAAGTGTGATAGTATTAATATCACCTGGTATTGGAGGCTGGATAATGATCCCCTCAAAATATCCTAATCTTAGGAATCTGTAAATATGTTACTTTACATGGTAATAGGAACTTTGAAGGTATAACTAAGTCAACAATCTTGAAATAAGTACATTTTCCTGAATTATGCAAGTGGGTCCAATGTCATCACAGGATCCTTGTAAGAAAGAGGCAGAGAGTTCCAGTCAGAGAGAGATGAAAGGGCAGGAACTAAGGTCAGGGAGGAGAGAAGAAGCCACTGCTGGAAGCACTTCTGTCTCCATATCAGGAGAAGGGACCATAAAGGAATAAAGATGGCTTCTAGAAGCTGAAAACTGTAGGACAGTGAACTCCTCCATAAACCCTCCAAAAGGCATCACCTTGATTTTAGCCCTTATAGACCTTATTTCAGATTTCTGACCTACAAAGCTGTAAGATAATAAATTTGTGCTTTGTAAGCCACTACGTTTGTGGTGATTTGTTATAGCAGCAATGGGAAACTAATACACCTGGAAATTTCTTTAAAATGCAAATTATCAAGGCCTCCTGCAGAGTTACTATATCAGGATCTCTAGGGGTGGGGCCCAGCATGATTTAATGAGCTCTCCAGGTGGTTCAGAGGCACAGAAAAATTTGAGAACCCCTGCTTTAGATTACTGGGCTTTAATCAGTTTTCTTTTTTTTTTTTTTTTCTTTCTAAAATGCATGGTTCCAATGGTTTTGCAGTGGGAGAGCAGGTACACTCAACTCATCTTTTACAGAAGGGTTTCTATCATAGAATAGATTACAGAGAATCCTAGCAAGAAGGCATTTAATGTGAAGACAGTGATGGGAAGGAAGATTCTCAATGTCTAGCTTGATTGCCGGGCTTGTAAAACTATGTGTTTTAAGAGAGTTCTGATCTTTAGTACAGAAATTACAGACTTCAGTTTAATACATCCTTATTTGGTGAACACACAATTGCTAATATTACTAGATATTCCTTTTTGTTACAGGAGGCTTTGAGGAAGAGACAAAGTCAACCTAAAGATCCCAAATCATGTCTTCTTTTCAGTTCTATGCTATTCACACAAAAAGTTTAATTTGAAGCTGAAGTGGAACAGATAGCAAATATTCACATGCTTTAAAAGTCTGTGCATTGTCAGAAAGAGTGAGAGGGGAAAGAAGAATTTACATTTTAACAAAATGTTTGCAATTTCAAAATACCTTGATTGACTACCGCCCAGTGAGTGAAAACCATATGCAACCTGTAAACGTGAAAATTTTCTGCTGCTTTGATTCTCATAATGAAAACTTCGAGCAGCCCCACATCTGTTCCCTAAGGTCTATCTAATCCCATTGTGTCTGTTTAAACTGTCGGCAAGTATGTGCATGGTTTGAAGACTAGGCGCCTCTCTGTGGGGAATAGCATAGAGACTACTGATTCATATCCCGGAGGTTTCTGATGTATTGAAAGCCAAAACTTTCCACTTTGACATTGAATGGTGACTAGTTTAGCTACTATAACATCACCAATCCTGCAACCCTTGAAACTGTCTGTCTATGAACTTTTCATTTGACCCAACTGGGTACTCTACATTTGTCACTGGAACCTAAGAACGATCTTCTAAAAATATTGAAGCCACTTCTTCTGTTATTTATAGCACAGTCTGTAATTTCTGCGTCAAACTACTTAACTGCATTTTATCATACTTTAAAAAATATGGTATGAGGATCTAAAGTTCAAGGAAATATAACAATCCATTGAAAAATACTCACCAGACAAGTAATCATACAGTCTTGTGTCACCTGACATGCAGTGAACAAGCTGATAAATGAGTCAGGATTTAAATGGTAATTATCATTTATCATTATAATAGACTTATTAATTCATAAATTCTTGGTAAGCCAATTTTCTATAAAAAGGTTAATAATAAAAGTGGAAAAGGAAAAAATAGCCCCAATGTGATAAAAAATGTAAGAGCTAAAATATCTTTACTACCACATAGCCCTCCTAATTATCTAGTAGTTTTATATTAAAATGTTTCTTAATACAGGACTATATTTTCTCAGTATTTTGAAAGAACAAAAAGTATAATTCTTTTTATTATGCACCCCCTCACTCTCCTCCATATGAACCAGCATAAATAGAAGAACCAAATGAGGATAACATTTGAATACTCTAATATAATCCCAAATAAATAAAGATCGTTTTAAACAGTGATTCTTATTTTTAGTAAATGCCAGGGTATCACATTCGAAGTTGTTTACTGGACTACATCTTGTATTCTGCACAGCAGCAGCACACACATATCTGCTGCAGGTTAATGTGGATAACAATGACAAACTCAGTCAACATAAGCAGGATTAAGTCTGTTTTAGCTTAAAAGTACAAACCAGTCATGTTGAAGTCTATTTCAATAATATCAGTAAAAGATCATTTTAATTGTGCTTTGTACAATTATAAAAGGACATGCAACTATGAGAAAGGCCTGAGGAAGAAAAAGAAAAAGTAGAACCCAGCTTAAAAAGCTGCTAAAACATAACAACTGCTGAAAAGTCAAAGATACAACCTTTTGGAACTAATTTATTTCTTTAAAATGTTTAAACCACCAGTTTAAATGGTTACTATTGATTTTAGCCAGGGAAATGGGGCAAATTATCCATCTGTATAACTTCAGTTCTGAATTTGGAACATGAACTATAAAATCCCATGATTAACAATTTTTACTATATTTTTTGTTGTCTTAGGGTGAGAGGTATTCGGCACAAAACTGGGCTATCAACTGGGTCAAACTAAATGAAATTGAAATAAAAGTAATTGAAATCCTTAAGTTTAGTCACCTACAGAGTCAGACTATGAGATTTTACTGAATGAATGTGCATCCAAATTGTTAGGAAACTTCTGATCATAAACCAAAATAATATGTTTCCATCTAGTTGGGCATAGAATTTGAAGGAGATAGAAAGGTCACATTCATTATCTTAAAACTGATAGACTAGAGATTACATAAAATAACATGTATAGACACATATGTGTGTCCCATAGCAAGATATTAAAAAACTGAATAATTATGAATTTTTTATTTCCCTTTATATGTATAGAAATGTTAACATGGTTTAGGTCCAAGTGTCTAGACCATGGGTAGATAACATGCTATTGGCATTAGTAATTAAACTTTCGTTTAAATAATAACTGTATAATTAAGACCACGTTGCCTGACAAATGTTTAACACATACAGCTTCCAAGGTTTTACACACTGGAAGAAAAGAAGGGATCATCTAACAAAAACTGATAATAGCAAACAAATGACATGGAAGAAAATCTTGATCAATTGATTGATTTTCCTGTTGTCTAAATTGGAGACTATGTGTGTTAGGGGAACACCCTGATGTCTTGCCTGAAATTCATGTTAATGTTTCTGAAACCAAATAATGGGATGACATCTCATTTTGGAGTGGGGAAGTTTTTTTGTAATCAGAGTTCTGAGGAGGTATTTAAGAACCTCAAAGCCATATTATATTAGACAAATTAAACAGATCATCCATTCCTTTCCTGAGTAACCCTTATTCTCTTTTAGAGGCCAACAGCAGAATTTCCTGAAGAAGGATGCTCTTTGTGAGACAGAAGACTTAATGCTCAACCACAATAAATGAATAAATAGATTACTTTATTTAAAAAATAAACCACAAACATCTTTGCTGCTTTATTACAAATTGCCTTCCAACCTTAAATACCAGACTGTGTGGAAAACATAAGAAACACTGCGCTTGTTTCTTTAACAGGCTAAGGTGCACCACACCCAGGGCCTGGGTTTCTAAGGCCTTGTTAGATGATTTTCCCAAGAACTTCTAGGACACTGGGCCTGGCTTTAAATGATAAATAGTCGGTTAGAGAGAGAAAAGCCACTGAGCTATGAAAGTTGGTGTTATTGCTGAGACTCCATAGGACTTAGCAGTGTTCTGTAATAAACTCAAGTTGTATGAGAATTAGAACATCGTTTACAAAGCATGCAATCTAAAATTCTTCATTTACTTAAATCAACAGATACATGTTTCTCAAAATAATAAGTTCCATCAGGAATGTTATTTTGCATCTATGACCACTGTGTAGAATTTAGAACCATTCTGATGTAGAAAGTTCATAGATGTAATATAGAAAGATCATTGTTTATGTTGATAGAATTGTTCACCTGTTACTTATTCTCATCACATTTTCCATACATTCTTTGGCAAACATGGACATAAAGTTTATGTAATTTCAAAATTGTTAAAATATATCATTTTCCTTTCTCCATGCAATCTCTAATTTCAGGTTTTGTTTTTTTTTTCTTTTAGTGACACTTTGTTATTTACTTCCCAAACTGTGTCCAGAAATAGTGGGCTTTTTGTTTTGTTCTGTTCACTTTTTGGAGAGTAATGGAAGTGCCGATCAACAGAGAGAAAGAGGGAACTGCATTTGCACTGTAAACTAATTCCCATGATTCTGTCTTCCATCCAGAGAGCAGTCCATTGTGATGGACGTGGTGAGCTGCCGTGAGTAAAGATGGCACAACATGAGCACCTACAAAAACTGTCGTATTTGTCCCATCTGTGACACATTCATTGTTTCTCCAGTGTTTCTAACCTTCTCCCACACACCTCTGAAAAACTGGCAGAAGATTCAGATGGGTTTATTTTTATGACCTCGTGGTTACACTCTATTCAGTATTTGGGGGGAAATACCAACTCTCATGCTGACTTCTTTCATTAAATATTTTTTTTAAATATACATGCTCTGAAAACTGAGAACTCTATATTTATCTAACTAGTCAATTTAGTGCATAAGATACCTAATCTAGCACTTAACAGCCAGCGACCCCACAGGCTCCTTGGAAAAGAGAACATGCTGATTGTGGTAACAATGAAACACTGTTTTGGGGATAAATTCCCTCTCATCCACCAGCACAGAACATGAAATCCAAACCTAAACTATTGGAGTGCTTATCCTCCAAGCTCCTTTACTCTAGGACATTTGTCTCTGTGCTGTCTCTTAGAGTGCACAAGAAAGGGTAGACCAAAAAGCCCATTCTCCAATCTGGGTTTTGACTATCTACCTGGGATAAATCAAATTGATATGATTCCTTTCATTGCCAAAGGAAGTTCAGAATTCAAGGATAAAGTAGGCCTCAAAATGGATAGAAACGGACAAATATTCCTGAGCCTATTGCTCAATGATCTCTCTTCTGCCTAAATTTGCTATTAGGGATTGTGGAATACTAGAGTGTGTATTTGGAACTTATATCACTACTTTTATGCCTAACCATATTTTATATGGACTTTACATTTTGCAAATAATATTTTAACATTTCCACGTTAGGGGCTGTTCTTTTTATCTCTGTATGCCTTCACAGCATGTGGCATTTCTGTTTTTTCTTTCTCTGTTGGACGTGCAAACATGCAAACATTTCACTGACATGCTCCGTGAAGAAAATTTTGGCATGCAAAAGTCCTGGCACTAAAAAGCAGGTATGTACAATTAAATGCACATAATATGTGGGGGTTTTTTTTAAATACGCAATTCTAACATTTAAAATTTTACATTAAAACCTCTGGGTTAGAATGTCAGCTCCATTCAGGCAGGAATTTGTCTTATGTGTTCACTGTCATATCCCCAATGCCTCGCACACTGTTGGTACACATTAGGTATTTATTGTATAAATTAGAAAAATGCAATTAACCCTGAAACTTCGAGTAAGAAAAAGAAAATTTGATTTGTGATTTAAGTTCATAATGAGTAAATAATGTTGACTTAAAAAAGTAATGTTGAAGTACAGGGAATATACCTTTTCATGTGGGTTCCTGATGGCCTTTGAGTCTGGGCAATTTTTTAAATTGGAAGTTCGCTTACAGTCAAGAAACAGGAATCAACATAGAGTTTCTGTTTGGAGGGAGATGGTCTTCTTGCAGATCTGATATGTAGCTGGTATGGTCATAACGTATGTTATAGAAATAGTGAAATGTTTCCATATGGGCTGTTAAGTAACTACTGAGACCTTCAAGTACCCTCTCCATCCCTGGGGGTTTTAGTGTTCCCAAGAATTCCCTAACGTTCCCATAATCTCACAAAGATAAGGCTAGGGCCTGGCAGAGCAACCGACCTCCAGCATTGTGGCCAGGCATCAATCTGATTGGTCAGTGCCTCTGCTGTACTGATTGTTAAACACTTTGAATAGTATCACTGTCTTTCTGTTAGAGTTCTGACAAGAAACCAGTCCTTTCCCTTTCCAAAAGTTTTATAAGAGTTGAAAACTTGTTCCTCCTACTGTGCAAAGGTCATTCAAAGGTTTGTAGAAAATGAAGGAAAAAAATGTATAACTTTAAGAGATGTCACTAGCACAGAACAAAGGAGAATGAGATGGGTAGCCCTTGAGAAAGAGATATACATCTTTAAAGTAGAAGTCAGAGAGCAGAGAGAAGAGAGTGATGCCTTGTCTTGGACTGCATTGGTTAGTAACAGGACATGTGTTAAATAGAATGGCTTGGCTGCACAATGATGGGAAGAAACCAGAAGAGAGAGGGAAAGGACTAGTGAAATAAATCTACTATAAAACGACTATGGCTTTACTCTGAGGACATCCAGGCAGGCTAATGCAGTCATCTAAATGTGCAGCAGGTACCTGCATGTACACACATAACATACATCAATCAAAGACATAGATATGAAATGCATCAATCTAGTGGGTAAACTAGGGTTGCAGAAATCAAGAAGTGAGAAACCACTGAAGTAAGGCAAAGAGCAGTAAAGCAGTCCTGGGTGGTCAATGTAACAACTTGATATGAATAGGATTTGATGCCAGAACCAGAGGAACAAAGGTAGGTGGAGGAGAAAAAAGTCCTGATGTCAGGTGTCAAGGTTGTATGTGTTCTGTGACTCATTAAGCTAGTCAGTACCTTGTATATTCAGATTTTAAAGTTAGTATTTGAGGTAATCACTTGAGATTATTCTTCCTTTTAAAATTTATTTTTCCTTTGATTTCTTCGTTTTAGTCTCTGAACTACTAACTCCAGAACTTTATCTTCCACTTAAAACATTTACTTCCCTAAAATATTGTGTTCATTCTTTGTGGGGCCTGAATCTTGGCTCTAGCTTATCTAGTACATACTGTGGTTTTCTCCAGCCCTCTCTCTAGTGGTATTTGTGGCCCCACAGTGCTGCTAAATTTCTTGTTTCTCCTCTAGTCTTAACCATAATGAGTGGTCTCCACCCTGGACACAACGTTCAGCAACCAGCTGAGCACTTCTGGCCACCTCATCGGCTAAAGGTGCAGGAATTTTTATAAGAACTAATAGAGCCAAGGAGACAGGAAGAGAACGGAGTGTGAGTCCCAGTACAGAACTGAAGTATGAAACAGAATGAGGCAGGAGCACCAAGTTATAGTTTGGACCAACTCTTAAAGCACATAGTCAGTGCTGCCACTCACAAGGCTCATTATTTAGTACTGGCTTTGTGAGTGATAATTTCTAGGTTACACTGACTGGTAGTGTTGTGGGTCCAGCTGAGCTTCCTACTTGGGTCAGCTTGGCTTGCAGCTGGTGAACCTTGCTGACCCCGTCTGCAGCATGCTGGAGAACTCAAAGTCACCTGATGCACACATACAAAGACAGCATAGTGCATGTAGGGAAAAATAGTGTACCATACTGAGAGGGGGAAAATGACATGTGTAGCAAGGAGAGCAACATTCTGAGAACAGCCACTATTAGACCTAATGTAGAGAGAGCCTGTAAACCTCCTGCCACACACATAAGAACAAGAAGGCAGTTAGGAATACAGAACTAACTATTGGCTCAGCCATTCCTGGAAAGAGAATTATTGCAAACTCCCTAGTGAGGGGTATTGGTAATAAATACTAAACTCATACACCTGTAGTGTAATGCTCATTCATAATTCATATATAACTGAATCTAGCTAGTATGCTATAAATTTCTCCACACAATGATCAAATTATTTTTAAAGAACTTTCTTGGATCTAAAAGCCCAACTAAAGCTGCCCATCCAGGTGTTGAGAGAAGCTTCCAATCATTAGATCAAAAGATCAATGCCTAAAAAAAAATCTGAGTCGTTCTAAATTTGGGCTTTTTACAATCATTACTTCTTAGGGGAAAAATGCAGTGAAGACAATTACAACTTTCAATAACAAATTAAAAATTATATGAGGAGGTCAATTTTTTCAGAGGTGGTAAAGAATTAAAACAGATTATTAAGCTATTAATTCCCAGTTTGACACATGGACAACAAAAGTAAGTTTTCATGGAGCTACTCATAATAATTTTTCTCCTTATGTTTTATGTAGCAAGGAATGTTTTTAGTAGCAATATTATTCATTGATAAAATAAATGTGGATTCAATTAATAAACTGTATTCATACTCGGTCTGTCAAATTCTTGTTTTTAAACAATTGGGTTCACTGAGCAAGCTAATTTAATGCCTGACTAAAAGGAAAAAAGAATGGACATTCTCTTCAGTCAAAAATGCATGTGGATAGAATTTAAGCAAGTAAGCTTTCTCTCTGTGGAATTAAAAAAAAAAAACTGAGTATATATTTTAAACACATACACACAATGGAAGAAATCAAACTAAATGTGTGTTTAACCTTTTCAACTTTTCGAATATTGAATGTGGTAAGATTGGGTATGACAGTCAAGTAGCTAAGTTGAAAGTTTTCTCTTTGTGTATGTTATTTTTATCCTTCTCTCTTCAGAATCTAAATGGAAACAGATGACTTCTTCAGAAATATTTAGCCATTTCTGTTGTAAATAGTGTCAATTCACAAATATAAACTAAATGATCATACCAATAATCAATAATTAAACAATAAGGCTGGAAAAATTAAATTATGTTTGCTAATTAATGTTCAGTTTTTTCTACTTTTCATTCAATTCACATAAGATCACTCTTTGTAATAATAATAACCATACACTCAAAGAAATGAGGGCAGAAGAGTAAATTATTATATTTTCTATTTGTATTTAATACATTTTCTTTTTATGTAACAAAAGAGCTTAATATTTTCCTTTTAAAAATAGAGACCTGTAGAGATGTCCTAATTAGCATCTCTTGTGGATGTCACATAGCCAAAGAAAATTAAATTTTGTTCCTAATTATCTTGATTCTCAAGAAAGATTTTGTGAACATTAATGTTTGATGTCAAATTTTGTACAACGTTATTATTGCACCTATGTCCATGTCAGGTAGGGTAGAAATAATGGACATATCATACCTTTCACATAACTTTCAATTGCCATCTAGCATCTCAGCTTGATTATGTCACCAATGATGCCCAGGCAAAATTATGGAGTAGATAGTGTTCTTTGACCATGCCATCTACCTTGCCTACTCTTTGGCATTTTTCTTTCTCCTTTTTTCAGAACTTACTGTTAGTAGACAGTTTTATCCTTAAGTCAATTTAATATTAGGGATTTAACAGACTACCTCATTCAAGAATTAATTGCAGTTGCACTTGTTTAGATGAGAATAAGCAAATTTCAAAGGATAATGCCTATGATGGAAGTTCAAGCACTATAGGTTCTAGAAAGGGAATATTCTTGTTCAGGAGGTCTTTTTAGAATCCTGATTAAAACAAACAAACAAACAACAACAACAACAAAATCTTCTTTTTCATCCTTAAGTAATCTCTTAAAGTTGTGTGTGTTGCATCTGTATTTGTGTGTGTGTGTGTGTGAGAGAGAGAGAGATTTTTACCTGCCATAATTTTGAGTATTGCATGTATAAAGCCATAACCAGATAAAAAGAACACATTCACTCTCTCTCTCTATATATATATATATATATGGTTTTGCATACACACACACACACACACACATATATATGGTTTTGCAAAGTATAGCATCCTTCCGATAATGCTTTAAAAAATGCCAATCTGATTTATTTCTAAAAGCAAGAAATGACAGCTGTAAGTTGTGAGGACTGACAACTAAGACTAGGCAATGGCATTTTAACCAATGAGTAATCAGGATAGTTGACAGGTATTCCTCAAGATTCAAATTTCCTATGAGGCACAACAGTTTGGCAAACAAATGCAAGTGAACCATGGTTCGATGAAAGTCAACTTAGGATTGCTAAAATTTTAGAAGATGTCAATACTTACCAGAATACACATTATGAGCTGTATAACTTTCATTAGGAAACATTTGCAAAAGAATATCTGAAGCTATAACTATACGATTAAATTTTTTCCCAGTAGAAATATCAATTACTAAATACCAAACATCTTCTTCAGAGCTACTTGAGACATTAAATCAATATGTAAAATGCCAGCAAGATATTGTGAAATACAATCTTTGCACTGTCAAAGAGCATTCTCTGGAATATTCACACTGGCGAATATTACAGTCTACCAAGTAAGCCACCATCCTAGCAAGCAGTGAGTCACCATCTATAAAAATTCAGAACTTTCTTAAATTTGGAAGTTTATCAGCTATGAAAAGGAAGTTACCATACCAGAAAAATGCAGAGATTTTGAGGCATTGCCTTAAGTTGTCTCATTTATTATCCAGTAGTCCACATCACCAAATAAAATGTGTTGTGGAAAAAAACAAAACAAAAAAAAGCAATAAGCAAGAGAGATCAAATAACCATGGCCAGCCCTTTAGAAATATCTGATAAGCAATTTTTCCCCTTCTGTCCCACTTTGTCCTTCTGATGCCCTTATTCAGATTCTCTTCTTCCTTACTCCCTAGATCCAAAAAGCATGTTTTGCCCCACAATGTTTTCTACTCCCTGCTCTTGCGTTAAAAATAAAATTGTTAATGACTGGTGATGATGAGCTTTAACGAGTTTATTTTCAATGCAAGAGCAAGAAGTAGAGAAAATTGGAGGGCAAAACATGCTTTTTGGATCTAGGGAGTAAGTAAGAAGAGAAGCTGAATAAGGGCATCAGAAGGGCAAAGTGAGATAGAATGGAAAAAAATTGCTTATCGAAGATTTCTAAAGGGCTGGCCATGGTTATTTGCTCCCTCTTGCTTGTTGCTTCTGGCGATTGCTCAAGGATCTAGAACCAGAAATACCACTTGACCCAGCAATCCCATTACTGGATATATACCCAAAGTATTATAAATCATTCTACTATAAACATACATGCACGCATATGTTTATTGCAGCACTGTTCACAATAGCAAAGATTTGGTGAAATGCCCATCAATGATAGACTGGATAAAGAAAACATGGCACATACACACCATGGAATACTATGCAGCCGTAAAAACGATGAATTCATGTCTATTGCAGGGACATGAATGAAGCTGGGAACCATCGTACTCAGCAAACTAACACAGGAACAGAAAACCAAACACCACATGTTCTCACTCATAAGTGGGAGTTGAACATTGAGAACATACGGACACAGGGAGGGGAATATCACACACTGGGGCCTGTCAGTGGGTGAGGGGCTATGGGAGAAATAGCATTAGGAGAAGTACCTAATGTAGATGATGGGTTGGTTGATGGGTATAGCCAACCACCATGGCACATGTATAGCTATGTAACAAACCTGCATTTTCTGCACATGTATTGCAGAACTGAAAGAATTTAAAAAATAAAAATAAACTTGTTCTAATCCTATGTCCTATGCAACTATTCTTTGGAAGATAGTTTCTTTTATTGATTTAAATATTTTTTAAAAATCTCCTATGCAACAGATGATATATATGGCAGGTGCTATGGGTACATAGATAAAGGAGAAATCATTCCTTTCATCAAGGAGCTGCCTGTCTGGATGAGAATATTCCTATTAGTAAATATTTACTTAAATATTTATATATTTAAAGCTAAAAATATATTATTTGTGAATGGTGTCCAGCTTTTGCATTTTAATAGAGTATTTCTACAGACAGATCATAACCTTAGAAAAGTAATTTTAATGGAAAGAACTTTAAATACATCACAGGGTGTGGGGAGGTGGTTTACAGTGTGTGCAGGGAGTTGAGAAAGGTGGGAGGACTTTAAGTAATAGTCACAGAACATATTGGCTAATTCAATATTATTTTCCAGAAAATGCAACGCCATTACTAAGTAAATATACTGGAACAGCTGCTATGCATATTATATGATCACCGTAGAATACTAACATATGGTTTTCCTGCAAGTTCTACTATGATAAAGTCAACCCTGGAGGTTGGAAATTGAGTTTCAACTGTGGAGTGAGGTCATTCCCGTTATCAGTCACTTCAGTAAAGCCGACTGAAGGAATAGCCAGAGATAGACAGCATGGTACAAACAAGGCACCTTTGCCTTCCAGGGGACATTTGACAGTATCTGGAGACATTTTTGATGGTCATAATTGGGGAAGTTGCTACTAGCATCTGGTGCACAGAGACCGGGGGTGCTGGTGGACATTCTGCAATGTACAGAACACCTCCTAACAATAAAGAACTATCCAGCTCCAAATGTCAATAGTGTCTTCGGCCACTAGTGTTCAGCCAATAGTGCTGAGGTGAACAAACCCTGATACAAAGGATTTTCTAAAGGCAGCATCTCTTTCATCCTCAGTTTCCTCCCAGGAATGGGTTAGGGGCAAGCTCACTGTGATAAGATTTAAAAGCTGATATTTTCACCTACCTAAAAACATTTGATGCATTTCTCAAACTTGAGTTAATATTAAGATATCTGGAACATGTCTTTAAAATATATATTAACAAGTCTACTTCCAGGAGATTCTTATTCAGTAGGTTTCAAAAAGGACTCAAGAATCTTAAATTTTTGGGTGGTTCTAACGTGAGTGATTGAAGGACCACGCTACGTGAAACATTGATCTGTTGGATATGACCCAAGCTCTCTGACATTCTTTACTAGTCTTCACCATTGTCAAATTGCTGCATACTTATTCTGAGGTACATATTGTCTTTCTCTTCTCATACATTATGTTCTAGCAAGAGATTGATTTGAAGTTCACTGAAACTGTGCTGTATCATGAATGATCACTTTTCATGTGCTGTCTCTGCCTGGATCCCCTTTCCTTCTTTGTCCCACTGGTGAGTAACCAGTAGTATGCAGGTAGGTAGATGTTTAGTGGCTATCCAAAAACAAACAAAAATCCCTGATTTGTAGTATTTGCCAATGTTGGTGGTGTAAATACTCCCACCAAAGCCAATTTCAAGCTACCAATATGGCCTTCCTAAACACTGAGACTTGAGAAGAGATGTACACAATTAGCTCTTGAGAATTGGATGTGCTAGACCTAATACAACATTGAGAGTAACCACTATCCTTTAGCCTCTCTTGAAGCCTTCTCTAATAACTCAAGTGTTCCTTGCACAATTAATATTGCAAGTATTACATTCTCTCATGCATACTTCTTAATATGCACATTATTTAACTAGACTGTGAACTCTTTGAGATAAAGGCCTGTGATAATAAAACATATATATTCAGTTATATTGCAATTTTTACCCAAGCGCTTGTGTATTTCTGGTAATTTTGTGTATGTTTTTCTTTTGATATCCCAAATTATTTAATAAAGTTTTCAAATCTTCAAAGTATTGTCTAAGTTCCAACTTTGCCTATGTTAAAGTGTATGAAGCCAAAGAGCTTTTGTTCATACTTAGGCCAAAATAAGAATGGGGAAAGTATATCTTCCAAGAGTCAGCCTAACCACTAATAAAAGTGAGATACATGACCTTGGAAATTTAACTTCGAGTTACTCTTCACTACTGTGGGATTCTCTTACAAAGAATCTAGGTTTTGGGTTATTTTGGTCTAAGAAAACTGTATTTACTTATAGTACAGGATTTTAGAGTCAACTTTGCTGAGTTGAACTATTTCTACTTTGAAATCATTAGAAATTTCTTAACCAGGACCACTTTTTTTTTTTTCCTCAAAACGGATTCCCTTACTGGTTCATTCCTAAGTAATTGCCTTCCTGAAATGGAACATGAAGGTCAGAAAAATTCGATAATTGCTCTGGTACCTGGAAAAGATATAGAGTGAAGACTTTTTATGCTGCCACAAGAAAGAGTCCACCTTAAGTAAACAGGCAGATTGTTTCATTTCATCGGAAAAGATAATACAAAGAATCACTGTGAATACATATTATTTCAGTCATTTGTCTTCTTCATTCATATTTAAAGAGTAGATATTACAGTCCATTTGTTTTACTCAAAATTCAATTCTAAAACTTTATCAGTAGTGAATATTCTCTATCGTGTGTGTGTGTGTGTGTGTGTGTGTGTGTGTGTGTGTTGTTATAGATTCAAATGGAACCAACAAATCATAATACAGTGTAAACAGAAGAAATGATCTTCCTGTAAGGGCGTAGGCATAATGATGAATTAAATAAATCATAGCATACTATGGTATAGAATGTTCTTTCAATATTTTATGAAATTCCAAGTTGAAACACAAAGAAAAATGTTTCTTCTGGGAGGTAATTATAAACAAAAGACATGCGGGAGTTTTGTCAAAAAACCCTTACTTAGGAAATGCATTTATTTTGTGCACATACTACTTTTTGCTTATTTGCTTTTCGGTGGTTTATGGAAAGATGCAAGAAGAACTTAAGTAGATCTACATGTGATTCAGTAGGAGCAGATTTTTTTGTTTTAGCTTATCACTGAGCCAACTCAAACTCTATTTCCAACTCAAAAGCAAAGCCAAATAATATTTAACTTTTCTGGCTTAAATTACTCATTTAAAAAGTAAGTTTAAGTTGGCAGTGAAAACAATTGTATAAGCTGCTGGGGCCGAAACCTTAGAACAATGATATTTAAGTTTAGATTATCAAATACTTGATAAGACTGAAAATCATTGTAGAAGATCATTTTCATTTTGATGATTTTTCATTTCAGAGTTATTTATTTATTTGCCATTAAAAAATGACTTGCTCTCAGGCTTGTATCTCAAAGAGAGTTAGAAACAATTTTGAAAAAATAATATTATATTAGGCAGGGATCCCAAAATTTGATAGGACACAACTGTATAGTAGAACTTAGTGATGTAAATGACATATTTTTCTTAAGAAATAGACTTTATAACTTTTTTTAAAGCTTTATCCCCTTTGAATGATGGGTCTTTTTGCCTAGGAGTGAAATAATTATATACGGTACTGTACCACAACACTCTCTTAAAATATATATTGCATCAGGGTCATAATGTTGTAATTTAGAGTTGTAAAGGTAAGAGAGTGGGCTTTTAAATTTAATATCTCAGGGACTTTGGATCCTTTCCACCCAAAACTTGGCTTACTATGTGAGTCCACAGATGATTTTAATGGCTTAAATTGGTTACGGCTTTTCAAATTGTGAGGTAGCCAATAATTTAGCTTTGACCAGTTTAAACAATTAGTTCTAACCAGCTCTAGTTATTCTAAAAATTAAATTTTAGAGTGAAAGCAGTAAATGTGCTTAGTTAATATTCCTCATTGCTCAGAAACATATATTTGAAAATAACTTGAAAGGTTTTAATCTAAAGGAGGAACTTTTATTTCTATAAATAATTTTAAGGGACTTCTTAATTCTGTGAACAATATGTTGTGAATCCAAAATATTGTTGCATGCAAACGAAAATACAATATGGAGACCAATAGTTTCAAGACAAAAATCCCTTCTATCCTCTTTTATATACATATGAGCAATATTTCCATGGTTTTGCTAAGTTTCATGTTTTGTAGTAAAATTTTAAAGCCAGCTATCACCTGCAAATTGTAGGAAAGAAAGCAGAGTTCGAATGATAGCATAAGTTTCCTGGCTTTATCCCATTGCAAACTTTAGAGTCTTTTGAATTGCCTTAATTTGGATTTCGCAAAAGCCTTCAGTGGCAGATTGCCAGTTTCCATTAAACTTACACAGTGTTAGTCTTACTTGAGAGTTTTCGGATCACTGTTAAATAACTCAGCAGACAGAGGGACATAATGCCTATCTTGTATTGTCCCGACCAATAAGTGCACTCGAAGGCTGTTAGCAGAGAGGCTGAAAAGGAGGTTGCATAAGGAGACACAGAATCCTAAGTACCTTCTCATGCTTAACTATATGGTTTGTACTTGTGTCATTTTGTGGGCAATTGTGCTAATGGTGATCTTCTATTACTCCTCTTTATTTATAAGATGATTCAAATTAACATTAATACCAGTGTAGAAAAGGGGAGATGGCTTTGCAAAGGCAAAGGCAATTAAAATAGCCACATTTTCCAAGTACCCTTTTTTGTCTTGCCTAAATGTTCTCACATTTGAATAAATGTAGCAAGAACAAGGAAAAATTATCTGATATGTCTGGGATTAAACATAAGTACAATATGTTTTAATAAATGGATTACAACCAATACAAGGCCTCTCAAATTTTCTTTTTTATTTCTGTAACAAAGCTTGGTTTGACTTCATAACAAGAGTCCATTCATCTATGAACTGCTAAGTTGAATGAATCTCCGAGTTGAATTAAGTGAATATGGTAGGCCCTCCATATCCATAGGTAGCACATTCATGAATTCAACCAATCAGGGATGGAAAATACGTCTTAAACAATTGCGTTTGGCCGGGTGCGGTGGCTCACCTCTGTAATCCCAGCACCTTGGGAGGCCGAGGCAGGCGGATCACGAGGTCAGGAGATCGAGACCATCCTGACTAACACAGTGAAACCCCGTCTCTAGTAAAAAATACAAAAAAAATAGCTGGGCGTGGTGGCGGGCGCCTGTAGTCCCAGCTACTCGGGAGGCTGAGGCAGGAGAATGGCGTGAACCCGGGAGGCGGAGCTTGCAGTGAGCCGAGATCGCGCCACTGCACTCCAGCCTGGGTGACAGAGCAAGACTCCGTCTCAAAATAATAATAATAATCATAATCATAATAATTGCGTTTGTACTGAACATCTACAGACTTGTTTCCTTGTCACGATTCCCTAAACAAAACCTCCTTACAGCCATTTACATAACATTTACATTATATTAGGTATTATAAGTAATCTAGAAATAAAGTATACCAGAGGATGTGGTAGGTTACATGCAAATATTGCACTATTTTATACCAAGGACTTGAGCATCCATGGCATTTGGTATCTGAGGGAGGTCCTGGAACCAATCCCCCATGAATACTGAAAGACGACTGTACTATACTTTCTGTAGCAATTTTGGAAGAAACTGTAAACAATGACCTGGAGCCAAATGATCTGCTACCGTTATTGTAATCTAAACTAGACACAATCTTTAACTTCAGTTTTGAGTCAGTCAAATGGGAGGAGGTTGATTACCCATTTTCCAAATTCCCACCTGCCACAAATTAATGTCACCATGACATTACAGACTGTGGTCAGAACAGGATGAAGATGTCAAAGGAGAAGAAGAGACACTAACATTTGTCTAGAGACATCCAAATCAAGATATTTTCACAACAAAATTTGGTAATGGAATTTGAAACACATAACAAAAGAAAGAAGTACAATGTTGCTGTACTTGATGTCTACTGATTGTACATGTGTGAGCTTAATCACTTCAGGATTCCACGATCAGGCCGGGCGCGGTGGCTCAAGCCTGTAATCCCAGCACTTTGGGAGGCCGAGACGGGCGGATCACGAGGTCAGGAGATCGAGACCATCCTGGCAAACACGGGAAACCCCGTCTCTACTAAAAAATACAAAAAAAACGGGCGCCTGTAGTCCCAGCTACTCGGGAGGCTGAGGCAGGAGAAAGACGTAAACCCGGGAGGCGGAGCTTGCAGTGAGCTGAGATCCGGCCACTGCACTCCAGCCTGGGCGACAGAGCCAGACTCCATCTCAAACACACACACACACACACACACACACACACACACACACACAACTGTGATAAAGAGAAAACAGCAACCTCATATACCAGCTTACACAAAGCAAGGCTTGTCAATTAACAGGTTCAAACTACAGGGGGAAAAGGTGGATTTGAACCATCAAGGACTTGCTGTGTTCCCTTCTTCCTTTCATATAACCTCATTGGTACCAGGAAGTCAGCTCAGGGAGATGGAAATGGCAAGTAGTTATGTCAGCATAGGCTAAGAGATGGGGCACAGTGAAGAGGAGTCTGGATTGGAATGAGATTGAAAACGGTGATCCTTTCGGGTACATTTTCAGCACAGCACTCTGCTAATTATTCTGTTCATGTTTTGAAAGCTGCATCAGAATAAACTTCGAACAGGGTAAAAAAAATGTGACAATGAAATCCCGTTAGAAATTTCCAGTTGGGCCTACTGTAACCTTAATGTTGTAGATATATCTAATACTGATTTATTAGGTAAGTGAAGAAAATAGAAATGTGATAGAAATATGGTAGTGTGTGCTCTGAAAAAATGTATAATATCTTTTTTTTTCTTAATATAAAAAGCATGGTGTCAATCAATTTAGCTTTTGTACATAATATATAAAATAATACCTTGGTTTATTTTAAATTTAGTTTCCATATTCATGTATTAATTTATGCATTCCTATAATTATTGAGTACCAGCTATGTGGCAGGCACCAAGTATACTAAGATACAATAATGAATAAGACCTGGTCCCCATCTCCCAGGGGTGTGCTGTAGAGTCAAATAATACTGGATTGTATGTCCTTTGTTACAACGAAAAGTGTCAGCAGCCTATGGCATAATTATAATCTGACAGAAAAACTAAGTATTATATAATCAAGCAACTTCTTTCAGTGCATATCCACTTCACAGTGCTCTGCTACTATGAAAAATTATACTCACAAATGCTCCTAGCATATTGAAAAGATAAAAATGCCTATGCTCTAAAAATTATCCCAAATCATTCCAGATATTATTTTATGTAGAATTAGAATATGAAGATATTAGCCAAGAGAATGAAAAATGAGTGTACCTGCATACAGCTGTGTGTTCTATTTTTCAGGCTTAACAGCTTAGCTGTAACATTTGTACATTAGCTAAATAACATCTCAAGGGGCGCTGGAGATAGCACCTTGATGTCTACTGATTGTACATGTGTGAGTTTGTGCTCTCAAAGGATGGTCCTTTAAAAACTCCCTGCTGGACGCTATTGTGCATATTGTAAAAGGACCGTTGCTAAGTGCCAATTGAGCTAGTACTGTATACTTACCATTTAGAAAGAAGATTTCATACCACTTGATTATGTTAAATAGAAATGTTTGAAATTTATACAGAATTACATCAAAATGGCACAGTAGTTATATGTCTAAAGAGCTGCAACTACTCTATCCCATAACTAATGTCAATCCTTCTGGTAGATGATTTAATGTGAGACTGTCACAGAATGTATTACATGAGAAGTATAGAAAGCCATGGAATAGTGAGACCATAAATATATATTGTAATAGAACCTAAAACCATGTTTGTATTGAAATATACCTACATATATATGTACGCACGCGCGCACACACACACACACATATATGCTGGTGTGTGTGTGTTTGTGTGTGTGTGTGATGTATCAAACAACACAAATGGAACACTGACCGAATTTTTAAGTACATACAGTCATATCTAAATCAATCAAGTAAGTTGTTTTGTGTGCTTTCTAGAGTCAAAATACTATATACTTATTGGTGCTTTCTGTACAGGGTTCTTGTGTGACACAACATGTGTTACTTCTAACGAATTCTTCTGAAAGTATCATCTCTTCAGAGACTTCCCATTTTCTGTCCAAAATGGGGAGCAGGTAGATTCTTGTAATCTTTTCCATCTACCAATTATATTTTCAGTGGATATGTGGCCTATGTCCCCTAGTTGTAAAATATACATGTAAAAGATGCAATAATACACTACCTTATGTCATAAAAATATGAAAATGGGAAGGAAATAGATAAAAGCCCATGGCTATACCTTCCTTTCCTCCAAAGTTTCCATTAAAATAACAAAAAGTGAACTTTTTTAGGGAATGAAGCTAGGATGCAAATAGGAGATAAAAAAGAAGGCAGCTATGAGCCAGAAAGTTTAAGAAAAGCTTGGAAGATAGATTGTAAATGAGGGAGGAAAATGGGAAGAAAAGGTACTGTTCAAAACCCCAAGGATGGTTTGGACTTCTCAAGAGTCTAGGAGAAATGCTAAACCTAGAGTCAGCCAAAGATTTTTATGGCATGTGAATTATACCTCAATAAAATAGTTGAAATTATTGTGGTGTTTTTTTTTTTTTTTTTTTTTTTTTCCAGAGGAAAAGAAAAGAACATTGTTGCGCAATGAGGCAGCCATCAGGGCATGGGACAAGCAAGATCTTTTGATCCCATCCCCTCCTTATAGGTTAATGTTCAAGAGAAGGTCCACTTTCATAAGCACTCTTGTAAAAACTAAAACTAATAAATAAAAAAATCGAAATGATCTGAGAAGGGAGACCTCCTTATGAGAAGAGGTGATAAGAGTGGGGAAAGAAAGTGGACAGTTTCACTTAGATCCTTACTACCTCCATGAAGAACTGGGCAGAAGGGGAAGCATCTATTGGCCCAAGAAGCAAAAGCACCTCCACCTACACGGGAAACCTTACCAAATGCTGGCTTTGGGATGGATCCCCACCTGCTAATCCGCCCAAGCCACATAAATCCCAAGCACACCTTACCGGCCGGCCAAGTTTGTACAATAACACAGACACTACAGCCAGCATGCCTCCTCCTCCCTGCCCCGCTCCCAACTCCCGTTCAAAGGAACAGGTGATTTAGAGAACTGACTGCTCATCTTTGGGGGAATGATTGCCAGCTAATTATACTAACCGACCTGGTCCTTCATCTACAAATGTGAATCTACAACTATGCATCAGCAGACATTTAGCTTGAAAGGGAAGGATCGCAAGCAACAAATAGAGGTAATACTGGGAAATCGTATGCTTAGATTTGAGAAAGTGTTCCACAAGCTGCAATAATAAAAGTGTTCATCTGAGAACAAAATGAGTATCTGAGAATTTAAAATATGATTGCAAAATGAAAAAAGAAAATCACGAAACTACTGAACAACCAACCTAATGAAAAGAATTCTTTAAAAAATTGATTTGAGTAAGAAACTTAAAGAAATGCTTTGGCGTTTGGAGCAAAAGTCAAATAAAAAATATGAGATAAATATTAAAAGATTTGGGGGTTTTATTCAGAAGATCCAAAATTCAGCATAAATTTTTGAAGTAGAGGACAGAGATAAGGAACGGGTGAGGAACACAGACTAGAAGAAAATTGTCATCACATGTCACAACCACCAGAATGGCAAAAATTGAATTTGATAACAGTGTGAGCAAAGATACAGGGAGGAGGCGATCACAGAAACTATAAGGGAGAAGGTAATCTGTGCAATATCTTTGAGAAGATGTTAGTTTACCCTTTAATCCAGTATTTTGCTTTTAAGAATTTTTTTATGGATAGTTTATCCAAGTGAGCAAGGATATATTTTCCAGTACTCATTTTGGTATGATTTTAATAACTAAAACTTAAAACAGTATCTATCTAGAGTGGCAGTATATTTATGTGGTCATTTAAATATAAGAAAGTTAGTTATATGTTGATATGAGTAAACATCAGATATACAGAGTTAAATGCCAACCAAAAAACATTTAAGGAAAAAATTTACAATTTTTACAGTTAAACCTGTAGATTCTTTCATATGACTGTATATTTCTTAGAAAAGTCCGGATTGCAGAATTCAAATTTTAATGTTGCCTTCAATTAGGTATCTTCAAAATCACAATATTCCCAAAGGTTGAGAAAAATTATTGAGTTATAATATGCTAATTCAATATATAAGTAATCTTTAATAAACACAGTAATTCAAAAATAAAGCATTCGAATTGATCAAAAGAGGAAATTCATACATTTTCTTCCAGAAAATAGAGTGTATATTCCTGGCTTATTAACAAGTCTGCATCAATTATATAGTAAACATAAAATATTTATATGTATTTTCTGAGTTAGTCATATGTAAATCAAGGAAGACACCTGATAGAAGAGGAGAGAGCTGTTTTTAAAGTCATTTTAAAAACCTTAATTGGTTAATAACACTTCAGATTCATCAAAAAAAGATAGAAAACTCTGTATTTATTTTATAGATTTTCCAAGCTATCAGTCATTTTGTCCCTTCAACTACTTACTTGTGGTCACTTTATTCTAAATCATCAGAAAAAAAAAAAATTGTATAAGTTTGAAACTCAAACATGTTACTTTTTCTAGTTGCTATTTACTCAAGATAAAAAAAGGTTGTTAGAAGAGAATATTGAGCCCGAGATAACATATATGCATAGATATTTACTTAATAGAGGAATCAGTATAGAGTAACAAATTAAATCATAATAGAGAAGTGGTTAAAAGGATTAAACCTAAGACCTCTGAAATCTAGTGTTTTGGACATTTCATTAGTTCCCAAGTTCTGTACCTTGAATCACAAATGTTCTAAACATACCAATGTATATTAACTATACTACTACTGAAAAATTTCTGTTCTGGCCAATTGGATGTCTTTTTTTTTTTTTTTAATGGAATCTCAATCTGTACCCCAGGCTGGAGCACAGTAGTGCGATCTTAGTTCACTGCAACGTCTGCCTCACAGGCTCAAGTGATTCTCCTGTCTCAGCCTCCCGAGTAGCTGGGATTACAGGTGTGAGCCACCACGCCTGGCTAATTTTTGTATTTTTAGTAGAGACAGGGTTTCACCATGTTGGCAAGGCTGGTCTCGAACTCCCGGCTGAAGTGGCCCACCCACCTTGGCCTCCCAAAGTGCTGTGATTACAGGCATGGGCCTCTGCACCTGGCCAATCGAATGTTCTAATGGATTCTTCCACTATAAAGCAACTATATTATGCTTAAGGTATTCTGGGACATATGGCTAGTTTTTTAAGATGTGGAGAATGTTTTCAAGACCTCCCTGGTCCTCTCACATACATGTATACACTAACAGTGATCTGGAACCCCAATGATGGATTGGAGCTGAAACTAGACAGACGGACATTGCTATTAAGACACTGAGTCTCCTCTGGTGCAGTGAAGAAATCGGGGCAGGCATTCCCTTGCAAAATAAGGAGAGAACTGAAGTGATTCCAGATTGGTGTCTCTCCCAGTCACCCACAAAAGAAAATATTTTTTGGAGGAAAGTTCTCAAAATTTAGGCCCACAGGGCAGATAAACATTGAGTAATGCACTTACAAATGAAGATCATCAGGCACGTAAAGTTGTAGACACTAAAGAATACGAATAGTGGAATTACCAGGCAACTTACGTAATTACATTTGAAATGATTAAAGAAACAAAAGGTACGCTAACAAAGATGAGCATGAAACAAGACCTACCAGGACTTAACCTGACAGATTTAAGAAAAGAAAAAAAAAAAAAAGAGATTATACCTAGAAAATGAAAAACAGAAGTATAGAAGGCAAATAAAATAAAACACCTCAATGGGGAGTTTAAACAGCAGATGAAACACAAATAATGAATGAATTAGTGAATGGAATTATTTATAAAAATTATCAAAATGTGGTAAAAAGACATGAAGAGTCAGAAATATACATATATATTTCTAACCTTAGAATAAAGCTCAGCCTTAGATGGGGGTCTGTGGATTTAGAAACAATATGCTCCACAACTAAGAATGTAAAGCTCCTATACCAAATCACCAAGTGAGCTGTCAAATTTGAGAGGAGATCCCTATAAGAAGAAACCTTGGAAGAAGTTTAGGTAAAAATAAAGCAGCCCCTGCATTGGAGCTCCTTCCCTCCTTCAGAATCCCATGAAATTATAGGTGGCTTAGAGCAATCTCACGACTTACTGAAGCCTTTGGCAATTAGACTCTGTTAGTTATCCTTGGCATCTGGACTGATCATCAACCCTCACTTATCTGACTCTGACCTGACAGCCTCCTTCCACAGTGGGTGCTCTTTGCACTAAACATCCATTAGATGAGATAAGCCTCCCAAATTTTGCATTGTGTAATAGAAAAAAAAAAAGCATCACTGATATCTTAGCAAATTATATGCACAGACCCTTATTCCCATAGATAACCTCCCTTACTGCTTTCCCACCTTCTGGCTTACTGGTAGCCAGTAAGACTTGCTGTGACTGAAAGAGTGTCCCTCTGACATGGGAAAATCTCAAGGAATGCCACATGCCATACATATGCTAAACTGCTGATATCTTACAGCAGTCGATGTTTTTCACAGTAGGCTAATTTCAGGTAGTTTTCCTGGCCATAGAGCATCATCCCAATATTGATTAAAAAAAAAGACTCTATTGTACAAATTAATAGGGCATATTAATGGCTTAGATATTTGTTCAGGACAGTGAACCACTTAAGCTATACTGGCAAACAACAACAATATGGAACAACTTTTATGAAATGATACAAGTTAATCACATACCTAGTGTATTTGTTATACGAGTATATGCCTATGTGACATGATTACATCTCAAGGAAAACATTGGGACTGAAATAGTCAATTAAGCACAGACAGCTGTCTCTTCTATAACCTACTGGATTCATACTTAAACCCATCCCAGCAGTAGAACCACTACTAAAGACTAAATTGCCCCCCCCCAAAAATTCTGACATGCATAGAATCCACTGTTGTCCCCCCAAAAATCTCTATTATTTGTCAACTGTGGTGGGCTTTCCAATGATATCTCCAACAGGGCTGGCATATCTAGCTGTCTTCAGCTATTTAAAGGTTGCACATGACATATTTGTGCATTTGCTGAACTCCAAATCATCCACAAGCTGGGGGAAAGGGACGTGGAAGAATCCAAGGAGGGTTTGTGGAAGCACAGCACACTTGTCTCTCTTTTCCTGAATGGTATCCTTTTGAAAGGAAAAATACGATTTTCCTGTTGATTTCTGTTTTGCTTTATTTAATGCCTGTTTGTTTGTTTGTTTGTTTCCTTGCAGAATACTGAATATGAATGAGCTTGGACACTGACTTTACTTTAGGTGGCTACCTTCTTCTGTTCTTGGCGGTTGCTTATAATGACAAAATCTGACTCCTGACTTCTGGTGGAACTTAGCATGCTGCATACAGGACAGCCAGTGTCCCTCATTCCCACCAACTTCCGCAAAGAATGGTGATTATTTTATAAAGTTGAACATTTCCATATTTTGTTATATCTCAGTACATAAATCATCACCTGCATATTTAGGTACATATTCTTGCACAGGTGCACCAAAAAACAGATACAAGAATATTTTATATGAACATTACTCTTAATAGCAAAATGAGGAAATGATACAAATGTAAGTAAATAGGAGACAAAATAAATAAATTAAAATATATTTATAATGGAATTTTACACAACAGTGAAGAGAAACGCTCTGCGGCTACATGTTACATCCAAACATAAAAATTACTCTTAGGAATATAACATTGAAAAATAAAATTTGTAAAGTCACAAGTCCCATAATACCACATATGTTTTCATAAATCTCAAAAACAAACAAAATTAGCCAATGTATTGTTTATTCGTCAATCGTCTGTGCTAAAAGCCATTTTGTAAAAAAGCAAAGTAATGATAAAGGAAAAATTCAGGATGGAGTTATTTACTTCCGGGGGAGAGGTAGGGAGGGGTATAGGAAAGAGCATATAGCTGCATGTGAAGTTATTGGCAAATTTGTCATTCATGGGTTGTGCAGTAGGTTCACAGGTATTTATTGTTGTATATACACATATATTTATTATTTTTTATACGAATATAAAATGTATACAATGTTATTGTATTTATATATTATATATGTATGTTTGCAGCATGTATTTGTTTGAAAATGCCAAATATTATATTTAAAGGTAATAAATAAAATAGGTTCAACATTGTTTAAATAGTTCTTTTGTAAAATATGTTGGGGACAAACATATCTTACAAAAAGTTAAGTAATAAATAGGGATAATTAAAGCTGAGCTCAGTGATTTCAAAATAATATTAGTCAATATGAACTTCCAAATGGGGGCATATTTCTCACCTTTTAGGGGAAAAAATATCATAGGTAATTAAGAATGTCCTTATCTCTCCAAATTCTTCTACCACCAACCCACCATTTTATCTAGAAGTATACCATTAATTATACCTTAATTCATAAAATATCCATTGGTCTACTGACAAATTATAAATATCCTTGGGTGAGAAAACATATTAATCAACAAGCTTATGGTACACAAGAGTTTAGTTGGCAACAATAGGTTACTTTTGAAAGTAGAAAGTATCTGAGAAAATGGACAGCAGGGCAGGTCAGTTTAATTTTTGACAAGAAGAGAGGAAGACTCGGGCTAGGGAATGGAGAAGATGGTAGTACTTGTGGGCCTGTGTAACTGCAGGTATATGGGCAGTCAGTGTGAGCTCAGGACATTTTCTGAGAAGAGAAGAGCAACAAGAGGGAAAAGAGGGCAGAGTGGGTTTCTGTGGATTACTCAATATCTGCTACCATCCCCTTTCTCCACATGGTTCTTGTTTTTTAATTCCTTATTTCTTGTTTTTTCATTCCTGGCTGCCGCATCTCAGCCATGCTTGAAGGAGGTGTGTTGTAGGAGATGCTGTCAGTTTCTGTCAGATTACTTCAGCGCGGGGTTCACCTGAAGCTTTGATGCACAGTTATTGCATACATCAATGTCTTCCTACCTTAAGCAACAGTGTATCTTTCTGCCTGAGCTCATGTTCACTTGGAGTACAGGGCAGGCCCAAAGTGTCTCATTTTTAAAGTCTAGAAGAGCCACCATCAGCCAATGGGAGAAGGGAGGTGGTTAAGTATTCCAGTTATCTTCTACCTTGGAGATGTGCTTCCATTGTCTCTCTGAAGATTCCCAGGAGGATTTAAGTCCAGTTACTCACGGTGATAACTTACCCATCAACACACCCTCTTTATGGCCCTCTTTCCTTTCTTTCTCACTTCTTTATTCTTTCACTCTGCTTCCTGGGATCACCTCCCAGTTTACTTGCACCTGAATCCTTGTCTCAGGGTCAGCTTTTAGAGGATGGTAAATTGACACGTATGCATTCAGATTTTTAAAAACATTTTATCTTCTCTTTCTAGTTTGTTAAGTAGCATTTCTTATGGATTAAAAAACAGCTGGAGTAGCTGGAGTCAGTGTTAGACGCTGCAGCATTGTAAGTGTGGTGTGTTATTGTGGTACCCATGCTGCAATATATTTACATAAAGTTATTTAATGAATACTGTTTCTCTCACTCCTTCTACCACCAGGGCTTACCATATTGCACAAGATAAAGTTATTTCTGCTGCAGGCGGGTTACTTATCATTAAGCCTCAACTGTCAAATTCAATACAGAAAAATCTAGAAGTCAGTCCCTGAGTGACTGTTTTGAAGCTGTGTTACATGGGAAGATGGTGTGAAAGTATGAAAATGAGAAGGAAAGGGAGGATTATGCCTTTCTAATCAAGAGCTGATGCTTTCCTGCATTGTCACTTTCTCCACATGTCAGTAGAGGAGGGTTTTTCTAATCACCCATGATCTTTGAAAAGTTCAACAGGCAATTCTATCTTGTATTTCAAGAATGTGTAGTGCCAGTACCTCACATCAGAACCAGACTTGTGGATAACCAATTACATTTTGCTAAGTTGGTCTGATCCATAACTAAATATATGTCTAGGGCACTGTGAAATTTAACAGTAAAGTATCGGCTTAGTCCTTTGGATATTTTATTTCAGTAAATGCAAACTGCTACAATGGTACTTGAGACAAGAAGACAACATGCAACTCTATTGTGCCTTACCCTATGAAGACTGTTTTGCCAGTGGCCCAGGCTGGAAACCAATGATGATTCAAATATATATATACTTATGTTTGTAAAGGATCCAGGAGCCCCTGACCTGTCAATCCTGAGTAAATAGCTCTTGGCAATCAGAACATATATCAAAAAGTAACCTGAATTATCTCAAGCTCACTTAAACTAGTAGAGAATCCATATTGAGTACACTGAGGTTTCAGAGGTGATAAGGAAATCATAGAACAATGCTTCCTTCTGACCTTTCAGCAAAGTCAGGTCACTCATACTGTCAAGGACCTATAGTACTGGAATGTAGAGGAATAAGAAACCTGCCCTTCTGAAAAAGGGTGGCATCTATGTTTGAAAAGGTCGGAGGAAGACCTGAATAAAGATCAGCTGAAGCTTTGAGCATCTTTCCTTGACCTGCCCTGAAGAAGAGAAGTAGTACCGATAAATGTGGTTTTCTTGATAACTTAGACAAAGATCTCAATAAACATCTCAGAACGATGCTTCCTTATACATATACTAGAAATGGGAAACTGGTGTAGTTCAGGGCTACACTAAAACACAGAAGGATGTGGCCTAGGAGATCTATCTTATAATTGACTAGTTATTCTAACGTGAGACAGCTCTAAGGTCTTAAGTGAAAATTGAAGTGGTCTGGTTAGCAACAATTTCTATACAATATTGCAAGAGAAATAGCTTTGATGTTCATTTAAATGTTGAAATCAACCACAGACAAAGTTTTACTTCTGATCACTTTTTTTCTTTATGGTCAGTGATGTACTGGAGCCAGCCGTATTGGTTAGGGAGAACTGATCAAGCATGTCTCTTCCAAACTATATTCCAAGACGTGAGATGGATATCTTGAAATGGACTATAATATTCATAGCGTAAAAACAGAAAATGGGCAAATGTTATAAATCAGAACTCCCACTTGCCCTAGACTGTTGTTTAGCATTGGTAAGTATCTACCCACTTATATTGAAATATGAAATAAAAACAAACAGAAATCCCTGGCTTCTTGCCTTTTTTCAGATAATTCATCTCATACAGATACTTTAGTCATGATGAGCCTTGGTCCTGGAGTGACTTTGGAATAGTCTTGTCAACATTTTTTATCTGGTACATGTATACATTTTCATTTTCCCAGACTTTTTGAGGTATAATTGATAAATTAAAATTGTACATATTTAAAGTGTACAAGGTGATGTTTTGATATATGTGTACATGCGAAATGCTTACCACAATTAACACAATTAAGTTAATTAGCATATTCACCACTTTGCATAGTTTTTTGAGTGTATGTGTGTGGTGAGAATATTTATTATCTACTCTTTTAGCGAGTTCTAAGTATACAACACAGTATTATTAATTATAGTCACTATGTTGTGCATTAGATCACGAGAACTTATTCATCCTGCAAAACTAAATTTTTCTACCCTTTGGCGAACATCACCCATTTTCCCCACTCTCCTTCTACTCGTAACTACTATTCTACTCTCTGTTTCTATGAGACTGACTTCTTCATATCCCACATGTAAGTGAGATGGTGTAATATTTTTCTCTCTGTATCTGGTTTATTTCACTTAGCATACTGTCCTCAGGGTTGTCCCAAAGCGGCAGGATTTTTTTTCTGTTTAAGGCCAAAAAACAATCCATTGTGTATGTGTGTGTGCATGTGTGTGTGGGGGGGTACCACATATTCTATATCTTGGCTATACTGAATAATGCTGCAATGACCATGGCAGCACAGATATTGCTTCTAGATACTGCTTTCGTTTCCTTTGGCTATATACCCAGAAGTGAGACTGCTGAAATATATGGTAGTTCTAGTTCTATTTTTTTTAGAAAACTCCATACTATTTTCCATAATAGCTGTACCAATTTACATATCCACCAACAGTGAAAATGTCTAGTCTTCAAACTCTGGGCAAGTGAGCCAATTTCTGTGAGACACAGATCACTCATATGCAAGAATGGTTATAATGCTTGCCCTATCTATCTCACAGGCTTGCGGTGAGATTTCAAATGAATAATGCATACGAAAAACTAATAACAATGTATGTATAATTATATAATGTATAACACATATGTACATAGACTTAGTGTACTTGTACATAATATTACAGTAATATGGTTAATAGCTGACATTTATTTAGTGTTTAGTATTTGCCCAGCACTGTTGTAAATGTTCTGCTTGTTTTAATCATTTTATCCCCATTAAACATACATAGTGAGTGCTATTGTTGTCCCCATTTTACACATATGGAAACTAAGATACAATGAAGTTAAATGACTTGCCCAAGGTCAAACTGCCAGTAAGTGATAGAACTAACCCAAGCAATCTACTTTCAGACCTTGTGCTCTTAACCATTACAGAGGTTAGATACCTAAATTCCTAGAGAGATCTGAGATAGTGTTTATAAAAGTAAAAATATTGTTTATAGAAAAATGATTTACACTAGGCATGTGAATCATAATTGCTACATCAGTAACTTGGTACGTAAGCCCCAAAATATCATAATTAAAAGAGAATATATTTAAACACAGCAAAAATTTCTGTTGACTTAAGATTCTATATCATATCAGGGATAAAAATATTAATATTACTATAATGCTAAGAAATCCCTAATATTTGAAGTTTCATGAATATTTAAAATTGAAAAAGTTATATTATTTTCTTTTGCTGTAAAGTAGTAGGATTGTATTAGTAAATATTTAGGAGTTAAGCAAAAAAGAAAAATCTACCTCTAAAATAAATTTTGTGGGTTATTTCCTTTTCTCTTTTTGTTAAAATCAGTTTAAAAGCACAGTTTTTATCACAGTTGATGTGCAATTGTATACATTTTTTAGCTTAAAATTCCAACATAAGCATTTTTCCATTTTGTTATAAGCATACATAAAAATCATTTTTAATGGTTGAGTCATAGTATTTGGAGAAGATAAACCATATATTAGATAAGAATTTCTCTACTTTTAGACATTTACATGTGTTTGTTTCCTTGTGTTTTTATTATAAATACTGACATATTCACCTCTCTATGTATATATCTATTGCCACATTTTGAATTATACTTTATTGTATAGAGTTTTAGAAATAGGTCAGTTCAAATGAGATAAAAAATATTTATTGTATTTGGGATTTATTGCCAAGCATTTTCTCAAAGTATATCCAGCAGTTATTAGCAATGTCATTAGCACCCCTTGAGATCAATTTCATTAGCCCATTACAAACATTAGACATTATAATTTTCATTTGCAAAAGTAATGAATGAAGATTTCATCTATTTAAAAAGTTTTGATTGGACATTTGAAAGCATGCTGCTTGGTTATTTTTATTTTATCTTTTGTGAACCTCCTGATCATATTATTTCTAGGTTTTATTTGCATTTTGCTATTTTGTTTGTTGTTTTAATGAGCTTTCATATATTGAGCAAATATTTTATCGCTTTTGTTGAAAATATTATTCTTAGTAATTTTTAAAGATTTGTTTTGTGAGAGGGGCTTTAATGTTTATTTATCTAGAGAACTTTAAAACTGCCATGAGTTTTAATAATTTGTAATAATTTCTTACTATTATTTTGTAAATATATTTCACATTTTCTAAGAATTCCTGTAGTCTCAGATTGATTATTCCCGATGTATCTTTATGATTACTTTATTATTTATATATTATTTTAGTTATTTAATCTATGTTATTGTTACATTGTTTTTTTCTAAGTGATTAATCAATTCAATCAGGCCTCTATTTTGACTAACTCCACCTGAAGCCATCTTTATTACATATATAATTATTATATATTCAAGGGTATATTTCTAGGTTATCTACTAAATTTCATTGATATTTATTTATTTGTTTATTTTTTACCGTTACCACCCTGTTTTGAAATAAATTAAACTCACTTAAACATTTATGCTCATGTCCCAAGCACTAGCTCATACTTGGCATAGAGGGTATAAAATATGTCGTCGTTTGTACGCCCCAATGAGTTTACAGTATTGTGATGGAGAAGAATCTGTGTAAGCTACCATTTCAATATAATGATACATATCGGTTATAACAGTAAGATTTCTTCAGAGGATATGATACGTAAGATGAATCTTCAAGGATAAGAATCATTCAAGGAAAAAACTTTGGAAAACATCTTAAGTAGGCAGCATAGTATATGGAAATCATAAGTTATAACTTGCAGTGTGAAGAGTGTGCAGAAATTACATGACAAAGGTAGATAGTGGGCCTTGTATGTCATATTAAGATGCTGTGTGGGAGACGGAGGCTTTAAATTTGGGTTAAAACGGCAGCATTTGGCCTTTAGGAGGATTGCTCTGAATGTAGATCAAAGGAAGGCTTGAATGGTGGGTAGGAGGTCACAGAAGAGGGTTTGACAATAGATCAAGTAAGATATGAAAAAGCTCTGGATTAGCCCACTAGAAATAGAAAGTAAAATAAGTAAATAAAGTGTTTAAATCAAGAGAATTAATTACTAATCGAATGGAGTATAAGGAAAAACTGTTTTGAGGAGAGAAATTTTCTTAATACAGTTTTGAATATGTTGAATTTGAAAGGGCTGTTTTATATTCAAGCAAGTTTGTCATTTAAGCAGTGTGATATATGAACTTATACAAAAATATATAAATATATGAGTTAAAATTTTGGGAGGGATCATCCAAAAGGTCTGATTAAACCAGGAGAGTGGATGAAATGTTCTAAAGAAAATGTTCAAAGGGAAAAAAAAGAAGGTGAAGAACAGAAATCAGGGAAGGACAGACATTTAAGTGTTGATCAGAAGAAGCAGATTACGTAATGGTATAATGCGAAGTCCAGACAAACAAACAAACAAAAGTAACCAACTAATCAAATAAAAGCAATGATGAAAGACATGTGAAGGGAACTGACAGAAAATAGCACCATAGAAGCTGAGGAAGAAATTACGTTTATGAAAGGGTATGTTTTGGGGAATGTCACTGGCAGTCTGAAAACATTATGCCTGAAAGCTGCTCTTTAAATTTTGGAAAACAGAGACCATAGGTGCATTAGTAAGACCAGTCTCTTTAGAAGAAGAAAAGAGGAGACCAAACTACAGATGTTTTTACATCAAAAGTGAATTTATTTTTGTTCTTAATCTTTATTTATAATGTCTCTTTAAGATAAAGTTCAGTCTTTTTTTTTTCAAGTTCATGTTGTATTTAGTGGTGTGTCCTATTCTTTTACTTTGTATTTAAATCAGCAGTTCTCAACCAATTATCTGGAAACCCCTGAGAGACCCCAAGAACCTTTCAAGGATCCACAAAGCCAAAACTATTTTCATAAAACTAACACATTTGCCTTGTTTGACTCTCATTTTCTCATAGGCGTACACTGAGTTTTCCAGAGGCTACATAACAAAAAATGATGTCTTTGTTCCAATTGTGGATGGAATGTGTATTTGTCTACTACTGTGTGTTAAAATTTTTCAGTTTTCATTTTAGTATGACAATTGTTTATATATAACCCACATAAACAAAAGCTCTTCTGAGATCTCAAAAGAGCACAAAAATTAAAAATAATTTTTAAGTGTGTGAAAGAGTATTGATACCAAAAAGTTTGAGAACAGCTGATCTAAGTAACTATGCTTTCTTTGTTTTCTCTTACAATTTGGAAGTTATATACTTGTTTTTATTTTTACAAATGTTTACCTTTAAGGAAAAAGAACAAATACATACACTAGTTATAAACATCATGATTAAGTCATACCTATTGATATAACTAAAATGAATGTTACAGTATTAAGTTGATAATTGTAATCCCCATTCATCCCTTTACTTGTTTTTGGAAGTTCAGATTCAAGACATAATCACAGTTATTTTAATATCATCCATCTACTTTCTCAAGTCCTATTTTTAACACAGCTATATTTTTGTACACATTATTTTATAATAAATTTTTATGATTACTGAATTTTATATCTTGCAATAGGAGTAAATCTTCTGAGTTTTTATACAATTGAAAATTTGTTTAATTTGTCTTCTAATATGAACTACAGTATGATTGGGTATAGAATCACTAGCTTATATAGTGGTTTTATTTTTGCTCCACAAAACCCTGAGTAAAATGTTCTATGTCTTCTGGCTGTTAATGTTGGCTGGAAGTCTGAGAAATTTTTATTTTTCCTTTGGTAGTATTATGAGACTGAATTGTGTCACTGACCCTACATTCCCCAAATTCATACGTTGAAGTCAAAACTTCCAGTACCTGAGAATATGACTGTATTTGCAGATAGAGATATTTAAGAAGTAAATTAAAATAAGATCATTAGGGTGGACCCTAATCAATATGACTGGTATCCTTATAAAAGGAGATTAGGACACAAACCTTCTCACTCAGAGGAAAGACCTTGTGAAAACACATGAGGAAGATGGCTGGCTCCAAGGCAAGGAGAGAGGCCTCAAAAGAAACTAACCGTGCTGACACCTCAATCTTAGACTTCTAGCCTCCAAATTGTAAGGAAGTAAGTTTCTATTATTTAAACCACCCAGTCTATGGTATTTTGTTATGGTAGCCCTAGCAAACTAATACAGGTAGGGATCTAAATGTTTTTGTGTGGGGAGGTGGTTGTACAAGTCCATAATGGTATTTCAATGTAACTTTTACCCCCAAAAGTTTGCAACATATGATTGGTTTGTGTTTATTAAACTGTGCAGTTTAAAACACTACTTTTGGAAAATGTTAATTGGTGTCACTTAAAAAGAAGGAAAATTATGGTCAAGTAATTTTGGAAAACATCTAATTATAGCATAATTTTTCAGAGACTTTAATATGTAATTTTCCATCTTGAATATTTAAGACAGTATAATTTGTTACTGTTTTTGAAAGTAAACCCACCTTTTTAATTTGAACTAGTAAACTAATAAATACACATTAAGAATTTTAAAAATTAATTTTAATATTTGTCACAAATAAAATATTTCAATCTATAGACTTGTATCTTTCTCCAGATAATAAATGTTATTCTTTTTCCCACTCCACTTGGTCAATTTAGAAGGAAGATTACCGGATCTTATCCCAATTGGTCTAATCCCTTTTTCTAATCTAATCTACCCCTTTTTCTGAACTACCAATTGGCCATGGATGAAATTTAATTCTTTTCTATTTCACACTTCTAGTCTCCTCTCTTATCTTTTCTTCTTTTTGTCTTTATGTTTTGCATTCTGGAATAATTTCTCAAGATTTCCCTAATCAAGACTTAATTTTATGTAGTGTTGACTTTGCTTCTGCTTCCTTTATTTCTAAAGCTGATATGTGTTTAGATATTTTATTTTTAGTTTTTGATTTTTTTTTACAATAATCCCTTGTTTCATCCTGCTCTCTTTTACACCTGTGAGCTATTCATTTAGCATCTATTTCATCTGAGACTATTTTGTCTGGTTTAATATTTCATTTTCTCTTTCAGTGATCATGTTCCTCCATTTAATAATGAGTACAAGATCTGCTTCCCCCAAAACACTTCTGTTTGTCGCAGTGAATCTCCCAAAAGTACCTTTTGCTTTCCTATTGAGTTACTGTATTTTTCATCTTAGTTTATGATGTGGATTTTTTTCATAGGTTTTCTGGTGAGTATGTACATTTCTGTCCTGTGTGTATTTGTGTGAAAAATAATGCACATGTGTTTCTCACACTCATTGATAAGACTATTCAGGATAGTTTGCCAGTATTCATGCTGAGAAGTGTCTTTTTGCTTGTTTGTTTTTTGATTACCTCTGATATAATTTGGATGTTTATCCCCTAAATCTCATGTTGAAATCTAATCCCCAGTGTTGGAGGTGGGGCCTGGTGGGAGGTGTTTGGATCATGGTGGCAGATCCCTCTTGAATGGCTTTGCACTGTCCTCTTGGTGATGAGATCTGGTTGTGTAAAATTGTGTGACATCTCCCCCCAGCTCTCTTGTTCCTGCTCTCACCAAATAATGCACTGGCTCCCCTTCACCTTCCGCAGTGATTGTAAGTTCCCTAAGTTCCTGAGGCCTTCACCAGAAGCAGATGCCAGCACCATACTTTCTGTACAGCCTGCAGAACCATGAGCCAATTAACCCATTTATGCCTGAGGTTGCAGTTTTTGAATATTTTCAATCAGACCTTGGCAATGACCTTGAGCAGTAGGATATAAATAACTACCACATGCTTGCACTCCAATAATGGAATATGAGGCACAAATGGGCAAATCTCTTTTCTTGGCCAGGTGCCTTGGCTCACACCTATAATCCCAGCATTTTGGGAGGCTGAGGCTGGTGGATCACTTGAAGTCAGGAGTTCGAGACCAGCCTGGCTGACATGGTGAAACCCCGTCTCCACTAAAAATACAAAAATTAGCCAGGCATTGTGGCATGTGCCTGTAGTCCCAGCTACTCGGGAAGCTGAGGCAGGAGAATCACTTGAACCTGGGAGGCAGAGTTTGCAGTGAGCAGAGACTGCTCCACTGCACTCCTGCCTGGGTGACAGAGCTTGACTCATCTCAAAAACAAAAGCAAAAAACAAAAAACAAAACCCTCTTTTCTTTATAAATTATGCCGTCTGAAGTCTTCCTCTATAGCAACACAAGACAAGAGCAGCCTAACACAGCCTCACAGCCTATGCAAGTGCTGTTAGTATCTATGTTATTAATTCCAAAGTCTGGCTCTTTTCCCACATGAATTTCTGGTGTCCGGTTACTGATTATCTAATGCCAATAAGTGACAGCTGCTGAATGATTACTCTGTGTCAGGAGCCATTCTTTATTATTATTATTATTATTATTATTATTATTATACTGTAAGTTCTGGTATACATGTGCAGAATGTGCAGGTTTGTTATACAGGTATACACGCGCCATGGTGGTTTGCTGCATCCACCAACCCATAATCTACATTAGGTATTTCTCTGAATGCTATCCCTCTCCTAGCCCCCCACCACCCAACAGGACCCACTGTGTAATGTTCCCCTCCCTGTGTCCATGTGTTCTCATTGTTCAACTCCCACTTATGAGTGAGAGCATGCAGTGTTTGGTTTTCTGTTAAACCATTCTAAGAGTTTTAGGTGATTTCACTCATTTAAGACTCACGAAAAAAATCTATGGGGAAACTGAGGTACAGTGAGGTTAAATAACCTGCCTAAGGCCATATAATTATTAAGGAACCACGCCTAGGCACTTGGCCACCATGAAATATAATCTCTTTTGTATGTACTACTGGACTGAAGAGGGGTCTCCCTCTCCCACTGCCTCATCATCTGACCACATAGAATAATTTCAAATAATTCCCTGTTATCTTTCAAAGTTCTGTAGTCCTTACTTTCTTGGAAAAAATTGCTATTTCAGAGCGGATTTCATTCAAATTTTTTCCTACTGCTAGGCTTTCCTGCTGCTAAATTATCACAATAGAAGGAAATGTTGCCTTGCCTGTACCTCTTTGTGATTGGCTCAGATGTACTCTTTAAAAATTAGTCTCAAAATAGATTTAAAAAGAGAGGTTCTGGTGGGGATAATGGTGTGTAATGGTGCTGTCCAGCTCAGAAAGTATCTTTGGCATAGTAGAGAGGCGCGCGCAGAATCTTCTCTGTTAAGACATCAAGCTTTTGACACAAGCACACAGTGGGATTGGATGGAAATGTCCCTCTTTGTTCCTGTCTAGCCCTGATAATCTGCCTTAGGGCTCCTTTACTTTGGTCATGGAAATTTCTCCTGGGGTCATGCAGACTGTAAAGAATATTTTTAGTTACTGGCACTATGAAAACCTGTGCTGGTCTTTGTGCATTTGCATAGACACATAAAAGGGAAAGTTTAACCTTATATTTTACACCAAGTGGCAAGCTACCTGGTTTAATGGCCAGACAATTTGAGGGTCTAGAGCCAGAGTCTGTTATGGAAGTGAACAAAGATCTACAATATAAATGAAACAATTTCAAATTAAAACAAACAAACAAACAAACAAACACCTGAAACACGGGGTCTGAAGCTATAAAGAAAAGGAAGAAATTTACTTAAAAAGAAGGACCAATAGTGCACCAGTCAGGTAAGAAAGAGCCAGGTAAAGCTTAGAGAGGAAATCCACAGAGGGTATGATCTAGAGAGAATATAATTCTTGCATAGATATCTTTGACTGTTTTCCCAGCTAGAAACGAGATATTAAGGCTAAATAATTTAAATTAATTTATTATTAATCTATTAAGGCCAAGTTAATGTAAACACCACCATAAGTCCCTTCATCTGAGGTGCCAGGGTCTCTAGCTCATCTCAAAGAAAGAGGAAGATTCTCAGAATTGTTTATGTTGCCTGAATCGGGCTGAATTTATTGAACTTTCACTAAAACTGATTATGACATCTTTGGAAGTCAATCACATCTTGTATGAAATATTCCAATTTTCTGTTTTGAGTAAATGAGCAAATGAATGGGAAAAAGAGTAGATGGTGGAAGCTTAGTAAGAGGCAATGAAATATTGCATAGATTCCTATCTGGATGGGTATAACAGGAGTCACATGGCTCAACTTCGATGCCCTACGTAACTTTGAGTAGTTGAATTCTGGCAAGATGGTATGTTTAGAGAGTCAAAGAGGAGATGATCCTCCTGGATGATCACCCGTTTGGCCTGATCGTGGTTACATAATGCTTGTACAGCTTTGGATCTCTCCATGATGAATCCTCAAGTTCCACCAGAGAGTCTTATGATATCTACTCAACTTGTGACAGTAACAACACCAATGTAGGGTGTTAGTGGGAGTGAAAACCACTGGAGTCATTAAAAAGGCATTTTTGATAAAGAAGTATAGTGAGTTGTTCATGTTCTTGGCAATAACAAAGTAGGCAAATTCGTTGTCAGTAGGATATATTCTATCACATATACTTCAATTATCTGATCTTTATGACCATAAGTCTATGACTGCTGACTACTTAAATAGGTAAATGTGAACTTGGAGGGCTTAAAACTATGCCTTCAATGAGCACGGGGACACAGTAATAAGGCTACCGGATTACACTTGGATGTAAAAAAATATGATCAATGAATCACTAAAGGAAGGCATGTATAGACATTAGTGAAGACATATATAGTCAATATCTGTACATGCCTTCCATTAGTGTCTCTTTTCTTTATAACTTACCCAGTATCAGGTATTTCTCTACAGCAATACAAGAACAGCCTAATACAGCCTCTTCTGAAGAAGGGATGAAGTGTATTATTATAATGTTGGAAATCAACCATCAGCAAGGTAGGTTTATGCTCATGGGAGGTGTTAGAAAAAGAAAAAGATCCAAAGAAATCATATTCTGAAAATATTACAAAGTTAAGAGAGGACACAGAAAGTCACTGGGATTTCTGTCCTTGTCCTTGATTTAAACATATGTCACAGGTGGTAGCATAGTACAGTGAAAGATCCCAAAATCAGGCCCATGAAATTCCCCATGGCCTATATTTGATATCATGAATGGGAAAAACGTGCTAAGCCTTTTCGGCTCTCCTGTACACCCACATATACTGACCCATGCCCTAAGAACTCTTAAATTACTCTTGCAACTAGAAGATGCCTTATAGTTTATTAAAGACTTTTTAAAGACAGCTTCAGGTTGAAATGAATGGCTGAACAAAATTTCTTAAATGGAACTCATTCTAAGGTAGGACTAAACACACGACCTTCTTATACGCTGTTTGTAGAGGCAGTTGAAAATTTGTATCCTTTTCTTTCTTCCATGGAATGCCTACAAGTCTTTTTCACTAATTTCTGTGGTAAGCAGAGTTCTAAGTTGGTCTTCAATAACCTCAACTCCGCTCTGTGGTTTGGGCTGTTTCCTTGTGAACCTGGAGTTTAAAATGCTCGGAGCACAGACACATACCTAACACGTGCAATTTTTCAACCTGAATGATCTCAGGGCATTTCAGAGTCTTGATTTTTACTTTATGGCAGAAACTGCCACTTATTCAACCACAATACATTTTCCATTCCCTCTTAGGCCATAGACCTAGATTACAACTCTAAACTTCCTTTGACATAAGGGAGAGACAAACGATGTAGTTTTAAGAAAAGGAATCTAAGTAGAATGATGTGTGTCACTTTCAGTCTAGGCTCAGAAGAACTGCCTACTTAAATTGCTCTATACTTCTAAGTAAATTTGTACAGCAAACTTTGAAGCCACATAGTGATGATAGCAGATACATCATCAGCCTAAGCACAGCCTTATCCCCATACTTTCCAGCCTGGGTAAACCTTAGAATGTTACGTAAGCAAGAAATAAATTTCTATTGCATTAAGACATGTTTGGGTTTTGAAGGCAGTTCGAGAAGATGAGTTTAAATACTGTTTTGAACAGTAATGTAATTGTTGAAATAAACCATACAGCCTTCCAAGACAACAATTTCAAGGAAAATAGAATTACTTTTTTGATGATATATATATTGGTATATTTGTTTACAACATTCTGACAACATTTTCCCAACACCTTGCTTGCCTGTGTAACACTATACACTTTGGACCTATCATGGATGTATGTAGGTATGAATATGTTTATTTGGTTGTCCTGCAGATTAATTATATGTTCCTTTTTCTACTACTTGTCTGAATACTAAAATTGGATATTAATAATATATTTTACATTAAAGCAACTTTAAGTAATGTTTCCAGGTTTTCTTCTTTAAATACAGTACTCATTTTATAAGTAGATTATTGTAGTTAAATGAGATCACAAATGCATAGTGATTGGTATGTAATAAATACTCAAAGAATAGTAGTTATCCTCAATAGTATGGTCATAGGTCAAAAGAAATTCTTAATGACTCACTTAGATAATAACTAGCTTCAAAATAAAAACACTTTAGTTAGTAGACTTCTAAATTCAACTCCAAAGATCAATCCAAATGGGTAGTGCCCCAATAAAGTTGTAATACATATAGTTGAAAATTTGTATCGTTTTCTTTCTTCCATGGACTGTCTACAAACCTTTTTTACTTATTTCTATGGTAAGCAGAGTTCTAAGTTGGCCCTCAATAACCTCAACTCCCTGTATTCCCATCCATGTGCAACTACGCTTCCCCTTGAGAACAGGCTGCAACTAGTGGCTTGCTTCTAACCAAGAGAATACAGCAAAGGGGATGGGGATGTCACTATCAGGTTAAAAAAATGTGTCTTCTTTGTATCTTGCTGGCACACTCTTTATTGCCTTATTTGGCTTTTACACTCTGAAAATGTAAGCTTCCATGCTGGAAAGGCTCTCATCACAAGGAACGGAGAGTGAGCTCTGACTAACAGCCAGCAAGAAACTGAGACCCTTAGTCCAGCCATCTCTGAGAAACAGAATCTTACCAACAAAGGCTGAGTGAATTTGCAAATGGATTGATCCCTCCCTAGTTGAGGCTTCAGATGAAACAGCAGACCCTGGACTACCATCTTTGTAAGCATGTGAGACAGAGAATCCAGTTAAGCTGTGCCCAGATTCCTGGTCTCCAGAAACTGTGAGATAATAAATGTGTATTTAAGTTGATAAATTTGGAGACAGTTTTTTATGTAGTAATTGGTAACAGACCTTCGGAGTAAACTTCATAGATAATCAAATGGCTTGCTCCCCAAATACTTTTCTTTATTACCCACAGATGAAATTGTTATTTATCTTTTTTATAGAACTTGCATGAGTATTTATAATAGTATAGATGACATTTTTATTTGTATTATAATTATTTTCATGTCAGTTTGGTATTCCCTAATAGAATGTATGCCCCTTGAGGGGAA
Organism: Mandrillus leucophaeus; assembly: GCF_000951045.1. Classification (NCBI taxonomy): domain Eukaryota; kingdom Metazoa; phylum Chordata; class Mammalia; order Primates; family Cercopithecidae; genus Mandrillus; species Mandrillus leucophaeus. Next base: position 1,353,568 of record NW_012106509.1, read on the forward strand.
TAATGACTGATATATTATCCATTATCTTTATTTCCTCAGTGGTTTTTGACCAGTGTTTAGTAGTTATTTAATGAATAACATAAATGCTAAAATAGTTTTCTGTATACTACTTTGTAAATTTACATTGACAACTGATATAGGATAGTACAAGTTTCTTTTTCCAATGAAAAGTAACTCATTTCTATGAAATTATGGACAAAGTATTTTTCTTTTTCAATTAATATTAAATCTATTTTCAAATACGCCATGTATAACTAAGTTCCTAGGATCATTAAGTATGCATTTATACAGTTTTACTAAATTTATCTTTAGTTTTTTAATAAATTAATTTATTCAGAGAATTTTTTCTACTACGATTCAGCAGAGAATTGAGAGTGTGATTTAGATTTACTAACTAAATGCAACTTTTTAAAACAGTAGCACTAGAAGAAGCTTTATAATACACACACAAATCATATTGAAGCATGTAGAATATTTAGGGATCTAGTAATCTTGTTGTCATTAATGTAAACTAAAAGTGAAAGACAAAAAAAAGGTATATACCTAAAAACAACCAAACGTAATAAATGTATGTATGTATGCATGTATGTATGTGTGTATGTACATGTGTCTGTATATATATAAAATATATATATATATACACACACTACATATAAAAATACATAGTGTGAGTTGGAAAATTAAAATTTAGTTTCAGTATAATAAAGGAATTCTTTTTTATATTTGCTTTGCATTTTATGTTACATTTTATTAAAACATACTTTTAAAATCATTCATTTTAGTATCATTTTTTGTCAAATTATAATCCTTTATCACTTAATAATGGAGGATAAGAAGCCTTTTAAGCACATAAAAAGATGACATTTTGATGGAATTCATTGAGTAATAATTTTATCAAATAATATATTTCTTTTCAAAAATACTATTAAATAAAATATCACACACAAATTGGACAGAATAGAAAGAAAAATGTCATCTTAAATCATCTATCTCACCTTGCAGGTAACTGTGGATAATTCTATAGTTACACAATGTGTTGATATATAGTTGAAATGCATGAAATACAGAAAGGATAAATTTATCAATATATTATGACAATTATTTTATGACGGATATGATAGTATTTCTATAGATAGAAAAAAATCTGTATACATGATGTATAAATGCTAAAGCAAGAAATGTATAAAATATAAAGCATAGTAATTTCTTGGGGAAGCTTGTTCATAGAAATTTTATTGTATTGCAGCACAGATGTGTGTATGGTTGCAATGATGCTGTAAGATGTTTTTTCTTGTAATAAAATTTGAACATAAAGTTTTCAAAACAATTTTGGAATACTTTATTCGTTGTTATGTAGGAGTCACTCAATAAACTCTATAAGAGACTTGGTCTTCTTTTGTAAACAACCAAATCCACCCATCCTTAATAAAATCTTGCCATCATTGAGGCTGTTCATACAAAAGTGTCACAGATTTTGAAGGCAGTTCGAGAAGATGAGTTTAAATACTGTTTTGAACAGTAATGTAATTGTTGAAATAAACCATACAGCCTTCCAAGACAACAATTTCAAGGAAAATAGAATTACTTTTTTGATGATATATATATATTGGTATATTTGTTTACAACATTCTGACAACATTTTCCCAACACCTTGCTTGCCTGTGTAACACTATACACTTTGGACCTATCATGGATGTATGTAGGTATGAATATGTTTATTTGGTTGTCCTGCAGATTAATTATATGTTCCTTTCTCTACTACTTGTCTGAATACTAAAATTGGATATTAATAATATAAATCATTAGCACAAATTTGACCATAAAATATTCAAAACATCTCTTAAAACATCCCTAGAGCTGGACCGACTGAAAGTGATCTTTAAACAAAATGTCTTTGGAAGGCAATATTGAAAAAAAGAAATTTAATATCTTACCTATTCCATTACAGAGATGAGAAGATTAAGACCTAGAGGCGTTAGTGATTTGTACAGAGCAAACAGTATCCTCCTAGATGTGGAAGAAACCAAAGGTACGTAATCTCCTGAACTAAAAGAATAGCAACTAGGATATTTTAGTTCCCATTAAGCTAAACAAAAAGGGAAAAAATCAGTGGTAACCTTTTGGGGCTTATATCTACTAAGTTATTTTAGGATGTTGACTTTTTTAATGTTTTGGTGCTTAGAATATTATAATATATTTAGCAAGTAGTACAACTAGCACAAAATGAAATGAAGTGAAATGCTGCCTCTTAATATCTACAACCCTCATTTTTGCAAGCATCAGTCATTTTATACCCGGACAGTGTGAGCTGGCAGCCTTATTGGAGACATTCCTCCTCCAATGCGTTCTAAAGTAAGCAGTAAGATGTTCTTTCTTGTAATAAAATTCTAAGACTTTAACTTTCTCAGATTCTAATGACATTCATTAACTTTTCTCAGAACAAATAAATACGAGCAGGTATTATTTACAAAATAGGGAGTTCAAAACTATTCTCATTACCTCTTGCATTGCCCTAATCACACATTCTTTCCTTTCTCTGTAAACCACTTTAATTGACTGGGAGCAGAAACAATATCCCTAAGCTAATTAAGAAACGTAAGTAAGCAATAGCGCTAAATAGGGAACCATAGGATGGCATCTGGTAAGTGTAATAATAGCAATATTGCATTATGCTTATTTGGACCTTTGCAGCAAAGATTAATCAATGATACATTATACCATTGTGTAATGCTATATACATTGGACCTATGATGAATGTAGGTAGGCATGAATATGTTCATTTGGTTGCCCTACAGATTAATTATATGTTCCTCTCTCTACTACTTGTCTGATATTAAATTTGGATATTAATAATAGTGGGAGTAGAAAGTATGTTGTTCTAGATTGAGTTCTTTCCCTTCATTTCCCTCCTGTTTCTTTTTTCCCTATACTTCTCTATTCTTTCACGTGTGCAACATACATTTTCCTGCTTACACCAGCTTGACGTACAATTTAAAAATCACAAATAAAAAGAAAATTGTCCTTGCTATATACTTTTTTTTTTTCAGTAGGGTCTCTAGAATGCTGCCCTCTCTAAGATTCCTTTCTCTCTCTCTAGTGCCTTCAACCATATATAAGGTTGTATGTTAGTAATTGAGATCACAGAGCCTACAGCTAACTGCCTGAGTTGAAGTCCAGTGACCTTGGGCAAGTTCTAAATCTATCTCATTCTCCTTATATAGTCAATGATACTATATTGATAACAATAACAATTGTACATCATAGGACTATTGTGAGGATAAGTTAATATACATAAAGCACATAGGATGATACCTACCAGAGTAAGTATCTAAAAATATAAGCTATTGTGATTATTTTTGACATTTTTTCTAGACTTTTACACATTCTGAAAGTGTTTCAAGCCTACTTATAATAATTTAAGTGTCACTCTATTTCTGACTATACCATTTTTATACCTTTTATATAACTTAGCATTTCAGTTTCTTAAACTTCCCATGCAACGTGATCTTTACTACTACATCACATTCAGAGGACACTCTCCGCCCTCCTCAGCTCTCCTCCTTCACTCTCTTGGCATCTCATCAACTAGGAGTCAGTTAATTAACTTCAACTTGCTTCTTCATCAAGGTGGTTACCTCTTCTATCTGGGCGTTGCACAGCGCTTTGGGAACACAGTGATTTGAGAGACTAGATCTTAAAACTGAATTTCCGCTCCAATCTGTTCAGCTATCGTCTCTGTCATGAGCTCTTTAAGATGTCGGTGCAAAAAGCACCCATGGGACTAGTGCCCAAATACCCAATTTCCCATTTTGAGCAAGCCAAGGCTAACCATTGCTGAGACTTCTAGAACAAAAAGCAAGTACAAGGTGTATACATGCAAAATTCAGATCTGCTGATGACTCCTTCAATAAGTCACTTTTTGAGTCTCATATTTCTATTAATTAATAAATCAGACACAATTATCAGATCACTTTTCATGAGAAATAGGTTCAGATGTCTTCACATGTGTATAGTACAGTGCAAGTCTCAAAGTATAGTACTTCTGATTTTAGTGCCAACTTCACTTCTTATTTTAAACTGGGAGATTCAATCCCAGTTTTCAATGTTTGGGCTTAGAAACTGATACCCTAAAATATGACACTTTGACATGCTGAACTGAAGAAGAAGCCTCAAGGTCTCTCTGACCTCCCCACCCATCTATCTCTCAATCGTTTTTCGCTCCCAAAGCACAGAGTGAAGTTGTTCTCTGAAATTCCCTTAACTGCCTAAACTCTGGACCTGCCAAAGGAGAAAACAATGATCTCTGGTACCTTCCCTGAGTTTTCATTAACTGAACTCATGTTGCTGGAAAAAAGATTGAAATCCTTCAATACACCTGACAGCCTTTTGCCACAAACCATTGTTCTGCAGGCCCAACAGACTGTTCCAAGCCGTTGTATGTACTTCAAGTTTATTGAATTTTCCTCAAAATCATTTACTGGCTCCCTTAAATCATCCACATTTTCCCATCTTCATTTTCCCTAAGAAGAAGGGTATAGAACCAACCATAGCCCATGTGTGGTAATCACTCTGCAATGTTCCCCCATGCATGTTAACACATTTATATGCCGTTTAGTATATTAATCGGTTGTTTGTCAGTTAATTTTCAGTGAACCTTCAGAGGACAAAAGAAAAGTTTTTGCCAGGCCCTTTCCCCAACACATAGATATGTGGTATGCTAAGTTTCCTTTTGGTAAAGTACAGATAATAGCAGGTTCTTTTTCACAGAGTGCTGTGAGAGTTAAACTTGAATGTATGTAAAGCCGCTGTTATACTGCTACTAGAACTTCTCAAACTTCTATTTAGAAGTTCAAGCTCTAGATATGACAAAAAATATTTCAGAATGAAAGTTTGAAAATAGACATTCCAAAATTTGAATAACTACAACCTGTTGAATTTGCAGTGGATTTCCCTAGTTGCAACTTAAAATGATCAGAATACTATATTAAATGAAATAAATATCCAGATAATAGCATTTATGCACAAGTTTTATTTTTTTAAATACTCAAGTTTTTTTCAGTTTGCTTTAACTGTGGAGTTTTGACCCTTGAAAAATATTTTAATGATATATGACAATGAGATGACTTTAATTAATTTGTTTTGTTATTACAATTTCTAGCTTACTTTTGTTCATGTATACAGGACGGCATGAACACATATACACTTACAGTCAGAGCTGTGTTATTTGTCCCATGCTATCACTAGATGCAATGACAAATATTGTAACGGCAGCATTTTCAGTAGATTTTTTTCCTTCGTTTTCCAACATAAATTATTTTCTTTTGCAAATAGTCTAAGGTTACCACAATGCAATTTTTGAAGAGTCTTGCCTCTACTTTCTATACAATTCCATGGTACAGCAATTATATTTCCTTTAAAAACATTCTTTCTGGGAAAGCAAAAACACTTGTGAATGTTAATACACCTTCTATTTGGAAAGCAAACCCTGAAACTCTCTAAAGCCTGCAGTTCTAGCAATTATTATATCACAGTTACACTTTGTCAGGACTAAATGTCTCACATCCTTGCTGGAAGAGAAGAAGACCTAAGATTATAATATATTTGAACAAGAAGGCACTAACTTTGCATTATTTTCCATTCTTCTTCCTGTCTTTGTCAGGAGGATGGATCCATGCTGTGCTATTCTCTATTCTTCTTGCCACCTTTGTCATGAGAATGAGACACCAGAATCAGAATGTTTCCTGTGAGATATAATAGCATGCTTTCCTACTCTCACCTCTCAGGATGTTGTATTTAGTTAGGTGAGAGCCCCGATTCCCTTAGGGCATCAGCGTAACATTCTTGGAAGGTACACTTTTTGCTTGTATTTATTGTGAAAGCGTTAGATGTCTTGGTCAGCTTTACAGGCCTTCCCTATCTCAAACAAAACCTGTTCAAAAAAAATGTTGTTTATTTTTTATTCTTATCAGGACAATCAATTTTATGTTATATTTTGTGCGATACAAAAATGTATATGACTTGATTATTTTTCAAAAATATCTAACACTTATGAACATTTAAATATTCCAGTTGCATATAGAAATATAGAGCAAGTAGCTACTATGCATTTGGGAGACAATGTGGTAAGATGGACACCTAGATTAAAAAGAGTTAATTCCCTCAATGATGTATTTATTTTGTATTTAGAAAAATTCTACATATTAATTTCTATTTTGCTTGAGTGGCAGATTTAAAAATTACTCATAAATTTGCCCCTCATCTACTCTAAGATTTTGTATTGTGTTTTTAGACCGTGCTTCTGTCCTACCATGTAAAATGAAGTCTGCTGATATACTTTCACGTAGCCACTTGTTTTTCACAAATAATATCCCTAAGCTAATTAAGAAATGTAAGTAAGCAATAGTACTAAATGGGGAACCACAGGATGGCATCTGGTAAGTGTAATAATAGCAATGTTGCATTATGCTTATTTGCATTATAAATATCTGCATACAGCTGCATTTTGCTATATAGGCAGTATTTCATCCTATTGCAGGATGACAGGAGAGAACATGCTAAAAATGAGAAATCTTTTTAAATATAAAGAATATACACATAAGAAGGCAAATAACAATATCAATCTAGTCAATAACACAACTTTCTGTATTATATATGTGAGAAATATTTGTTAGTAACTTCACTCTTGAGCTTTAGTTCCTGTTTTTCCCCAAGAGAAATTGGTCAATATTGAATTATCCATGATCTTTTGCTATAAAAACAAACAGTATGATTGTTACCAGTTTGGGACAGAGTAATAAGAAAAACAAAAACCATCCTAAGTATTTCAATTGAGGGATTTTAATGTAGGTGATTGTCTCTAACTCTGGCTGGCTAGGAAGCAACTAGTCTCTCACTGGCAACGAAGAAACTCTCGAGTCTTAGCCTCTGATGTGGTTTGAATGTCTTTTCCCCTCCAAACCTCATGTTGAAATGTGATCCCCAGTGTTGGAGGTGGGGCCAGGTGGAAATGTTTTGGTCATGGGGGTGGATCCTTCATGAACGGTTTGGTGCCTGCCCCATGGTAATGAGAGAGTTCTCACTCTGAGTTCATGGGATATGTGGTTGTTTAAAAGAACGTGGTACTTCCGCCCACCTTTCTCCCTGTCTCGCTGTGTGATGTGGCTGCTCCCCCTTCACCTTCCACCATGATTGTAAGCTTCTTGGGGCTCTCATCAGAAGCAGATGCTGGCACTACACTTCCTGTACAGACAGCAGAACTGTGAGCCAGTTAAACCTCTTTTCTTTATAAATTAGGTATTTATAGCAATGAGAATGACCTAACAACACAGAAAACTGGTACCAAGGAATGGCGTGTGCCTATTAAGATACCTGAAGATGTGGAAGTGGCTTTGGAACTGGGTAAGAGGCAGTGGTTAGAAGAGTTTGGAGGGCTCAGAAGACAGGAAGATAAGGGAATATTTGAAACTTCTTAGAGACTGGTTAAATGGTTGTGACCAAAATACTGATAAGATATAAACAGTGAAGTCCAGGCTAACCAGGTCTCAGATGGAAATGAGGAAGTCGTTGGTACCTGGAGTAAAGGTCGCCCTTTATGCCCTAGCCGAGAGCTTGGCTGAACTGTGTCCACATCCTAGGGATCCGTGATGGTTAATACTGAGTGTCAACTTGATTGGATTGAAGGATACAAAGTATTGATCCTGGGTGTGTCTTGTGAGGGTGTTGCCAAAAGATACTAGCATTTGAGTCAGTGGGCTGGGGAAGGCAGATCCATCCTTAATCTCATGGGCACAATCTAATCAGCTGCCAGCAAATATAAAGCAGGCAGAAAAATGTGAAAAGGAGAAACAGGCTTAGCCTCCCAGCCTGCATCTTTCTCCTGTGCTGGATGCTTCCTGCTCTCAAACATCCAACTCCAAATTCTTCAGTTTGGGGACTCAAACTGGCTCTTCTTGCTCCTCAGCTTTGAAACAGCATATTGTCGGACCTTGTGATCATGTCAGTTAATACTTAATATACTCTCCTTTATATATATATATATA
>NW_012106509.1:1361771-1362634 GCF_000951045.1 Mandrillus leucophaeus
AGATATAAACATAACTTAAAGTTATATATATAATTTTATAAATATATATAACTTTACTTAATATACTCCTATATATATATAAAGAGAACTATCTGTCCCTCTAAGAGAACTCTGACTAATACAGATTTTGGTACCAGGAATGGTTTTTGTGGAACAGAATATTAAGGATAGAGTTCTTTTGCTGGTTTTGGGCTTTCTGGAGTTGGCTGCTTAATATGATTAGGCCTAAAAATGCTAAGGACTCTACTTGTAATAGTATGGAGAACACAGATAGTCCTTGACGTGAACTGTTTAGATAGTTATGCCAAATAAATGCATTTGACACTCCTGATTCACTGCTTGTGAGAGGCAGGAGTTTAGTGGCTCTATACACAATACCTTTGACTATATGTGGAGAATCAAGGAACATAATGAAACTGATTGGTTGCTCCCAAGTACAATGGACAATGTATGAGAGAAAATGATGAACTCAGAAATTCTATCTCTTGGCTTCAGAAACAGATACTGAGCCTCAAATTGGCTAAGATTGCCCTGAGTGAGTCTTATCTCCTGTAGAGAAAGATCTGAAATTATGGAAAAACAGACACAAGCTCTTACCATCTGAGTGGCTGACCTGTGATAAAGATGCATGCACAGCCTCGCCAGGTATCTATTGTTGAAATGAGGGCATTGATTGGAAAAAATGGGACCCTGAAATTTGGAATGGAGACATGGAATGAGAGGACCCTGATGAAGCTAGGGACACTGAGTTTGTAAACTCTGATGAACCTTTTTTTTTTTTTTTTTTGCCGGAAGGAACAGCTTCCCTATCCCCAGTAATGGCAACATCCCCTCCCCAACCCAGAGTGCCATTAACCTTTGTC
>NW_012106509.1:1364054-1366427 GCF_000951045.1 Mandrillus leucophaeus
TACCCAGGATCCCTTGAATGAAGGGGAGGCCAGGTTCCCTTGAGGAAGGACCTCACTACATTACTGACAATTTCTGCAGTGAATCTTTCTCCCATCCTTCCCCAAGGGGAACTCTAGCCTTTTACCAGGGTGACTGTGCACTCGGGAAAGGGAAATGATCAGACATTTTGGAGACCACTGGACACTGACTCTGAGATGATGTTTATTCCAGGGGACCCAACACTCATTGTGGTCCTCCAGTTAAAGTAGGGGCTTATGGAGGTCAGGTAATTACTGGAGTTTTAGCTCAGGTCTGACTTACAGTGGGTCCAGTGGGTCCCTGGGCTCATCCTGTAGTCATTTTCCAGTGCCAGAATGCATAATTCGGATAGATATACTTAACAGCTGGCAGAACCCCCACAATGGCTCCCTGACTGGTAGCATGAGAACTATTATGGTGGGAAAGGCCAAATGGAAGTCATTAGAGCTGACTCTACCTAGAAAAATAGTAAACCAAATACAATATAGCATCCCTGGAAGGACTACAGAGGTTAGTGCCACCATCAAGGACTTGAAAGACACAGGGGTGGTGATTCCCACTACATCCTCATTCAACTCTCCCATTTGGCCTGTGCAGAAGACAGATGGACCTAGGGAATGACAGTGGATTATTGTAAGCCTGACCAAGTGGTGACTCCAGTTGCAGCTGCTGTACCAGTTGTGGTTTCATTGCTTGAGCAAATAAATGCATCTCCTTGTACCTGGTAAGCTGCCATATATTTGGAAAATGCCTTTTTCTCCATTCCTGTCCATAGGCCCACCAGAAGCAATTTGCCTTCAGCTGGCAAGGCTAGCAATATGCCGTTACCGTCCTACCTCTGGGGTATATCAACTCTCTGGCTGTGTCATAATCTTATTTGGAGAGACCTTGATTTCTTTCCACTTTCAAAAGATATTACACTAGTCCATTACACTGATCACTTTGACTTTATGCTGATTGGATCCAGTGATCAAGAAGTAGCAAACACACTGGACTTACTGGTGAGATGTTTGCATGCCAGAGGATGGGAAATAAATCTGAGAGAAATTCAGGGACCTTCTACCGCAGTAAAATTTCTAGAGGTCCAGTGGTGTGGGGCCTGTTGAGATATTCTCTCCAAGATAAAGGATAAGTTGCTGTATTTGGCCCCTCCTAAAACCAAGAAAGGGGCACAATGCCTAGCAGGCCTATTTAGATTTTGGAGGCAACACATTCCTCATTTAGGTGTGTTACTCTGGCCCATTTATCAAGTGACCCACAAAGCTGCCAGTTTTGAGGGGATTCCAGAACAAGAGAAGCTCTGCAACAGGACCAGGCTGCTGTGCAAGCTACTCTGCAACTTGGGCCATTTGACTCAGCTTGAAGTGTCAGTGGCAGATAGGGATGCTGTTTAGAGCCTTTGGCAGGCTCCCATAAGTGTATCACAATGGAGGCCTCTAGGATTTTGGAGCAAGGCCCTGCCATCTTCCGCAGATAACTATTCACCTTTTGAGAGACAGCTTTTGGCCTGTTACAGGGCTTTGGTGGAAACTGAATGTTTTACTGTGTGTCGTCAAGTCGCCATGCTACCTGAACTGCTTATCATAATCTGACTGCTTTCTGACCCATCTTGCCATTAAGTAGGTTGTGCACAGCAGCATTCCATCATCAAATGGAAGTGGTATATACATGATCCAGCTTGAGCAGGTCCTGAAGACACAAGTAAATTACATGAGGCAGTGACTCAAATGGCTATAGTCTCCAATTCTGCCACCCTGCCTTCTCTCCCCTAGTCTGAAATGATGGCCTCATGGGGAGGTCCCTACGATCAGTTGACAGAGGAAGAGAAGGGCCTGGTTCACATGTGCTTCTGCACGATTTGCAGGCACCACCTGAAAGTGGGCAGCTGCAGCACTACAGCCCCTTTCTAGGACATCCCTGAAAGATAGTAGTGAAGGGAAATCTTCCCAGTGGTCAGAATTTCAAGCAGTGCACTCGGTTGCACACTTTGCATGGAAGGAGAAATGGGCAGATATGTGATTATATACTGATTCATGGGCTGTAGCCAATGGTTTGGCTGGATGTCAAAGAGTTGGAAGAAGCATGACTGGAAAATTGGTGACAAAGAAATTTGGGGAAGAGGTATGTGGATGAACCTCTATGAGTGGTCAAAAACTGAAGATACTTGTATCCCATGTGAGTTCTTACCAATGGGTGACCTCAGCGGAGGAGTTTAATAATTAAGTGGACAAGATGACCCGTTCTGTGGACACCAGTTAGTCTCTTTTCGCAGGCACCCCTGTCATTGCCCAATGGGCTCATGGACAAAGTGGCCTTGATGGCAGGGATGGAGTTTACACATGGGCTCAGCAACA
>NW_012106509.1:1368187-1370416 GCF_000951045.1 Mandrillus leucophaeus
CCTTTTTTTTTTTTTTTTTGCCGGAAGGAACAGCTTCCCTATCCCCAGTAATGGCAACATCCCCTCCCCAACCCAGAGTGCCATTAACCTTTGTCTGAGGAGATAAACTCTGTGCTGCCTGAGGCAACAATGATGGCCTTTCCTGAGGCAGTTGCCAGGCAAGGTAATGTTGATTCTCCTCAGGAGCCACCCCCAACACCTCTGATTGATTCTAGATCTATAACTAGACAAAAGTCCCAGCGGGCCCCTAGAGGTGAGGTTAAGAGTGTGACCCATGAGGAGGTGCACTACACTGGAAAAGAACTGCTTGAGTTCTCTAATTTATATAAACAACAATCGGGAGAACAGGCATGGGACTGGATATTAAGGGCATGGGATAGTGGTGGAAGAAACACAGAGTTGGATCAGACTGAATTTATTGGTTTGGGTCCACTTAGTATGGACTCTGCATTTAGTGTTGCAGCTTGAGGAGTTAAAAAAGGTTCTAACAATTTATTTTCTTTGTTAGCTGAAATATAGAATAAAAGATGGCCCTGTGAGCCATCTGTGAAAAGATGGCACTGCGAGCAAGCTGGAAACGTATGGTCTCCCTTGGTTTAATGTAGAGGAAGGGATCCAAAGCCTTAAGGAGATTGGGATGGTGGAGTGGATTAGTCACTTTAGACCTACTCATCCCAGCTGGGAGGGTGGAGAAGATATACCCCTGACCAATGTCTTGCAAAATAGATTTGTGAGGGCAGCACCTGCATCTTTGAACAACCCTGCTATTGCACTTCTCTGTCAGATCTAACAGTGGGAACTGCAGTCATTCAACTACAAAATTTAAATACGAGGGGAATAATTGGATCCTGAGGTGACAGGGGCCAAGTGACAGCACTCAACCATCAAATGTAAGGTGGGTGTAGCTACTATAATGGATAGCAGAGGAAAAGCAGCAATCAGAATAGTCTGACTTGTGTAGAGCTCTGGCGTTGGCTGATTAATCATAGTGTTTCTACAAATGAAACTGATAAGAAGCCTACTGCATTCCTCCTTAAATTATGTGAACAGAAAACTTCCAGGTCTAATGGACAAAAGACTAATTTGAATTATAAAAACAGAAAATCATGGCACCTCAATCAATTTCCAGACTTGAGCCAGTTTACATACCCAGGATCCCTTGAATGAAGGGGAGGCCAGGTTCCCTTGAGGAAGGACCTCACTACATTACTGACAATTTCTGCAGTGAATCTTTCTCCCATCCTTCCCCAAGGGGAACTCTAGCCTTTTACCAGGGTGACTGTGCACTCGGGAAAGGGAAATGATCAGACATTTTGGAGACCACTGGACACTGACTCTGAGATGATGTTTATTCCAGGGGACCCAACACTCATTGTGGTCCTCCAGTTAAAGTAGGGGCTTATGGAGGTCAGGTAATTACTGGAGTTTTAGCTCAGGTCTGACTTACAGTGGGTCCAGTGGGTCCCTGGGCTCATCCTGTAGTCATTTTCCAGTGCCAGAATGCATAATTCGGATAGATATACTTAACAGCTGGCAGAACCCCCACAATGGCTCCCTGACTGGTAGCATGAGAACTATTATGGTGGGAAAGGCCAAATGGAAGTCATTAGAGCTGACTCTACCTAGAAAAATAGTAAACCAAATACAATATAGCATCCCTGGAAGGACTACAGAGGTTAGTGCCACCATCAAGGACTTGAAAGACACAGGGGTGGTGATTCCCACTACATCCTCATTCAACTCTCCCATTTGGCCTGTGCAGAAGACAGATGGACCTAGGGAATGACAGTGGATTATTGTAAGCCTGACCAAGTGGTGACTCCAGTTGCAGCTGCTGTACCAGTTGTGGTTTCATTGCTTGAGCAAATAAATGCATCTCCTTGTACCTGGTAAGCTGCCATATATTTGGAAAATGCCTTTTTCTCCATTCCTGTCCATAGGCCCACCAGAAGCAATTTGCCTTCAGCTGGCAAGGCTAGCAATATGCCGTTACCGTCCTACCTCTGGGGTATATCAACTCTCTGGCTGTGTCATAATCTTATTTGGAGAGACCTTGATTTCTTTCCACTTTCAAAAGATATTACACTAGTCCATTACACTGATCACTTTGACTTTATGCTGATTGGATCCAGTGATCAAGAAGTAGCAAACACACTGGACTTACTGGTGAGATGTTTGCATGCCAGAGGATGGGAAATAAATCTGAGAGAAATTCAGGGACCTTCTACC
>NW_012106509.1:1374491-1378493 GCF_000951045.1 Mandrillus leucophaeus
TCTCTTTTCGCAGGCACCCCTGTCATTGCCCAATGGGCTCATGGACAAAGTGGCCTTGATGGCAGGGATGGAGTTTACACATGGGCTCAGCAACACGGACTCCCACTCACCAAGGCTGACCTGGCTACGGCAACTGCTGAGTGCCCAGTTTTCCAGTAGCAGAGACCAACACTAAGCCCACAATATGGTACCATTCCTCTAGTGCTCAGCCAGCTACCTGGTGGCAGGTTGATTATATTGGACCTTTTCCGTCATGGAAAGGGCAGAGGTTTGTTCTTCCTAGAATAGACACTTACTCTGGATATGGGTTTTCCTATGCTATTGCCTATTGGGGGAATCTGCCGCCGGTAATTCCATGTGTGTTCTTTTCTATTTCCCTGAGTGTTGGCCGGTCAGAAATAAAGGGAAAGAGTACAAAAGAGAGAAATTTTAAAGCTGGGTGTCCGGGGGAGACATCACATGTTGGCAGGTTCCGTGATGCCCCCAAGCCACAAAATCAGCAAGTTTTTATTAGTGATTTTCAAAAGGGGAGGGATTGTAGGAATAGGGTGTGGGTCACAGAGATCATATGCTTCACAAGGTAATAAAATATTTCAAGGCAAATGGAGGCAGGGTGAGATCACAGGACCAGGGTGAAATTAAAATTGCTGATGAAGTTTCGGGCATGCATTGTCATTGATAAACATTTTAACAGCGTTCAAGAGCAGAGAACTGGTCTGACTAGAATTTGCCAGGCTGGAATTTCCTAATTAAGTATTAATTTGGGGAACTAATAAATGTCCATGAAATCTGCACAATTTATATTCTTCTGCCATGACTTCAGCCAGTCCCTCTGTTTGGGGTCCCTGACTTCCCACAACAACTGCCTATTGCATGCTATACTTCTGCCAGGACTACCATTTGTGGATTCACAGAACGCCTTATCCACCATAATGGTATTTCACACAGCATTCTGTCTGACCAAGGCACTCATTTTACAGCTAAAGAAGTGTGGCAGTGGGCTCATGCTCATGGAATTCACTGGTCTTACCATGTTCCCCATCACCCTGATGCAGCTGGATTGACAGAATGGTGGAATGGCCTTTTGAAGTCACAATTACAATGCCAACTAGGTGATAATAATTTGCAGAGCTGTGGGAAAGTTCTCCAGAAGGCCGCGTATGCTCAGAATCAGCATTGAATATATAGTACTGTTTCTCTCATAGTCAAGATTCATGGATCCAGAAATCAAGGGATGGAAGTGAAAGTAGCACCACTCATCATCACCCCTAGTGATCCACTAGCAAATTTTTTGCTTTCTGTTTTCACAACATTACATTCTGCTGGCCTAGAGGTCCTAGTTCCAGAGGGAGGAACACTGCTACCAGGAGACACAACAAAGATTCAATTAAACTTGAAGTTAAGATTGCGACCTGGACACTTTGGTCTCCTCCTACGTTTAAGTCAACAGGCTAAGAAGGGAGTTACAGGGTTGGCTGGGTGATTGATCCAGACTATCAAAATGAAATCAGTCTACTACTCCACAACTGAGGTAAGGAAGAGTACACATGGAATTCAGGAGATCCATTAGGATGTCTCTTAGTATTACCATGCCCTGTGATTAAGGTCAATGGGAAACTACAACAGCCCAATCCAGGCAGGACTACAAATCACCCAGACCCTTCAGGAATGAATGTTTGGGTCACTGCATCAGAAAAAACCCACAACCTGCTGAGGTGCTTGCTGAAGGCAAAGGGAATACAGAATGGGTAGTAAAAGAAGATAGTCATCAATACCAACTATGACCATGTGACCAATTGCGGACACAAGGACTGTAATTGTCGTGAGTACTTCCTCTTTCTTTTGTTAAAAACATGTTTGTGCATGTACAGACTTGTACTAAGAAAATATCTGCATTTTATTTCCTTTCTCCTTTACCATGTGACATAAGATTTATTGACTTCATAACAGCATTTACATGTTGTTAACTTTATGTAATAGTATTTGGGTTGGGGATTGGTGAATTTCCAGTTGTACAAAGGATAGCTGTACTACGTTAGGTATAATTATGACCCTTATTGTCTTTATTTGAAGATTATATATGATCTCAGGAGATATGTATGGGTTCAAGTTGACAAGGGGTAGACTTGTGATGGTTAATACTGAGTACCACCTTGACTGAATTGAAGGATACAAACTATTGATCCTGGGTGTGTCTGTGAGGGTGTTGCTGAAAGATATTAACATTGGAGTCAGTGGGCTGGGGAAGGCAGATCCACCCTTAATCTGGTCTGCACAATCTAATCAGCTGCAAGCAAATATGAAGCAAACAGAAAAATGTGAAAAGGAGAGACAGGGCTAGCTCCCAGCCTACAAAGAAATTTCTAAGCAGCAAAGTGTTGAAGAAGTGACCTGGCTGTTTCTAACAGCCTGTAATAAGATATGAGAGCAAAGAAATGACTTAAAGTTGGAACTTATAGTTAAAAGGGAAGCAGAGTTTGGAAAATTTGCAGCATGGTCGTGTAGTAGAGAAATAATCCAAGCAGTCTGCAGATCAAACACTTGGTGGAGAGATTGGATGACTAAAAGGGTGCCAAGTGTTAATAATCAAGACAATGGGATAAAGAACTCAAAGTCACTTCAGAAATCTTCAGGACAGCCCCTCTATCACAGGCCCAGAGGCTTAGGAGGAAAGAATGGTTTCAAGGACCGGTCCCAGAGCCCCACTGTCCTATACCATCTCAGGAGACTGTTCTTTACATCCTAACCGTTCCAGCACCAGCTGTGGCTCAGAGAGCACCAGATAGAGCTCAATCTCTTGCTTCAGAAAGTACAAGGTGTCATAAGCGTTGGCAGCTTCCATGTGACATTAAGCCTGCAGGTGTGCAGAATGCTAGAGAGAAGGAGACTTGGCAATTTCCCCTTATATTTCAGAGGATGTTTGGGAAAGCCTGGGGCCCAGGCATAAGCCTACTGCAGGGGCAAAGCCTCCACAGATAGCCTCTACTATTGATGTGCCAAGAGTAAATGTGAGGTTCAAGCTCCTACACAGAGTCCCCACTAGGGCATTGCCTAGTGGAGCTGTGGGAAAGGGGCTGCTGCCATCCCAATCCCAGAATAGTAGAGCCACCATAAGTTTGTGTCTTCAGCCTGGAAAAGACACAGGCACTCTACTCCAATCTGTAAGAACAGTTGAGGGATTGCACCCTGCAAAGCCACAGAGGCAGAGCTACCCAAGGCCTTGGGAGCCCACACATTGCACCAGTATACCTTGGATGTGAGACATTAAGACAAAAGAAATTATTTTGTAGCTTTAAGATTTAGTGACTGCCCTGCTGGGTTTAGAACTTGTGTAGGGCCCGTAACCCCTTTCTTTTGCCCAATTTTTTTTTTTTTCTTTCAGAACAGGATTGTTTGCCCCATGCCTATACTACCATTGTATCTTGGAAGTAAATAACTTGATTTTAATTTTACAGGCTCATAGGTAGAAGGAACATGACTTGAGTCTCAGAAAAGACTTTGGACTTTGGACCTGAGACTTTTGATTTGATGCTGGAACATGCTGAGACTTTGGGGTACTATTGGGAAGAGATGATTGTATTTTGCAATGTGAGAAGAACATGAGATTTTGGAGACAAGGGGTGGACTGACATGATTTAGATGTTTTGTCCCCTTTAAATGTCATGTTGAAATGTGATCCCCAATGTTGAAGGTGGTGCCTAGAGGGAGGTGTTGTGGACATGGAGGCAGATCCCTTATGAATGGCTTGATACCCTCCCCATGATAATAAGCGAGTTCTCACTCTGAGTTTATGGGATATCTGGTTGTTTAAGGAGCCTAGCTTTTCCTCTTTCTCTCTGTCTCTTGCTCCCTCTCTCACCATGTGATGTGCTGGCTCCTCCTTCATCTTCTAGCATGATTATAACTTTTCTGAGGCCCTCAACAGAGGTAGATGCCAGATCCACACATCCCATAGAGCCAGCAGAAATGTGAACCAATTACACTTCTCTTCTTTACAAATTT
>NW_012106509.1:1378543-1408749 GCF_000951045.1 Mandrillus leucophaeus
TGTACTACGTTAGGTATAATTATGACCCTTATTGTCTTTATTTGAAGATTATATATGATCTCAGGAGATATGTATGGGTTCAAGTTGACAAGGGGTAGACTTGTGATGGTTAATACTGAGTACCAACTTGATTGAATTGAAGGATACAAAGTATTGATCCTGGGTGTGTCTGTGAGGGTGTTGCTGAAAGATATTAACATTGGAGTCAGTGGGCTGGGGAAGGCAGATCCACCCTTAATCTGGTCTGCACAATCTAATCAGCTGCAAGCAAATATGAAGCAAACAGAAAAATGTGAAAAGGAGAGACAGGGCTAGCTCCCAGCCTACAAAGAAATTTCTAAGCAGCAAAGTGTTGAAGAAGTGACCTGGCTGTTTCTAACAGCCTGTAGTAAGATATGACAGCAAAGAAATGACTTAAAGTTGGAACTTATAGTTAAAAGGGAAGCAGAGTTTGGAAAATTTGCAGCATGGTCGTGTAGTAGAGAAATAATCCAAGCAGTCTGCAGATCAAACACTTGGTGGAGAGATTGGATGACTAAAAGGGTGCCAAGTGTTAATAATCAAGACAATGGGATAAAGAACTCAAAGTCACTTCAGAAATCTTCAGGACAGCCCCTCTATCACAGGCCCAGAGGCTTAGGAGGAAAGAATGGTTTCAAGGACCGGTCCCAGAGCCCCACTGTCCTATACCATCTCAGGAGACTGTTCTTTACATCCTAACCGTTCCAGCACCAGCTGTGGCTCAGAGAGCACCAGATAGAGCTCAATCTCTTGCTTCAGAAAGTACAAGGTGTCATAAGCGTTGGCAGCTTCCATGTGACATTAAGCCTGCAGGTGTGCAGAATGCTAGAGAGAAGGAGACTTGGCAATTTCCCCTTATATTTCAGAGGATGTTTGGGAAAGCCTGGGGCCCAGGCATAAGCCTACTGCAGGGGCAAAGCCTCCACAGATAGCCTCTACTATTGATGTGCCAAGAGTAAATGTGAGGTTCAAGCTCCTACACAGAGTCCCCACTAGGGCATTGCCTAGTGGAGCTGTGGGAAAGGGGCTGCTGCCATCCCAATCCCAGAATAGTAGAGCCACCATAAGTTTGTGTCTTCAGCCTGGAAAAGACACAGGCACTCTACTCCAATCTGTAAGAACAGTTGAGGGATTGCACCCTGCAAAGCCACAGAGGCAGAGCTACCCAAGGCCTTGGGAGCCCACACATTGCACCAGTATACCTTGGATGTGAGACATTAAGACAAAAGAAATTATTTTGTAGCTTTAAGATTTAGTGACTGCCCTGCTGGGTTTAGAACTTGTGTAGGGCCCGTAACCCCTTTCTTTTGCCCAATTTTTTTTTTTTTCTTTCAGAACAGGATTGTTTGCCCCATGCCTATACTACCATTGTATCTTGGAAGTAAATAACTTGATTTTAATTTTACAGGCTCATAGGTAGAAGGAACATGACTTGAGTCTCAGAAAAGACTTTGGACTTTGGACCTGAGACTTTTGATTTGATGCTGGAACATGCTGAGACTTTGGGGTACTATTGGGAAGGGATGATTGTATTTTGCAATGTGAGAAGAACATGAGATTTTGGAGACAAGGGGTGGACTGACATGATTTAGATGTTTTGTCCCCTTTAAATGTCATGTTGAAATGTGATCCCCAATGTTGAAGGTGGTGCCTAGAGGGAAGTGTTGTGGACATGGAGGCAGATCCCTTATGAATGGCTTGATACCCTCCCCATGATAATAAGCGAGTTCTCACTCTGAGTTTATGGGATATCTGGTTGTTTAAGCATCCTAGCTCTTCCTCTTTCTCTCTGTCTCTTGCTCCCTCTCTCACCATGTGATGTGCTGGCTCCTCCTTCATCTTCTAGCATGATTATAACTTTTCTGAGGCCCTCAACAGAGGTAGATGCCAGATCCACACATCCCATAGAGCCAGCAGAAATGTGAACCAATTACACTTCTCTTCTTTACAAATTTACCCAGCCTCAGGTATTTCATTATGGCAACACAAGAATGGACTGACACAGCCTCATCCTTCATTTGGCCCCTGGATTAGGCTATCTTCCCTGCAGCACTTAATGTTTTGTTACCTCACCACGGTCACAGTAGTGACACCTATGGCAGATCCACTGGCTCAGTGTCAACTCAGTGACTTCTGGAACCCCTTTCATCCAGGACATTCATGGATCTGTTATTCCACTGTTGCCTCATATGGTCCAACAGAAGCTTAGGTGAAGTAAGCTCAGGACTTCTTCTGCCTAGCCAGGATGGATTCAAAGTTTTTCATCACACACTGCCTTAGGGATGTGGAAGGCAGTATGAAGTAATCTCCTTCTGAATTGCCAAATAGGATCATGGAACAATCTTACTGCCATTTCAGTCCCTCAATTCCTCCAACACACCTCCTAACTCTGGGTCTAGAGAGAAATCAGGACACAGACTGGCAGCTTCACTTATCACTCTTCTTCTTTGTCATTACAATCCCTTGGAGGAGCAGCATGTGTCCTACTCTAGATCATTTCTATGTCAAGCTGTATGATATAGTTCACAAGGCCTGTAGCTCAATATATTCAAGATGTGAAAACTAATATTTTTTAAAGTATTTTTTGTAGATAAAGCTTAGTTCTAGATATACTTGTCTTACTTGAGACTAAAAATATGCTATTTTGAAGATCAGAAACTATTTTCTCTTAATTTTTTGTTCTAAAGATAATAATTCATATATCCCAAGCCATAAAAAATAAGTCTTATTAAAAATGGGACAAATATTATGTACAAGAAAATGATAAGAAAAAAATCTCACATTGTTATAGTTTCTATTCCAAAATAACAAGCTGTTCAGAGAAACACTGTACCAATAGGCTAGGAGCCTGATATGAATTCCCTCTCAACCCCATCATCTACTTACTTCCACTGGGCTCTAAATTACCCCTAGAGAAGGGGTAATGCCAGATTCTTACTTCTATTGTCTCATGGGCCTCAGTTGACAGAGATTTGAGACACATGTGCTTGTGTCTTAGAATTCAAGACTGTGTTAGTGTTTGAGATTAAACTTTAGCATCAGAAACAACATTGTTTAGAAAATCATGGTGTCCGATTATCTCTGGCAGAGATGGTAGGCTTGTAGGCTGTGAAGTCACTCTCACACTGATAAAGTAAATTTGGGAGATTGATTCTATAACTCCATGGAGGCAACTGATACTTCATTCCAGCTTGTATCAGAAGGTTAGAGCCCTTTCACAGCAGTTCTGCTAATAACCGGTGTTAGGTTGCGTTTAGAGGCCTTCATAACCTAGGAGGCCTGAGGATCTAGTGTTGTTCTCATGCCTACCAGGTTTTGCAGTTTAGAGTTACAGCTTCCCAAGCTGTGTGCTGGTCAGTCTTCCCTGGGGCATGAGTGGTCAGGGCTAGTTCTAGAGGCCAGCTATGGAAACTCTGCCCAGTGTCCTGCAAAGCCACCTAACAAAGGTGTCTCAAAGCTGCTCAAAGAATAACAAGTCTTGCTACATTATTTTTCCAGGACAATAGGGCCTGCTAACTAGACATTTAATCATCTCGGGGACACTAAAATTATTCTTCCAAGAGCAGAAAAGATCATATAAAGGTAATTTGCCCTTACCCTTATATAGAGCACTGAAGCAACTTTTCTCAGAATAAAGAGGGGTAGCCTTCCTTCATACAAGGTATGTATTTGTAATTTATGCATATGTCTATGTGGTGATTGAATAGATGCCTGTCTTCCACTACTTGGAAACTTCACAAGTGTAGGTGCCTTTTTCATTTGGTTTTTCTTTGTTTCTCCAGTGCCTAATACAGAACCTGATGCAAAAAGGGATGATAAATATTTGTGAAGTTAACAAATTAATAATTCTGCTCCAAAGTAATTTTCTCCAGCTATAGCGTGAAGTATTTGGCACCTTTTCTAACTAAAGATAGAGAAGGGGGAAAAAACACATCAACTTAATCTCTGATGTTGTACCCTTCAAGAGAAGTATCTTCCGAAAAATAGATAGTGATTAAAGACTCAGATTTATTAAACTTACATGTAACTATTTTAGGAAATAACATGATTTAAATTTACTTTTCAAATCAAAGAAATCCATCAGCATTCATTTGAGTATATTAAATTGTGTTTTGCAAAACATCAGTTCTCTAGGATTTTGCTAGACAAAATGTGAAAAAATTATCCAAAATCAAGTAAGTTCAAAACAAATATGGCAAATAGGTTTTTTTACTGAAATACTTTTCATAGTAGTTGAGGGAATGATATACTCTGGAATATATAGTATGCTGGGATCTAAAACTTAATTGGCCAGGGAACTTTATTTTTATAGTAACTTTCCTAATACTTATATTCCATGTTGAAAATGTCAGATTAGAAAACATTTTAAAATTTCAAAGCTAAACTCCAGAAAATAGTGTGAAGCAATTCATTATGATGATACTATGACAATTTGTACATCTTAAAGCCTTCACATATTAAGCTTTATTTTCTATCAGATTATGAGCCAGAAATTAACTACATTTTATTCATCCTTGTTGCAAACATTTCAGCACTTACTCATTCCTGGCATATAGCAAGTGTTCAATAAATATTTGTTTAATAAAGGAAGCAATGAGAGCTTTATCAAACTAAAGTGTTTGCTGCACTGCATATAATAATTATACTGAATTAGAAATGCTTTTGGACCATCTGAAAATACAAATAATGCATACTAATGGAAATGTGTGCTGTTGAAAGTTATTTTTAAAACTTTCAGATTAGGAAGAAAAATGCATACATACATTTTTCTACAGAAGAGGAAAATGTAGATAGAATAAACTTATTATACCAAAATGTGCCAGCAAGAATTAATTTTGAAAATGTGTATTAAAAAAAAAACTAAATTCCAATAAATAGAATATGACCTCTCTGAAGATTCTACATCGTCTTGATTTTCATATTATTAGTATCTTTCTATGGAATGATTTAACTGGCATGGGTCCCTAATTGTTGCCTTGTACTACGGAGTTTACTATGATGGAATAACTCCATTTGGTTATCTGAAAAGTTTCACAGATCCGACTGTTCTATTGCTTAGATTAGTTCTGAGAGCCATTCGCAGCTAGGTAAGAAAATACACCAAACAATACTGCAATGGATAATGGTAAAGTCTGCAATATCCTAATGATGGATGTCCAAAGTGGAGTCAATAAATGATTATAATAAGAGCATACTATTTTTATAGGGTTTGTCAAACATTTCTCAAATATTTGGGAATACATCTAAATATCCCTAATTTGACTTTAAACATAATCAGCAGACTTCTAAACATCGTAATTGGAAGATTAGTAGAAAGGCCATTCGTAGCCTATTGATTTTTTTCATTCGAGGGACTATAATCAGTAAAGAAGATCACAAGTACTCTATTTCACCTCAGTGAATGTTGAGGACAAATGTGGTTGGATGTAAGTGCTTTGACATATAGACTGTGCTGCACAAGTGAAAGAAATGTTTTCTATTAATACATCTAGACATTATTGGAAATATTCTATTTTTGAGCTATACATTATTCTTTGTGGAGAGGAAATGTTATTTGCCTGGTCTGTTGCCTTTCCTCTATCCTCAAACACATCTAAGGATTTGACCTTTGCTTAAATCCGCCTCCTTGAAATATGAGCACCAGGAATATGTTAGTGTGTGGCAGATGCAAGATAAATGAATCCTGCTAAGGTTGATACATAATGAATAGCACACCTATACTTGAGTGCCTAGACTGTTTATTGAGTGGCTTATATAGGAATAACCTATAATTAACGAGTATTTAGCTGCAGCAGAGATGGGATTTGATTCCATACCTCTGGAAGGATTCTGAGTCTAGTGAAGTAGAAAAGCTGATGAGATCCTAGAGCTGATGACTTCCCTGAGCTGAGGTGGTCCATGGCCACTAGACCTTACCTCCTATGATTATCCATATCCCAATTTGGAGAGATTCAACATTTGGTAAATGTAGCTGGGGGTCATAAGTCTCTGTTCTGCTGTTCTTGCACATTCAAGATTGGCCATCCTGTGTCCTTTTTTGGAGGATATGTGAAGTCTATTCTTAGGGTCCGAGTGAAGTTCATTTTGTCTCATGAGTTTAATGGGCAATCCAAACCCAAGACCACAACTGTTAGTTAAGCATAGTAAATATTGTCCTGTACAAAATATATTCAGTATATTTGTTTTAAATCTTCCATTCAAAGATTCTATTAAACTTCCAATATCCCAGAAGTTGATGAAAAAGAGACTAACATTTATATGTTAATTTCCTAAGGCTGCCATAACAAATTGCCATCAACTGGGTGGTCTAAAACAACAGAAAAGTTATTGTCTCACAGTTATAGATGATAGAAGTCTAAAATCAAGTTGTTGCCAAGGTCATGATCACTCTTAAGCCTCTTGTGGTGGATCCTTCCATGCTTCTTCTACCTTCTAATGGTTATAGACAATTCCTGACATTCCTTGGCTTGTGGCCACATTGCTCCATTCTCTATCTCCATTTTCACATAGCGTTCTCTCTGTGTGTGTGTCTATGTCCAAAGGAAACTCTTCTTATAAGGACACGAGTCATTGGAATAAAGCCCACTCTAATCCAGTATAACCTCACCATAATTTATAAATAGGGTCTTGACAAAATGTGTTCAAGTCCTCACCTCTGGTACCTGTGAATATGACTATATTTGTAAATAAGGCTTTTTTGTCAAGACTCCTGCACACATTTGGGGGACACGATTCAATCTATGGGAGTTCATCATATGATAACTTACAGCTACAGTCCCTTTTAAAGTTTTTCTTGTTATTGATTGATAAACTTATTTATTGAAAAATATTTATTGAGCTGAGTACTTTTCTAGGTGCTTGGAATACAGTAGCAAATAAAATACACATTGCCTTTACCTTCATGGATCTTACATTCTAACACCCAGATAGAAAATACATAAACAATTAAACATAGAATGTGTCAGATAGTAATAAATATCAGAGAAAACAATAAGGCAGGGTAGAAAGGTCAGGGTCTGCCAAGGAAAGATGAGTACTTTGTATCAGACGGTTAGAGGAGATTCTACCAATACAATGACACTCTCTGGATGACGCAAGAAATGATTAAAGGATATTGAGCAGAGAAATGACAAGATCTGAATTATACTTTAAAAGGATCATCAGGCTTTTGTGACAATAAACTAGAAGACAGCATTGGGATTATAATCAGTAAGGAAGGAAACAAGTGCCCTATCCTACCTTGGAAGTGGGAAGAGGAGGTAGGAAGTTATTGGAATTGAGTATGTAAAAGAAGACCATGGCTTTGGAGAAGCCAGTAATGGAGGTGATGAGAAGTGGTGGGACTCTGACTGTGTCTAAAAGATTGTGTCAAAAGTATTTCCTGATAGAAATCCTACAAGATTTTTTACCTGATAAGCTCAAAGTATAAAGTTGGCATTTACTAAGATGGCAAGACTATAGGAGCTGTGTGTGTGTTGGCAAGACTGTAGTAAGGGTGAGTGCATGTGTGTGTGTGTGTGTGTGTGTGCGCGTGTGCATAAGAAGGTATGCGGGCTTTTAATTTTTGACATGCTGATATTAAGAGGAGTATTAGAAATCTAAATAGAGATTTAAATATAGAGCTAGATATACAAATTCAGAGTTCAGTGGAAAGGTGAAAGAATTGATAAATTTTTAAGTAACAGCCAAATTAAATAGTATTTAATTCTATAAAAGTAGATGAAAATACCTCCTCTAATTGATCATGTGATAAGCTCTACAGTGTTTGCAATGTTACATCAGGTATGGTTATAATATCTAGGGCATTTCTTTCTCTTAACCTTGAGATATTATTTCTCAATATACAGGCCTTTATGCTCTGCAGCTGTTTACTAAAGCTGATTGTATGAGAGAGAAGGAAGCATATTTCATAGGAGGCTTTAAAATAGACTAGCTGGCTGACTTTGAATGATTTGCTTATATTTAGTTAAGCAATGGCATGAGCTGGTTGATATATTGAGCCCTGATCCACCTCTGTTATTCTAGCCACTGACTTCCTTCTCATTTAAATTTGAAGAAGAAAAATTCCTTTTCCTCTACTATGTTGTTGGGGCTTTTGCCAACACAAAGTGGGCTGTCAGGTTTCTTTTCCACCGTTACTGGGTGATCATTTTCAGACAGAGATATGACGTTGAAAAGTACTAGTCTTTGTTCCGTGCTAACGTTTCCAGTGTAATTCAAAACAGGCTTCTTACTATTCATTTGTACTGCTGCTTTGCCTTATTTTCAATGCTGAAATCCTTGTCTGACCTTCTATTTTTATTAAATACATTTGAATGTTATTTATGATTTTCCTTACCAAGGCCAAATTCTCAGTGACCTTCATGAACTCTCTCTTGATAAATAAAGAATATAAGTGCTAACCCAATTCCCATAGTCCAGTGTGTTTTCTTGTTAGTGCAGTGATTTTTAAAGATAATATTTACTACTTTTTATTTAATAGAAAACACTGAAGGGAATTTTTTCTGTCTTGATTTGGATAAAGAAAGTAGGCATTCTTGAAAACTGCTAAGAGAAATGAATGTTAGATGTTCTCACCACAAAAATGATAACTATATGAGCTAATGCAAATGTTAATCAGCAAAATTTAGCCATTCCATGATGTATATATAACTCAAAGCATCATATTGTACGTACATATAATTTGATCTGTCAGTTAAAAACATAAAAAAAAGAAAGTAGGCACACACTTAGTAGATCAATTGTACTTTGAGGAAGAACTTAAAATAGAAGAAACTATGCAGTACTGACCACCTGTAGTAAGCCCCCGGCTGTCCTTAAATTCCATTATTTTATCCCCAACTATGCTTAATAAAATACACAAGGCAAAAAAATGTCTAGCTTTGTTTAAATAAAAATACTTCCTTTTTATGTCTTAATCTTTATCAGTAAATCACACAGTTGCAAATGAAATTTAGAAATAGTTAACAAAATGTGATCATCTGGTTCTGAGCTGTGTTGATATTTAGGATAACATAACATTGCCTATCAAATTTATATTCAAATAGAAAAATCTCATCACATTAAAGTATTATTTACATATTCATATACTCCTTCCTTCAGGCAAAGACTCCAGTCTTTCTTTACAGATGGATTTAGCAATGAAACATAAAAAAACAAACACAGGGGAAAGAATTGAAGTATCGCATAGGAACCAGTAACACGTATTACCTCTTTTCACTTCTCAAAATGTCTTACCTATTGCATCTTCATAAATGTTCTTGGGACCTCATAACTCAGAATGATTATGGAATAGAGCAATAGTAGTAAAACTAGCACATCTAATTTTTTTTCCTCAGAAGTTTTTAAACATTAAAGAACTCTCAATATCCTTGAGTTGTCTTCTTTGCATAATGTTTAACAATCAATGAAATGCCATCAAAAATGTTGTCAGAAAAATGATATTACTGTGGCTAAATTAAAGATTTCTTATTCTCATTCTAAGTATATGTTCTCCATTATCTCAGAGTCCCAATTATTAACAGCGCCTCTTGTTAGCCATTGAGATAAAACGTATACTTCAAAAGAGGCCTTTTTTAGGAAAGATAAAAACACAGAAAAATTGTAAATAAAAAAGAGGGAAGGAGAAGATAGAAGGTGGGGAGATTATGGTGA
This sequence comes from Mandrillus leucophaeus, assembly GCF_000951045.1. NCBI lineage: Eukaryota > Metazoa > Chordata > Mammalia > Primates > Cercopithecidae > Mandrillus > Mandrillus leucophaeus. The sequence continues at coordinate 1,388,219 of NW_012106509.1, forward strand.
CTGGAAACAAGAAGACAGGAAAATAGAAAGCTAAAAAGAAAAAAAATCATGACCTTGAGATTAAAGCTTTGCCAGTCCCCTCTGCCTCCTAGTAATGTATGCCAACAAAATCCGTAGCATGTCATTTCCTTAAAGGCCTCAATCCTAGTCTTCCTAGAGGAAACGTCCCCCCTACCCCAGATATTTGTTTTGCTTTCATCTCCCTTTTGCTAGCAGTTGATGTGCCTTTTATGCTTCTAGCTCTCTGTTGAACTTAGCCATGTTATGTAATAGAAGGCAGAATGTCAGTCTTTTAAAGGATCTATTATATTTCTAAGACATTTTGATTTTCATGAACTTCAAAACATTTCTGGGTAGCTGACTTTAGCAGCATCATATGCGAAGGCTTTTAAATAGTACAGTGCATTTGTGCAAATCAGTACCAGATACTGCTGTTTGTTGGGAGGCTTTGGGTCTTACTCCTGGTAACTGCTGATGGTACTCGATATCTTGTCTTGGCTCTTGTCATGATCTCTGATGCAAGTCTCTTAAGAATCAATTGGATTATTATTTATTGCTAAAATTGCTTTGCTTCTTTAATATCGAATCAATATAGTATGTGTACTGTGTCATAAAAGTTAAATTGTGCTAAAAAGTTTATAATAATAATAATAATAATAAAACAGTTCTAGGCTGGGCATGATGGCTCACACCTGTAATCCCACTGCTTTAGGAGATCGAGGCAGGATTGCTTGAGGCCAGGAATTTCAGACCAGCCTGGGAAACATAGCAAGACCCCATCTCTACAAGAAATTTTAAGGATAAAAAATAATAACAAAATTTGCCAGGCATGGTGGTGCATGCCTGTAGTCCTAGCTACTTGGGGGAAAGCTGAGATGGGAAGATTGCTTGAGCCCAAGAGTTTAATGTTACAGTCAGGGCTATGATTGTGCCATGGCACTCTAGCCTGGACAATGAAGGAGACTGTGTCTCAGAAAAACAGAGGAGCACAGCTACTTGCCCTCTTTTCCTGATTCTGCTCCCCAGAGACAATCATATTTCTAAGTAGTATGTGAAGACTGCTATTTCTATTAAAAAAAATTTACTTCTCATAAAGTATAAGAGAATTTTAATTGTTTACATGCCTTTCTTCTCCCCATCCTCTAAATGAAGTTCTATTTCAAATGTTGTACACACTTTAAAAAACCTTTTTATTTTGAAATAATTTTAGATTTGCAGAAGAATTTCCAATATAGTATAATTTCTGTATTACAGAGAGTTGTCATGTACCCTTTACCCAGCTTCCCCTAATATTAATATCTTACATAACCATAGTCAAACTTAAGAAATTAGTGTTGGTACAATACTACTAAATAAAGTCTGAAATTTGTACAGATTTCATTGGTTTTCCCACTAATGTCACTTTTCCATTCAGGATCTAATTTAGGGTGCCGCATTGCATTTACTTGTCATGTGGCCTTAATCTCTTCTGTTTTGTTACCTTTTCTTAGTTTTTCTTGTTTTTCATGATCTTAACACTTTTGAGAAATGCCGCTCAACTGTCTTATAGAATACTCCTTAATTTATGTTTATTTGATGTTTTGTGATAATTATACTGAGGAAATACATTTTTCCACAATGGTGAGGTACTGTTCTCATCACATCATAACAAGGAGAACATGACTCCAACATGACTTATTAATGGTGATGCTAACTTTGATCTGTCAGGTTTCTATACTGTAAAATTACTATTTTTTTCCCCTTTCTGTAATCTATTAGAAGTCAGTCATTAAATTCAGCCCATCCTCAACAGAAGGGGAATTAAGCGCCACCACCTGGAGGGAGGTGTATCAAATAATTTGTGGACATATGTTAAAATCACCACAGCAATTAATGCATACGTAAGAGAAGATACTTTGGGGCTATGCAAATATTCCATTTCTCCTTAAAGTTTCATCCACTAATTTTAGCATTTACCAGTGCCTGCAGCAATTATTACTGTGGCATACTAATGGTGATTCTCTATTTCCTTCACTCTTTCTATATTTCTTAAATGGATTTTTTTCTGTAAGGAAAATTTGTGCCTTCTCCACCATTTATTTATTTACTTATTTATTTATAGCAGCATGGACTCATGCATAATTATATTTTTAAAAATGGGTTTTTCTCTCCTTTTTTTTTTTTTTCCTAAATTGAAATACCATCTCGCTGTGTTGCCCAGGCTGGTCTTGAGCTCCTGGGTTCAAGTGATCCTCCCACCTCAGACTCCCAAGCAGCCGAGATTATAGGCATATGCCACTGTGCCTAGAGGAATATTTATATTTTGGGTTGTAAACCAATACTATAGTTACTTATTTTGTTGTTCAAATTATTCCAGCTTTTGCCACTGAAAGGGCTTTCAGGTTGGCTCCTACGTCCTTTTAATATATTCCTCTATTTTTGTTTTTGACTACTTTACTTTCTGGCACTAAAAGTTGCTACAGGTACATTTTGTATTTGTCTCTAGTATCAACCATTTCTTCAAGACGCCCTAGTTTCTTTTATTAGAATGTGGTATTTAGAAACCTACATCTGGGCAGTAGGTGTGCTCATTGCTACTGAATGTCACTGCTCTTTGGCTCACTCAAGGATACATAGGCAGGGAACATATGTATGTATAAGAACTCATGTACAATTATTTCTGTATCTATAAATCTGCATGTGTATTAAAATGAACCTTTGTTTTTGCTCATATCTCCACGTCTAATGCAGCACCACAGAGTTTACTATAGTCTTTTGCCCTTGCTTATTTGTAATGTTTTTTCTCCAACAGTGAGACAACTGGCCTCCATTATTATTATGATACCCATTACCATAATTAACATATGTATTTTTTCAATGCTATACATATAAAGTAGTTTCAGAATTGTGAACATGCAATCATGTTTTGGACACTTTAAAATTCCTTTATTTGAGTTACTTATTGCAATGTTTGTTTGTTTTTGGATTTTTAAACCTATATCTAAATATCTCCACACACTTCAACAATCATAGCCAATACTTTTTAGTGATTCTATACACAATCAAACCCATTTGACAGTCTGTTTTATTTTTATCCTGGGTCATCTCTCCTTTAGCCCCTTGTTCTCTTGTTCCTTTATAGAACAGGGTGCCTTATTCATGGGTATAGAAGACCATTCTAAAGATTAATCTGAAAGGGGTGTGCTATGATCTGAATGTGTCCCCTAAAATTCATGTGTTGGAAACTTAATCTCCAATGCAATAGTGTTGGGAGATGGGGCCTTTTAGGTACTTAGGTCATAAGGGCTCCACCCTCATGAATAGATAAATGCCATTATAAAAAAGGCTTGTCAGATTGAGTTTGGCCAATTTTGCCCTTCCACATTCTGCTATGTGAAGATACAGCATTCCTCCCCACTGGACCATACAGCCATCAAGCTGTCATCTTGGAAGCAGAGAGTAGACCTCACGAAACACCAAACCTGTCAGTGCCTTGACTGTGGACTTTCCAGCCTCCAGAACGCTAAGAAAATTAATTTCTTTTCTTGACATATTATTCAGTCTTGAATATTTTGCTATAGCAGCACAAACGGAATAAGACAGCGAACTTAAAATAGAAATTATTTGGAAGTTTGCATGTCTGAAAATGTCCTTATTTTATATCCTTAGAATTTTAATTGTTGACTTTGTGCAGAATTCTCTGCTTTTCTGAATCTTAAGATCAGTCCTGTAAAGGTTTGACCAGCTCCTGTCCTATCACCGTGTTTTGATTCATTGGCTCTTACATTTTACTATCAAATTACTATCAAAGTCAGTTTTAAGGAAAACAAATTTGGAAGATCAGATCTTCCTTCGTATTTTAAATTAAGATAGTGATGTGTTCTTCTCCCTCAACAAAAAAAGTTTATGAAAATTTTCACCACTTAGAGCTTTATACCCCAGCATTGTTTTTTATATATAATATCAACAAATATTTATTAAATAACTACAATAAACTCAGGAACTAAGGAAAACGTGAAAGAAGTATAAGATGTTTTCTAAGTTAAAGGATCCTATAATTTCCTTGAAGACCATGTGCATGGAATTTCTTGATATATTATTCAGTCTTGAATATTTTGTTATAGCAGCACAAACGGAATAAGACAGCAAACTTAAAACAGAAATATTTGGAAGTTTGCATTTAGAAATTCACAGACAATATTATACACAAAGTCACTTTTAAGATATAAGCATTAGGGGCTACCAGGCTCAAAGAAGGTAGAAACACAAATAATAAACAACAACCTTTTCCTAGTTTAGCCAACCTTCACTGAAACACTTCTAGTTCTAGTGGTCTTAATATCTTGTATTCAATGACTCGACTTCAAGGGCTAAATGCATGCAATCTAGTTTTAAGATTAAAATGTAATATATGCATATGTATATTGATATTCTTACAGCTGATATTCTTACAGCTGAAGGATTTTTTTTTTAATTTAGTAGAAACAGGTGATTTAAAGTCATGCCTATAGAGATCAATTCCAGAGACCTTCACTGGCTAAAAACTAATTTCAAACATAAGACATGTGACTTGGTACACCTTACAAAGGTTCTGCTTTCGTGCTTACAGTCTAGGAGTTTCAGCATCCTCTGTAGAAAGAGAGGCATTGCCTGAAGCGGACCAGGGTGTACACTTGATGAAAATCAAGCAATTACTCCCAGATCTAAACATAGGGGTTGATTGTCCAGATGCCACATTAATTGTTAAGGCACATATAGTCTTCTATTTCTTATGCATCCAAAGAATCTTGAGTTTTGTTTATACTGGTTGAAATATCAATTATATTGCCCTTTCAATATGTGTTATTTTGAAATGGTGAGATTAGCATAATGTACTGGATTTCACATCCTTTCATTTCCAAGCCCATTTTGCAGGCTTGGAAACAAAGAAATAAAAGCAAAAGAGCTAAGGCTCAGCTGTAGCTCTGCAATCAGGAAGGATTCGCAGAACCCTTCAAGGGCAGATAATCCTTTTACAGACCTTAAGGAAATCAGAAAAAACAAACAAAACAACAACTGTAGGCAGGGGGAGAGGAAGGGAGAGACAAACAGGGAGGAGAGCCATGTCAGAGATTTACTTAAAGTTATTTCACTCAATGTGTAAATTCCTGTTTGTGAGGTTGCTTTTGTCTAGCCCATATGACAATATGCATTATGATTATGACCTCTATGTTGTCCCAAAGTTTGCCTATATGCATACAATAAGCCCATTTCGTGATATGTAAGGAAAAATTCTCCTGGAATATCATCCTATATAAAGCATCTAAGTTATTGTAATGTAGGTGAAATGAGTCAGTCTTCGAACATATTGTTGAAATTTCTGCTCCTACCAGTAACCCCCACTGGTTGATGCTGAGGCATCTTGAGCATGGTAGCCCCTCATGGACATGATAACCACTTTTTCTTCCTTCACGATAATGTCTTTTAACTTTGTTAGACGAGAAGATTTTTTGTTTTCAACCAGAATGAGTTTAATTGACAATTAATGCTTAGTAATTAGTCCATGCACATTTTACTCATTTGCCCTGAAATGTAGTCTATTGGATAATGAAAAGATATTTTTTGTCCTTCAGGAATCCCCTCTTTATGACCTGCCTCTTGGCCTTAGAGAAAGCACTCTAAATGAAAGAGGGAGTTTCCTCATTTAATCTGATACATCAGGTCATCATCAAAATATTTATTTCCTGATCTTCCCCCACAGAAGGTGACTAAAGGTTAATAAGAATGCAAGTGGAAAATAATTAGGTATGAAAATATATACAATAAAATGCAAAACAAATTTGAATAAATAAAGTTTAGTGTGATTGTTAGGTTAAGGTGTCTTGATACTTGATACTCCAATCATAAAGTGTGGGGTTTTTTTCTTCTCCATTTTGAAGGACAGAAAAAGCATGATACGCACAGTGAAACTCTTCCTTAGTGACACATCTACGGAATAATTTAAAGAAACAGTGATAACAACAGTAACTAATTATCTCAAAATTTCTAGAATCCTTTACTTTTACCAATGGATAATATAACAGACAGATAAACTTTACTATCATTTTAATCATATATTTCTTTTAAATTACTTCCTAGTTTTAGTTTTCTTGGCTGTCATTTTAATCATGTATCTCTTTTTAAATTACTTCCTAGTTTTAGTTTTCTTGATGGAGGGAGGCAGATTTTTTAAAACAGGTAAAAAAAAAAAAAAAAATACAACAATGACCAAAACAAAATAGCAAATTTGCTTCTCTTTGACATAAAATAAATCTAGAGGGAGGTAATCTGGAGTGGGTGTGCAGAGCAGCCTCATGAAAAACTCAGGAACCCAGAATCCTGTTTTGCTTTTACCATGGTTTGCAGCATGGCCCTGTAGCTTTCTCAGTCTCCATGCGGCTGCTCAAGCGCCAGCCTTCAGAACCATGCCGCATTCTATCCAGCAGGAAAGACAAGACGGAAGCTAAAAAGGGAGCGGCATCTCCCTTGAGGAAAAGTTCCTGCAAATTATAAACATTTCCGATTAATCCTATTGGTCAAATGTATTCATCTCTAACACAAGGGGGACTAGGGGATTTAGTTTTAGTGATGGTCTAGGTAAAAATTAGGCGTTGCTATTATCAAGGAGGAAAGAAAACAGACACTAGGTAACAGCTTGTGCTCTCTAACATGCTAGGGTTGTTTGTGTGATGGAGAGCATATCATGTGGAAAAAACGATTGCTTTACGTAGATTTTATAATTGTTATAAGGAAAAGCTGGTCAAGCGCTGTGGCTCACACTGGTAATCTCAACACTTTGGGAGGTGTAGATGGGTGCATTGTTTGATCCCAGGATTCTGACACCAGCTTAGGCAACATAGCCAGACTCTTCTCTAAATAAAATAAAATAAAATAAAAAGTTAGCCTGGCATGGTAGTGTGACCCTGTAATTCCACCTACCCAGGAGGCTGAGGTTGGAGGATAGCTTGAGCCTGGGAGGTCAAGGCTGCAGTGAGCTGCAATTGTACTACTGCACTCCAGCCTGGGAGACAGAGTGAGAACTTGTCTCAAAAAAAGAAAAAATGTTCACATGGCTGTGTATATTGTGCTTCAGTCTATGAGGATGTCTAAGAAATGAGTAGGCAGTAGTGCTACTTTTATCTAAAATTATAAAACTCAATCAATGTATATATACATGTTCAGATCAACTGAAAACTCAATGACCATGATAAAAATAGATTACAAACATGTCAGCACCCTTAATTTTCAGTGAATCATAAACACTAGTAGTTTTCCCACTAATGCCAACCTTGGATGCTGAGAACTTTGCAAATAATTAACAGTTGGATGAATTCAGGTTTAAGATGAATCTCACCTGAGAACAAAATGGTTCTAGCTTTAAACTATTCCTTAAAAGCAAAGCATAATAAAATGAATGTCATCCATAAAAGAATGTGTTTTTTATTTTGTTTTGTTGGTGAAGTTTCTTGAACATCAAATAAGCTTTTTGAAGCATCCTGAATAATTGAGTGTAGATTAATAAAAACAGGTGAATTGAATTGCCCTCAAAATGCACAGGCTTAAGAAAGGAAAAAAAAAAAAAAAAAGCTGAGCAAAATAGATGTGAGATCCATCTAAAATCAAAATATTTTCTAAAAGCTCCCTATGGAAAGTGTGTGTTGCTCTGCTTCATCTACTCCCTCACGTTTGCACTCCTAGCAAATGTTTATGTAGGACCTTTGATTAACCAGGCTGTTTTCTAGGACCTAGGGACTGCAGCAAAGGAGACATGGGATTTATAATCCTGCAGGAGGACAGAGCCTAAATAAGTAATTAACTGCAGTTGTAATTAATTACAAAAGAGACACATAGGGTGTAAGGAGAACATATGAAAATACATAACAGTGCAAAAGATTTGGGAAAAAACACTTAGAAAACACTGATTAGGAACAGCATGAAGTTGATGAAATGAATGTATTTACAATCATGAGCTCATTGCAGACCTTATGCTTAAGCTGAGAAAACTATGAAAAGTGAAAATAGTAAACTGATGATATTTGTGACAGTGAAAAACTTAAGACTAGACTTCTGCAATTAGTTTGCATCACTCCAGATTTCTTTATGTCTATACTCACAAAAGAAAATTTTAGGAAGTTAGAAAGTGAAGAGACCACAGTCAGAAGAATAATTTCTAAAGGCCCTATTTCCCTCTTTGACCAATAATTCCACAATTATTTGTTTATTTAACTTTACAATATAGTCAAAATATGTTTCCTTTTATTATACAAATAAGAATTACACATTTTTGCCTTAGCTAATAGTGAACATAAAACGATCTTGACTTTTAAAGCCAACTTTTTTCTTTCCCCCAACTTGTTCCCTGGATCACTAATTCATATACAGTCAGCAAGTGCCCCAAAGAAAAACTTCTGAATTATTTTTTTTTAAAAAGAGGCATATTTCCCTTTGGAAAAATCAAACCTAGAATGTTGAGCTATTAAAGTGCTTCTCCCACTTAGCTTCAGATCAGGTGACTTCACTGTAGGGGCTCAGGAAGGGCCAGACTCCCTCTTTGCAAATCACCTCATTGCAGAATACCTATTGCTAAGTAGCAAGCCAGAGATTTAGACAGGGTGCCCCATAAGAGCAGACTTCAAAGTATTCAGACCTTCAAGTCTGGCCTATGATAGAAAACATTTAATCTAAGGGAGGCAAATGAGTACTTCAGGACCACTTACTCCAAATTCATATTCCGCAAGGCGGTCCAAGGAATAAAAGACGAAATATCTGTCCATCTCAAGGCTAGGGGCCCCACAGCAGTTAGCAGGTGTCCCCAGGTGTAAATGCTTCCATGGCATGTTTTCTCCCTGTCTCCCAGGTCAGGCACAATGGTGCCTAGGCTTTTTCAGTCATCAATACTCTCAACTCTCAACTCAATTTCCAACAATGACACCAGCTTAATTCTTCCTTTAGCAACTAGGTAAAACTGTCCTTTCCCTATAAAGTCTACTATGTCTGGTCTAGTTTCAGAAAATATAAACACATTTAAATTAAAAAATGAAATTTTAAGAATAAAAGATGATGCAGGGGCCAGAAACCATGGACAAGGCTGTCAACAACATCCTGTATATGCCTCTCAACTCATCCTCCCTAGAGGAATGCTCAGGAAGGCATAGACAGTCACTACAAGGCTGCCCCAAGTTTATGTGTCATCGTAGCCTAACAGTTATTTGAAACAGAAACCTAACCTAACCACACTTGGGATATTCTCTTCAAAGGAATCCCAACTGTTTTCGGCAACAAAATTTCTGTGCAAGTCAGCCCTAGCTGGGAAGGTGGTGCCTTGCTGGGGACGTGGTTCTTCCAAGCAGCAGAGTGATATTTGGAGATTAATATTCAAAGCTGTGCTTAATCTGGATATCATTACGAATCTGCTGCAGCTTCTCATCTTCAAACAACCCCTCCAGGATTAGGATTAGGGCTTTGGACTCCTCAGCAGTCTCTGGGAAAAGGTTGACCTCTTGGCAAATGTTGGCCAAATGGCTCAAACTTATGAAGATTTTCTCTGGAGCATCAAGCTACAAACATGGGCAATGGTCTCTCTGTTTTGGGAATGACTAAAACTGGCTGTCTAGGTTAATGTTTTCATGAAGACGTCTGAGGGTTCCTGTTCTTCCTCTGCACTCTCATTCTGTTGTTTTTGATGCTCCAGAAGCATAGAAACTTCTGAATTTAGAGGCAGCTCAGTTGCTTCAAACTCTTATTTTTTAGACAGAGTCTTGCTCTGTCACCCAGCCTGGAGTGCAGTGGAAGGATCTCAGCTTACTGCAGCCTCAGCCTCCTGTGCTCAAGCAATCCTCTCACTTCAGCCCCCAGAGTAGCTGGGACCACAGGCATGTGCCACGAGCTATTTTTTTCTTTTCTTTATTTTTTTTTTTTAGAGACAGGGTTTCATCATGTTGTCCAGGCTGATCTCAAGCGCTCCACCTGCCTCGGCCTCCCAAAGTACTGGTATTATAGGCATGAACCACTGTGCTTGGCCTACTCTTTGGGAAAGATGTGTTGTGAGGCATCCTCCTCTACATTATGCCATTTTTTTTTTTTTGGAAGACTCAAATATAAGTCTAAGGAAGTCTCCCCACAATATTTTACTTTGGTATTTAATAGAGCAAGGAGGAATCATTGTTTTTCTGGATACTTCATCAGTTATCAATCAAAATTTAACTTGATCATAAATTGAATAGCATAGTGATAGTCTTTAAGGAGAGAGGGTGTAGGGAAGGAAAGCCTGCTGAGTTACCAAAGACAAAGGCTCAGAGATAACATTCAGCTTTACATTTACGACTCACCAAAAATGTAATAATTTGTTGAACTTGATCTCAGATTATTTGAAATAAAGAAATAAGATTCAATACCTGTTAAATTTTACTTTTTTTCAAATTATATGCAATCTGAATTTTTTGTTTCAAACCCATCCTCAAAATTATTTGTCATTATTACTAGAGTCTAGTATAGTAATAAATCAAGATAATAATGCTATTAATCAAAATATAACTGGTATGGTTGACTAGCTTTTACCTCAAAGACAGAAATACTTTGGGCATAGAAGACAATTGTAATTATTGATGTTACCCTATTTGACACAAATAAAAAACTCATATAATGACAAAGTGGGAAACAGAGAGTAAATTGAACCCTGGACATAAAACAAGAGTCTGAAAAGAAGGAGAAGAATAATTCTCAGAGCTATAGAAGGAACTAGAGAATTGACTCAAAGGCAGAGAAGTAGTAATCTATAAACCCAATATCAGACTATGAGTGCCATGTGTGTGGGGGAGGGAAGGTGAGTGTTACAGATACAGGAGAGCAGCCATGTAAGGCCATAAATATTGGCTGCAAACTGCAAGGGGTACCATTTGCATAGAGTGATGTATGCAGCAAATGCCCTCCACAATTTTGATAGTGTCCTCAAGCCTATCAATTATCTTTCTAAATTTTTTGTTGTTACAGATTTAGAGTGCAGGTGCAATTTGGTTACATGGACACCTTGTGTAATAGTATACATCGTATCCATCAGATAATTTCTTTTCCCTTAATCCTCTCCTATTTTCCACTTTTTGAGTCTCTAGTGTCTATTATTCCACTTTCTATGTCAACGTGTACACATTATCTAGCTCCCACATATAAGTCAGAACCTTCAGTACTTGACCTTCTGTTTCTGAGTTATTTCACTTAAAATAATGGTCTTCAGTTCCTACATGTTGTTGCAAAAGACATGATTTCATTATTTTTTATGCCTGGGTAGTATTCCCTGGTATATAACACTATCTTTTCTTTATCCAATCATCCATTGATAGACACTTAGTTTGATCCCGTATCTTTGTTAATGTTAATAATGCTGTGATAATCTATGAGTATAGGTATCTTTTTGATATAATGATATCATGATATAATGATATATATAATTGATATAATGATATAATGATATATATAATTTTCCTTTGGGTAGATATCCAGTAGTGCGATTGCTGGGTTGAAGGATTGTTTGATTTTTAGTTATTTGAGAAACCTCCATACTGTTTTCCATAGAGGCGGTACTAATTTACATTCCCACCAACAATATATAAGTGTTTCTTTTTCTCTGCATCCTCTCCACCATTTGTTATTTTTTGACTTTTCAATCATAGCCATTCTCACTGGTGCAAGGTGGTATCTCACTGTGGTTTTAATTTGCATTTCTCTGATGTTTAGTCATGTTGAGCATTTTATGTATATGCTTGTTGGCCATATGTTTGTCTTCATTTGAAAAATGTGTGTTTGTGTCCTTTGTCCACTTTTTAGAGGGGTTCTTTCCTTTTTTTTTTTTGCTCATTGAGTTGTTTGACTTCCTTAAAGATTCTGGGTATTAGTTCATTGTTGGATGCACAGTGTGCAAATATTTTATACTATTCTATACCTATTCTATAGGTCATCTGTTCACTCTGTTGATTTTTTTTCTATGCAGAAGCTTTTTAGTTTAATTGTGTCCTATTAATCTATTTTTGTCTTTGTTGCATTTGCTTCTGAGACCTTGTCATGAATTCTTTGCCTAAGTCAATGTCTAGAGGAGTTTTTCCTAGGTTTTCTTCTAGAATTATTATAGTTTCAAGTCTTATGTAAGTCTTTACTTCATCTTACATTGATTTTTATATATGGTGAAAGATAGGCATCCAATTTCATTCTTCTGCATGTGGCTATTCAATTTTCTAAGCACCATGTATTGAATGGGTTCTTACCTCGGGGTCTATTTGCCAGCTTTTTTGAATATCAGTTGGCTGTAGATATACAGCTTTATTTCTGAGTTCTCTATTCTGTTTCTATTGATCTATATGTGTATTTTTATACATGTTTCAAAAGGAGTGCTATGCTCTTTTGATTACCATAGCCTTATAGTATAATTTGAAGACAGGTAATGTGATGCCTCCAGCTTTGATCTTTTTACTTAGGATTGTTTTGGTATTTGGGATCCTTCTGGGTTCCATATGAATTTTAATATCATTTTTTCTCACTCTGTGAAAAATGATGTTGGCATTTTGATAGGAATTGCATTGATTCTGTAGATTGTCAAGCTTGTCAATTATTAAAGTTGGAGGAATCTTCCTGCTTTGAGAGTAACAGAAAGGCAAGAAGGATGTGTAATATAACAAGTAAAGCAGGTAGTAAGAGTTTGAGAAGCAGTAAAAACTGTTTGTTTGTTTGTTTGTTTTTTTCCCCAACATAGCTTCTAGTGATAAACTAGAGAGAGACATCAGGATATCCATCTCAGCCTTATATTCGGGATATAATCTTTCCCTTATGAGTGAAACTCTCCAGGAGAGGTAATGGCTCTGACTGGAGAGCAGTAGAAAATGTAAGTTAGAATCTTGATCAAAAGCCCATTTGTTAGAAGCATAGTTGAAAAAATTGAATGACTCAATCCCATCTACATTTTTCTAGGCAGAAGTCTGTGCACTAGAACTTCATTGTTTGGCTCTTGGATGAATATGGTTTTTATCAAACCTTATAAGTCAACATTTACAGACATTACAAACAGCCAAGAGGAATTTGTTGTTCCTTCTGGTAGAGAAATTTTTGGAACTGTATGAGAAGAAAACTTTCAGGTTTGGATTTACAAAATGCTCTGCTTCTCACAAAAGATCACAGTGCATTTATTTTATGGACTCTGAGAAACGTAAAACTAATCACATTCCTTTCTTTGCACTGACTTCTGGGAAGGTCAAAGCTACATTTGTCTTCACCTCCAGCAAATGTAGAGGTTAGAGAAAATCCATTTCTACGTACTTTCCTAGCCTATAGCTTTACTGATATTTTACCTATTTTTTTTTTTTGCTCCAATTGCTTCAACCAGTTCTTTACCGTTTAGTGTTGTATTATTGTAAACTATTCCAAATTATTCATTAATTAGGGTGAAATATAAATAAATCCATGATTAAAGAGATGTAGGGCTTCTCCATAAATGACCTAACTACAATAAAGCTCAATTAAATTATCAGTTTACATCTCAATGTCCATAGAAAGGAAGATATTATTTATTTTATTTAATATGTTAATTTTTTTCTTCATTTAAAAGTGACAATAATAAGGGCCAGGTGTGGTGACTCGTGCATGTAATCCCATCACTTTGGGAGGCCAAGGCGGGCAGATCAGGAGGTCAGGAGTTCAAGACTATCCTGGCCAATATGGTGAAATCTTGTCTCTACTAAAAATACAAAAGTTAGCCGGGAGTGGTGGCATACGCCTGTAATCCCAGCTGCTCAGGAGGCTGAGGCAGGAGAAGCTCTTGAACCTGGGAGGCAGAGGCTGCAGTGAGCTGAGGTTGTGCCTGGGCAATGGAGCAAGACTCCATCTCAAAAAAAAAAAAGACATAATAATAAACTATATATGTACAAGTCCACAGCCTCTTATCACAATTCAAAAATGCAAAATTGTCTAAAAACATTTTTTTTTCTGTTTACAACTAGTTTAGCACAAAATATGACCTGATTTGACATGAGGCTAAAATACTTAATTTATCCCAAGCAGTAGGAACATTCTTAACTTTTTCTAAGCAATAGAATGTGTTTGATTATAGCATGCTGTCCCAGGTCCTGTACTATGTCATATACGGTAGATGCACACTATTCACTTCATATAATTAGAAAAATTATGACTTCTAATACACATCTGATTTCAGGTAAGAGATTGTGGACTTGTAGAAACACGTGGAATATTATCTGTAAAGTTTCTGAAGTCCACTCTTGTCACATGTGCAAAGCTGCTGCTGTTACCTTCACCCACCACCGCATTTCGTTTTGTTTTGTTTTTTGTTCGTTTGTTTTGTTTTTTAGTCATGATAATTTCTTGATAAGCAAAAGAAAGAACGTCAACTTTTTTCAACTTTCAGGGTAATTTATTCTTCTCTAATTTTATAGATTTAAAGACCACATAACTTTCAGTACCTATAAACGTATTGCACTCAACTTCTCACTATGAGAAGGTGTACCCCATTGCTTCTATTCTGGTCATGAGATATGTGGCCCAATGTAGCCCAATCAGTCCAGTCAAATATAGACCATAGAGAAAGAGCAATTCCATCACAAGCCATAAAACAAAGGTCCTTTTGTGATGAATTAGAAACATTCAACTAATGCTATCAACAATTAGTTTTCTGAGAAATTACAGCAATCTATAAGAAAACATAGCAGGACATAATAAAAGTCATTATATTAGGTATAGACAGCTTATAAGAAGTTCTGACTGGCATTAAGAAGTGCCAATTCTTTACTTCTAGCTTATGGTTGGAGTGGTATCTTCATAATGGAGATATAACTTATATATTTTTAAAAAGACTTAAAACGTTTCAATTACTTCTGTATGCCAAGTCTGTACATAGCACTTTACAATTATTGTCTCATTTAATCCTTTTATCATGCCTGAGATAGATATCATTATTGTTTGCATTCCACTAGTAAAGAAACAGGCTCAGAAAAGTCATCCAGCTAATCAGTAAGAGGTTACTTTTAGGTTCAAGTCATTGTGTCCTCCCCACAGTCATCGCGTTATGCTGGATTTGTTTACCTTTGCCTTGGCATCTCTCAATAAAGAAATGAAAAGCGGTAGACAGAGGGAAAATGGTGGTAGAATTGTGCTCACACAGCTGGCTATTGTTCTATCTTTCTGAATAACATATTTTGCTTTTTTCTTGCATATCTAAGAGGAGCATGTAATATGGTATGGAGGGTAGAAAAGTATTTACTGATAAAAGGGTAACAAATAGGTATCTGGTACTTCCAGAAGTTGGATCTGGTAGACAGCAAGTGGAGTTCAGAGTGCATTAAGGAAAAGTACAGGAAATGGGATTTTACTTATGTATCACAGGCTACAGAGCAGGGACAGTACGCTGTTGCTGATGCTGCCGGTTGGCTCACTTAGCTTTCACTCTCAAATTCCTACTCCCACAACCTCCTTTCCTGTAGAGGCTGGAAAGCGAAGTACTTGGTTTACTTGTCTCCCTTGTAATTAAAGGTACACATTTGACCCAGTTTTGGCTAGTGTGAAGTTAAGTGGAAGCCTACTGAGGAAATCTTCTCTTTGTAGCTAAAAACACAAACTTCCTAAGGAGAAAGCCATTCACTTTCTCAACTTCTTTTTCACTTGCCTAAATGTGTTGTAAGCATGTTGTGACGAAAAGTATCACCGAAAGGCTGGCCAGCTGCCACCTTCTTCCACAGCCTCTTCTGTGTTGACACTTTGGTCAGTTATTTGGTTTCTTGCAGTCCCAGCCATTCTTAATTAATACATGTGTTATTTTATCTTTCTTCATTTCCACCAATTACACTCTATGTCTCAAGTGTAATTCCAGAAGTATGTGACATTAAAGGTGGTATGATTTCACATCGGCAATTCCCGGTTCCCCACGAACTGTGTGCAGTTCTGTTTCAGAAACAATAAGCAGTTCATCTTACCCTAGACAGATGGGCCACCTACCTTTCTGTGCCTTTCCTTAATGCCATTGTTTCTGCTGGAAACTTTCAAAGTCCTTCTGAATCGTCACCCCTACTGTGTGAAATTTTTCTCCGGTTCTCTCAGTACTCTCAATGGGTTCACATCTGTCCCCAACATTCTTTATTCTTGTGTTATACCTCTGACTCTTTGTATTGTAATCATGCAATTTACACAAGTGTTTCTACCACTATACTGTGAGCTATTAGAGGTTAGGAATTATGTCATATGTGTCAGGCACACAAAAGATAATAAATATTGTGTTCAATTTCTAAATTGATTAATTTCTTCCTCAATTTGAACTCCCTTGAAACTTTATTTTTACCTCTCATTGGCACATATCATTTACTTTTCTTATGGCAAAACTAAATAATGGGCTACTTGGAGACAAGAATTATATCTCACTCATTTTTGTGTCCTATACATATTTTTTAAACTAAATTTATATTTCATGAATTGAATTGGACAGTTCATAGTTAATACATTAAGCATATCTCAGTCATGTTAGGTTGCTACTTCCCCTGTGGTGGGTGGGGCGGTGGGGAGGAAGGGTGTATAGGAGATGAACTGTAACTAGCCAGTTCACTGAAGGAGTTTTTAAAAATCTTTCCTATTTAAGTCAAAACCGAAAAATCAATTCACTGTAAAAGAAAAACCCAGATCACATATTCCCTGATTCAGAAGTGTTTGAAGGATGTAAAAGAAGAATCTGTTTTCAAGAACTTTCGTTTCCTCTCTCTAGTAGTCAATCCAATTCAAGTGCAATTTAATAAGTTAATTGCAATGTGTGATTGACAGAGGCAAGGGACAATGTCTGATGTGAGGACTTCTCTATAAAAAATTATGATAATAACTAAGGATCCTATTATTTCATTAAGGACTCTATGTCTTGGCTGATGCACAGCAAGACTTTTCAGAATCTACCTTAGAAGTGATTGATATCAAGGCTGTGTTCATCCCTTATGTCACCAAACCAGGAATGGGGAGAATGTCGATCAGGATCAGTTTGAACTCTTAAGAGTCTAACAGTTTAAGACAGAGACAGTATCACTGGAAATCTGCTTGAAGCTGTCGCTTATCCTGCCAGAGTTATTTAGGAGCTAAAGCATAAGAAGAAAGCAATTACGAGATTCACTAGATGTTAAAAATATAACAAAGCATTTTCCATAACAAATATACAAAAAAACAGAAAAGGGGTGGAGGAGAATCTTCATTATGTAATTAAAATGAACTCAGAATAATGAAAGTTTAAGCAAATGCATAAATACTGTTTTTCAAAAGAATTATCTTTCTGGAAACCAAAGGGTTTAATTTTTAAGTATTTTATCTCTGAAATAAGAAATTAAAATAAAGCTATGCATTATGAATGCATTTATATATTTCAAAACATGTTGTAGGTGATAAACACAATTTTTTTCAAAAGAATTCATTTATATATTTAAATATCAGATAATGAGTTAAAATAATTTAGACTTTAATACATACTTTAAAAAAAATTTTAAACTTACATTTATTATTTAAATGCTTGGCAACTTTAAAAGCAATATTCCTGAAGTAATTTTATCTTGTGTATTAATTTTTAATAAAATGTTAAAAGGTGGAATATCTTTTAAATGTTAACATTTTATAAAGAGAATTTAAGAAAACAATTTATTGAATATAAAATGATTGCCGAACATAAAAAGATTTTCAACACATTAAAGTATTTTTCATTAAAATAAGAGGAAAAATCATGTCGAGTGGTACTTAAATTTAAAATCGAATAGTTCTATCAAAAATCTTTCCAAAAAAGGGGGAAATAACTCATTTTTCATTATGCAGCAAGATAGTTTCCTGTTCATCTAACCTAAACATTTACAGTAACTGATTTATTCACCGTTGAAAATCAAATCTATTGCAATTCAGACAATTTCTCTGCATTAGGAAAATGAATAAATTAAAAGTGTGCTTCAGCAATTTAGTCCTCTTAGCAGATATTCTGCAAGCTCGGTAGAAGATGTCAAAACCTGCTGATATCTAACAGAGTCAACTTCAAGTTTGTGTATCCCAGTCCATTCTACCTTTCCATCAGGCAGTACATGTGGAAATAGAAAAGCAGCTCTCTAATTAATCAAAGTCAGATGTGCCTGAACGCCTGGAGTTGCTGCTGATCCTTGTCCCAGCTTCTCCCATGTTCTCGCTCTATGTTTTTACCTTGAAAACTTCTGCTCTGAGCTGGGAATGCCTGAAGGGCTTGCACGGTAAGTCAATGTGAAATTATCTCAGCAGGAAGAAGTTGCTTTTCAGCTTAAATGATTTAAGGCAGCAATTTTTCACACTCTCAAACTCTGACAAACGCCCAGATTGCCTCTCATGTCTGACTTCAAAATATTCAAAGAAAAGCTATTTTTATTAAAAACACTCTAGAGAAAATTGTATGTCACTTGTTCTCTGATATAACTTCATTTCTCCTGACAGTGACAATTTTCACCTCAGTACAATTTCTTTATTTTTTCCAAAGCTAATTCTGCTTAATATTAGTATTTATACAAACTCATATCAACTTGTCTCTGTGAAATATTCAGGGGTGTCAGGTAAATGTTGCTCACTGTCATTCATCTTCTTTGGGTGTTCAAAATGATCAATCGATTTAAAACTACACTTAGTTACTTTGGATATTATTGTTTTATTTGTAAGGGAGAACTTAACAACTGTTAAAACCCTCCATTTGACAAACCTGTGTCTGCAAACTGCAAAGAATTCCAAAGTTGATGGCATGCGTCTCTTGCCAAAGATTGTAAAAGTTTACATTAAGAAATCTATTTGTTCTATGCCTTTAAATAAAGCGGGTAATACGGTGCATGTTTTGTCTTATGCTGCTTACATGTTAATAAGATTATGGTGGATGTCATATTGCACCGAAACATCACATTTGCTTTATTAGGAATGCTGGCAGTGCAGAAACATCACATTATAATCACTTCAAAAAAGAAATATATTCTGCATATTTTCATATGTGTTTATAATTCCACTAAACCTCAGCAGAATCAAACTCAGTGGGGACAAGAATGACAGAAGGTTTAATGTTCCAGAGACTGCTGAAATCTTGGTGCATTGATATATAGCAGAATGGTTAATATGTATAAGGTTACTTGTGACCTGTGACCTCAAAGCATATCTTCTGGCCTTATCGAATTTCCATGAGAAAAAGTAACCACTGGCATGTAAATTTTCCACAAATAATTTGGAGGTTTTTTAAACAGTTAATTTTATGTTTAACTGCGAAAGCCTGAGGTGTTTATAAACATATGAGAGGTGGTAATTTGTATCATCCAAGTATCCTAACAACTGAGCAAACTCCATTTTAAATAAATGCATCAGTTTCCTACAGGTATGCCTTTTATACCTCATTAAACGTTTCATTTCTAAATAAAACTGGATAATTTTTATTTCATTAATATCTGTTACAAAGAAATCAAAAAAGATTACCTGTAGCTGCCTTCTACACACAGTGCAGGGGTCCGGTCAAAGGAAGTACATCAAATACAGCAGAGAAATACACTTCATAAATTTCAATGTTATGACAATGTCAAACACAGATTCTATAACAACACCCTGCCTAAGAAGTTACCATCTTTTTCTGCCTTTAACTTGCAACATATTTTCTGTTTGGAAGTCACAATTATTTTGATTTTACTTAGCTTCCCTGGATTTTATTTATCATACTTAGCTTCCCTGGATTTTATTTATCATATTCCCTCACTGATGGGAAAACTGAAGTTTTAAGACATACTTAAACATAACAACATCTTTCAATATTAAAGAATTGTAAAGATAATTTGTGGATACATGATGAAATCTGGGAATAATTGGTAGCTTAACTTAAACAATTATTTAAAAGCCAAAAATTTACTGGTAAAACAACTTTACACACACACACACACACACACACACACAAAAGATTGACTTTATGGGTTAAAATTTACTTGGCATTTAAAAAAATATAATTTTGTAACAAACATTTGCATACTAAATATATTATGTCTTGCATTTTCAAAGGAAGATGTGCTGCAATATATGTGAGGATTTTTATTTTTTAATAAAAGCAAAACACTGATAAATTCACAGTTATATCCATGTACTGGTTCATTAATGCTTTGCTTCTATTTTGCAGTATATCCATACAAGTGGAAGAAAATATAGAATATGCTTTCTAATTAAAATACTTTATCTCATTGTGTAGTTTGCCATGGGTAAATAACAATGGTTTATCTGAAATATAATTATCTTAGCTATATGCAAATAAGATTGTTATTGACCCAAAGAAATATCTTGTATTACGTTTTAGACTTTGTAAACATTTTAAAACTATGTCATCCTGTGATGTTATTATTTAGACAATTCTATTCTTTCACAAAAGCACCTAACTTGCCAATTTAAGATCCCATAAGAATTATAATTTATAATTGCTCATCAAAATAAATATTTCACTCTCTAAACAAGATTTTATAAATGATGAGTTACATAAAAATTATTGAAATAAGCAAAATTATGCT
>NW_012106509.1:1409839-1411978 GCF_000951045.1 Mandrillus leucophaeus
AAATCAGGTCTCCATAAAAGGATTCAGTGTTAAAGAAACAAATCCAAGTTCATCTTATGAGAACAGAATTAGAAAGATTAAGAAGTAATATGATTTTTTCTTCTTAAATAAGAATAATTTTTAAAGACACTATTAACACTTTCTTATCTGAAACTTCTTTGAAAACAGAAAAGAAACAAAAAAGAATTAGAGGAAGATTTTTAAAAATTTAGTTATTCTGTGCCGTATGCTATATAAACTGTATATCTCATTTTGAGAGAAATATTAAAAATGAATGTTCTAAAAATATCTCAGAGATAGTATTTGTTGTTCACTTAAATACATAGATAAATGAGTCATATTGACTTACATTCCTTTCAACAGTAATAAAAAATGTTCTGTATTTTGTCCATGTATCCTCAGAATATTTCTTGATCTGAATTATTGCATATTCCTTCCTTCTGCTGGCAGAACTAGACATTTTTATAAATAAAACAGCTCTTATTTAGAAAAAGAATGATTAATAGATGCATTTTCATATAAAAAAGTTAAACAAGGAATATACCTAAACATATAGCTGAAAGATTTTTCATTGAAAATCTCAAATTAAATTTTAATCAACCTATAAAATTGTGTTATTATTCTGTAGATGATTATCTTTTCTTAGTTTTAAATCATGATTTTTACTTTTATGATAATATGCTTGCTAATCAAATAGATGATAATACACGGTTAAGTTACCAATGTAAAAAACCAGGTGTTTTGCTGTTTTTAAAATTTAGATTCTCAAATTTGTCAACTGAGTTACTGTTACCATGTATTTTTGACAAAGTTCAAGCTGAATAGATGTTCAAAAAGTGTAAAATGACTTTTATTTATGTTGTTAAATTAATTATAAATCAATTGCTATATTCCACCGGACTTAAAGACATCAATGGTGTTTGTGCAATCATGCTAAGTAGTATTGACATAGGAAACTGTTATATTCAATTCTAACTATATTTACTAAAACTTTAGTTACATAAACATGATTCTAACATTAAAGCTAAATAGTTTGAGATATAAGAAAGAAAACTAATTCCTAGCATTCAAATAACATTCTAATATGAATTAATCATTTTTTTAAAACCATCAAGCCATTAAAGAAAAATAAACAATATGAGTTTAGAACATTAAATATGAAATACAGAAATACTTCCATTGAAAATTGATATTTAAAAGTCATCTAAACTTGTAAAAATACTTCAAAATCAATTCTATAATTATATGTGGATTGTAATCATATTTATTTGTAACTCTTTGTTCTCAATCTATTAACACTAACATAAATGTATGTTAGTAGTTATTATTATAATACTAAACTATAACTGCCACATTGCATAAGTAAAACTTTTAGCAATATAATTTTGAATGGTTTTCACTTAATTTAAAGAACTAATCATGGACATTACATTTTAGGCACTTCCTGTTATATGCATTTAATCTTATTATTTTATAGAAAGGTAAACATCATCAAACACAAGTAAATTGAACTACTCGTATACATTATGTTTCATGAATAAAAATTGAAAATACCTAGAGCTTTTAGGAAAAGAAGTAGTTCTTAAACTGAATTTTAATAAACCAATAAAATAATGTTATTGCTCAATAGGTAATAATTGCCTTTATATAAACTCAAAAATATTGTTTAGAGTGATTAATATACAATGCTCCATTATGCATCTGGGAGTGTTGATGCATAATTTTTAGTTCTAATGTTATTATGTAATTGAGAGAACATGTTCATTTGCTCTAATAACTACTAAGATGCACTTAATAAAATGAAATGTAATAATACTTGTAATTTAATCTATTCATGGAAATAATTTTAAAAGTCTACCACTCTCCTTAATGTGGATAACATTCATAATTTATAAAGTGTTGTGATGCAGAATTGACAATGCCATTGTTTTTTACACTTTGAGATGATTCCGCAGCCTTCATATCATCTGCATACCAACCTCAGGATTATCAAGGGCAAACAAAAGATAATTAACACCAGAAACAGGCAAATGCAGGAGCTACTGACTGAGGGTTCTCACTTAATGCAAGACTTCTGAAAACCAGAAAATGAAATAACTATAGAAAAGCTTATCTCTGAGGAAAAATAATTCAATATTC
>NW_012106509.1:1414023-1416253 GCF_000951045.1 Mandrillus leucophaeus
AAGATTGACTTTATGGGTTAAAATTTACTTGGCATTTAAAAAAATATAATTTTGTAACAAACATTTGCATACTAAATATATTATGTCTTGCATTTTCAAAGGAAGATGTGCTGCAATATATGTGAGGATTTTTATTTTTTAATAAAAGCAAAACACTGATAAATTCACAGTTATATCCATGTACTGGTTCATTAATGCTTTGCTTCTATTTTGCAGTATATCCATACAAGTGGAAGAAAATATAGAATATGCTTTCTAATTAAAATACTTTATCTCATTGTGTAGTTTGCCATGGGTAAATAACAATGGTTTATCTGAAATATAATTATCTTAGCTATATGCAAATAAGATTGTTATTGACCCAAAGAAATATCTTGTATTACGTTTTAGACTTTGTAAACATTTTAAAACTATGTCATCCTGTGATGTTATTATTTAGACAATTCTATTCTTTCACAAAAGCACCTAACTTGCCAATTTAAGATCCCATAAGAATTATAATTTATAATTGCTCATCAAAATAAATATTTCACTCTCTAAACAAGATTTTATAAATGATGAGTTACATAAAAATTATTGAAATAAGCAAAATTATGCTCGTATTCATTATCAATTTATATATAGACATAAATATATAGATATCTAGCATTGTACTATTTTTCCTACCAAAACCAGTCAAGTATATTTAATATGTTTTGTTTCAATTATTTTTTAAAAATTAATGATTTGTTACTTAAACTTGTATCTGCTTTTTTCTTCCTTTACAGTATACTTAAACACTGAGGTGTTTAAATAATTATTTATAAAATATTTTAAAGCATCTATTGTTTTAGTAAAAATTGGAAATCGGAGAGAACACACACACAACCACACATATGTCCCTTATATTTAGATTGAGAAATAATTCAGAAAAACCACTTTAGCAATCTTTGGAGTCTGCTTTTGTCACTGAGTCTAGTCTAAACATTTTTGTAATACAAAAATATTATCTGGACTTTTTCAGTGTGATCTATGCCAAGAAATCAAGGAAAGTGATAAAAGCTGGAAGAGAGAGTGTGCATTAGTGAATATTTATATTGGCAAGAACTGAGATTTTTATAAAAGTAAAACAAACACAGAGGTTGCTTATTTCTGAAAGGAAATCAGTCTCACTGAATTTCTTTCAAGAAAACATAATTGCCCAAAATGATATAAATCACTATTGCTATCTCTAACAAATTAACTTGAAATGCTGGCAATGCCAAGGAGCGACATTAAGTTTTCTCTTGTTTACTTTTTCCTAATCACCATAAAAATCCTCAGTGAAACAATTATTCTTAAAACAATCACGACAATATATCTCTATAAAGGAGAAAATTGATTTAACAACAAAACTAGATTTATCACTATTGATCAAGAGGTTTTCGATGTAATTTTAGTGAATTATGCCTGGCTCTCATTTCCTCACAGAAATTTTTCAGTGATGCTTTAAAGGCAGATTGCAAACTACTGCATAATCTTTTGCATGCTATTTACCTGCTATCTTAATCACTACTCTTATAAAATATATGGGAGGTTGAACCAAATATTTATTTTCTATTATGTGAAGCAGCATTACTATTGCATGTGACTTAGGTAACAGTACTTACCTAGGAACCTGATCTCATTTTTTTTTTTTTTTCAATTCATTAGTAAAGAAATCAGGTCTCCATAAAAGGATTCAGTGTTAAAGAAACAAATCCAAGTTCATCTTATGAGAACAGAATTAGAAAGATTAAGAAGTAATATGATTTTTTCTTCTTAAATAAGAATAATTTTTAAAGACACTATTAACACTTTCTTATCTGAAACTTCTTTGAAAACAGGAAAGAAACAAAAAAGAATTAGAGGAAGATTTTTAAAAATTTAGTTATTCTGTGCCGTATGCTATATAAACTGTATATCTCATTTTGAGAGAAATATTAAAAATGAATGTTCTAAAAAATCTCAGAGATAGTATTTGTTGTTCACTTAAATACATAGATAAATGAGTCATATTGACTTACATTGCTTTCAACAGTAATAAAAAATGTTCTGTATTTTGTCCATGTATCCTCAGAATATTTCTTGATCTGAATTATTGCATATTCCTTCCTTCTGCTGGCAGAACTAGACATTTTTATAAATAAAACAGCTCTTATTTAGAAAAAGAATGATTAATAGATGCATTTTCATATAAAAAAGTTAAACAAGGAATATATAGCTGAAAGAT
>NW_012106509.1:1417793-1421134 GCF_000951045.1 Mandrillus leucophaeus
GACTGAGGGTTCTCACTTAATGCAAGACTTCTGAAAACCAGAAAATGAAATAACTATAGAAAAGCTTATCTCTGAGGAAAAATAATTCAATATTCTATTCTTTATATGAACCTTTTTACCCCAGTTTGTGAAGGTAACATATCAGACAACATAGTCTGAGAGTGGTGTAGTCATCATCTATAACAGTTCGAAAAAGTAGTTTTTTAAAGAGTGAATTTCTAATTACATGCTTTATAATTATAGATTCTTTAATACCTGTTTTAATAATGAATGTATTTATTTATAATGTATAAGACATAGAAAAACTATAAACTGCTATAACTTTTGTCATGTTTTCACGTTTGCAAGGTATAGTACAATAAAAAAGATTTTACACTATTAAACTATTTAAATCTTAGTTGCAGTTTATGTAACACTATATGCAGATATTATATTGTGCTTAAATGGTGGTTACGAGTTATCACAATCTTACATTTATTCATATCAAATTTTATTAGTGGCAGAGGAATATGCTATGTTAACCTTGATTATATGACTGTCTTACTGGTTAAGTAGAATTATTTATATCTTCCCAACTAAGTGCCCTTTAACTTTCCATAAATCATCACTATTAGCGTGATTCACATACGTGGGAATTTTTGCTTTCTAATACAACACAGAGCAATTATTAAATGTTTTAAAAATTGAACTTCTGAAGTTCTGAAATAATAATTATGAAACTAGGTTCAAAATAAATAAAATGATGTATTTCATAACAAGTTCATATATGAAAAATACATCTTCTAAATGTTAGACTTCTCTGATAAAGCATCATGTTATTAACAGTTAGTTTTAACTGAAGTAGATGGGTTAGTGACAAGTTTTGGAGTTTAGACTCATAAAAGAATCATATTTGAACATGGTCTTTTATCACATGGATTTCTATGTAACATGGATATAATCACAGTTTCAGTCTTCTGGAAATAATTATGTATTGTAGATGTCTGACGTAATACAGTTGCTACTTCATTTCCCAAACATCACCATTAGATGGGTATTCCATAAAACCTCTCCATCAGCAACATGATTGAGAATACTTTATTTCATTTTGAGTTAAGGCTTTTTTCTTGTTTTATATTAATACCAACTACATGCTCAACTTTGAAAAGGGGCCAAAAAAGATTTTATGTCAGACTTCGTTTAATTCAATTCTATGAATAACCTGGGCTAACTGTACTGTATGCTTACATTTTAAAATATCAAGTCATTGTCAATAAAAGGATACACAATTAAAAATAAATTCTTTTTATGCAGCATGATGGTTAGAATCATTTTAGTCATATCTCAAACTTCCGTCCGCCAGCTTCTTTCTTCTGCATACATTTTTTTCCTGTTGCTATGTCCCAAGACTCTATCTTTGGTCTTCTACTGATACAATAGATCTTCTCAGGCTTCCCATTCAATGACCATAACAAAGACTATCTTCAGTTACCATCTAACGTCCTGGACCTCTTTTCTAAAATCTGGGTGCTAATAGATATTTTCATCTAAACATGCACCCAAATGAACATGTGTAGAACATTATGTCCCTCCACTATTATTAGTCTAAAAAAATGACATAAGCCAAAAACCTGAGGATCATCATAAATTTTATTTTTCATTTAATCAATTGCAAAGTCCTGCTATTCTATATTACTAACATCCTTGGGATGTCTTCTCTGCGTTTCCACTGCCACTAATTTAATAGAGGCCATCACCATTGCTCACCTCCTAATTGTTCTTTCTATCTCCAATTTCAAACCTTTCCAATCAATTATCTAAATGAGATGTCAGCAAACTTTCTGTAAAAAGTCAAATGGTAAATATTTTAGGCTGTACATCCTTATAGTCTTCATCACAACTCCTCAACTCTGTTGTAGCAGGGCAGCAGCCATAGACACTACGTGAAAGGATTGGGTGGAGTGATGTTCCAGTCAAAGTTTAGTTATTTTGAAAAAGGCAGCAGATGGATTTCGCAGGTATGGGATGTAATTTCCTGACTTCTGCTCTAAAATGTTCCCAGAGTAAAATTTCTAAATGACAAATTAGATCCTATTACTAGCTTATTTATTCTTTTATGGTTTTTTCATTGTCTACAGCAAAAATTAAAACCTACATCTTTAGCATGATGTAAAAGAATCTTTTCATTATTTTTGCTTTTCACTGCCACTTCCCACCTCACACCCACACACTCTGTATTTGTCCATTCCCGTCAATCTGTAGTTACCCGAATCATCATCACTCTTTGTTATTTTTGTGTCTTTGCAGTAACTGTGCTCATTATCACATGGTGTAAAAAAGTGCCCTTTATTCCATTGCTGATGATTTTCTACTCATGAGGACAAGGACCATGTTTCATTCATCTTTGTATTTTCAGGGTCTGGTTCAATGCTTGCAAATAGTTTGTTGAATGACTACTTGACTGAATAAACACATACACATATGATATCACAAAGTATATAGATTTTTAAGAACTATTTTTATTTCAGCCATTCTAATAAAGATTCCTCTCTCAATTATGTACTCAAGAACACATTTCAGCAGGTTCGTGCACACCTGTAATCCCAGCACCTTGGGAGACCAAGGTGGGTGGATCAGATAAATTGAGCCTAGAAGTTTGAGACTAACCTGGACAACATGGCCGAGCTCTAAGCCCTGTCTCTACCAAAACAAACAAACAACAACAAAAATTAGTTGGGTGTGACGGTACACGCCTGTAATCTCAGATACTTGGGAGGCTGAGGCAGGAGAATCACTCGAATCCAGGAAGCAGAGGTTACAGTGAGCTGAGATCGCACCACTGCACTCCAGCCTGGGCAACAGAGGGAGACCTTATCTCCAAAACAAACAAACAAACAAACAAACAAACAAAAAAAACAGAAACAAACCTACCACATATTTCACACAGGTTTGGACAATAATCACTCCACTAAAACAGAAATAGAGATGCTTTTTCCCCATTAATGTGGAATGCTCTACACTTGTTATTTAGTATTACATTTATGTGCGAATATTACAAGAATAGAAAAAAGAAACTTGAGGAAAAGAGAGCAAGAGAGTCATCTTGCAGTCTGTTAAGCTGTAACTTGCGATATCTCTTCTAGTCTTCCAAATAAATATTTTATACAAATGTGTTATATAATATACATATAATGTTCTTAATTAAAAACAGGCATAGTGCTTCCTTTGCATACAATTCTAGATGTTGGCTAATAATTTAGTGATTAAGAGTTATGAAATGGAGCCTTCATTAAGTAATATTTGCTAAATTATTGTCAGAAAATTCCTTCACTCTTGAATAAAATGCAAAATTTCTCATTAAG
>NW_012106509.1:1421354-1428345 GCF_000951045.1 Mandrillus leucophaeus
AGAAATAGAGATGCTTTTTCCCCATTAATGTGGAATGCTCTACACTTGTTATTTAGTATTACATTTATGTGCGAATATTACAAGAATAGAAAAAAGAAACTTGAGGAAAAGAGAGCAAGAGAGTCATCTTGCAGTCTGTTAAGCTGTAACTTGCGATATCTCTTCTAGTCTTCCAAATAAATATTTTATACAAATGTGTTATATAATATACATATAATGTTCTTAATTAAAAACAGGCATAGTGCTTCCTTTGCATACAATTCTAGATGTTGGCTAATAATTTAGTGATTAAGAGTTATGAAATGGAGCCTTCATTAAGTAATATTTGCTAAATTATTGTCAGAAAATTCCTTCACTCTTGAATAAAATGCAAAATTTCTCATTAAGATACAGAATATACTGTTGTTAATTAACATTCCACTTCAAATAATTTAAGTAATTTCTTACTAGTAATAAATATATGTCTCCTTAAAACATTATTATCTGTTGTATTAGTAATAATTTCAAGGACTTACAGATTTAACTATGTAACCCAAACAAATTAAATCTTTCTGGTGACTTGAACAATTTAAGATAAATGATTACTGACCCCTTTGCTTGATCATATGTCTGACTATATAGAAATTTAACTTCTCTTTTAATATTGTACTGATAACCATTAGTCTAAGTCAAGGCACATAGCAGACATATAACTGGTTTAATTATTTCTAATGAAATAACTCATGATTATACTGGATGGAAATATGTAACTAAAACTAAAGCTACAATCCTCCTAGTTTAGCTGAAAAAAATTCAATGATGAAAACTTTATTTCCATACATGCTTTAGTTATCCTTAAAATGCACTGTGGCAGTTAAAGATGGCTACATATTCTTTGATATGCTTCCTATCAATTCAGTGGATCTATTTTCTCTCTCTCTATGGGCTGGTCTATGACTTATTTGATCAATAGAGTACGAAAGAAGTGATGCCACACCATTTCTGGAACTCACTTTTTAAAAGGACTGGCAGTTCCATCTTGTTTTTCTGGAGCCTAAATCACCTTGTCAGAAGACCAACTTCATGTAAGAAATCCACGCCGCAGAGACCATGTGGAGAGGCAGTGTGACTGCATGGAAGTAGAGAGTGGTCCCACTGAACTCAACCCTCCGGATATGTTTGTGAAGGCACTAGGGAGGCAAATGAAGCCATGTGCTCAACCGTGTAGACTAGCTTGCCACTAGCTAAATACCGCCATGTGGCCTCACTTGAAGTCAATGAGGCATAAGAATTGTTCAGTAGACACTTATCAAAATTTGTGATCCACAAAAATCAAGAGATATGAAAAATAGTGTTTTGGACTAACAGAGTGATAGATAACATAAAACAGGCATTTAAACATCCTAAATACTCAATTGCTGAAATAATAAGATTTAATGCTATGAAATGACTTTCACTCATGCAATTTATATAATACATAGATTTCCCTTAATCCAAAACAGTCACATTTCTCTCTTTAAAAAAAATCAGATAACTTGGGTAAATAGCCATTATTTACATGATCTTTTTAACTAAAAGTGAAGATCTTTACCAAAGATTAAGTTGAATATATCTTATTTATTTAGAGCTTTATTTTATTAAGTATTTTGGTATACATTATTACACCCAATTTATTCATATATCTCCCTGAGTTAGACAGGGCAGATATTATTATTCCCACTACAGACATAGGGAAATTGCAATTTGGAGAGCAATGGCTCACTTCAGGCAATTCGGCAACAAAGTAAGCAAACAAATACCAGTATCCAAATTTTCAGAATTCATATTATCTTTTAACATCATCTACATGATCTCTGGTATCAGACAGCTGTACATAAAACTTCTATACTAACACCTTGCATAAAGTCTAATACATCTCTCAGGAAATACACCAAATGTTTTCTTAATAAATAACTCACAAGATTCCTTCTATTAGCAACAGGAATTGTCAACTTGGCATAGGACACTTTTTGTTTCATATTCTTTTAACATTGACGTATTAACATACAGGAATATTGTAAGACTAATTATTAAGAATTTTGGAACAGTGGCATAGAGTTTGTAAATAATGTATTTAAATTTTATTTGATGTTCGCTGAATGTGAATTTCAAAGTGACAGAAATTGGACCTAATTTTCCCCATTAAATTTGTTAAACACTATTATAATCCCTGTACTATATTTATAGGCACAAAATCAGTTGACATGTGAATTAGTCAACTACTGAAACAGGCATTTCTAGTGATAGCGACCTAAACTATAAATTTGTATCACAGTCAGAATTTTTTCTTGGGTTCTTTTCATTTTTTCCCTTAAAATTCTCCCTAATATATCTAATTATTCCCACTGTGCCAATATTTTTAGCAAATCATATTCTTTCTCATTGTTCACATTCCTTAAATATCAGGAAATTATCATCTCTACCTCTAAGCACGGCTTCGCCATGTTCTATCAAGTGAGATCCCGCAAGCTTTCTTCATTAATTACTGTCACCTTTTCTCTTAATTGTTTTGAATTTTTGAAAGTTTCCTTAATTTGCCTTCTCAAATTGGGATACCTAAAATTAAACATGCTATTCAGAGAGTATTTTCACTGTAGCCCTTTTCTTCTCTTTACAATATTAATCAGAAGATTATTTACTTCTTTAAAATTTTCATTTTCAATCATATCCTAGTTAAGATGCATTCAAAATAATTTAAATTCTGTAGTTGAAATACAAGCCTACAATTCCACATTAACTCTCTGAATGATAAATCTTACAGCATGCTAAGACGTCAGCAAAGTGAATGCCTACTCAAGGAATAATAAAGATTTCTACAAAAGCTGGGAAACACCTCACCTGAAGTTTGCGAAACTAAAATTTATGAATTGCTGGTGAGAAGATTGCATGTCAAGATTGCAGGAATTATTTTAATCCTAGAGAAGTTATATCTTATTTAAATATTTCCAGGAAGATTGTCTTAGGGTAATTGCTTATACACATACACATTTTAAAAGAATTTAAACTTAGGTTTGTCTTGTGTATATGAACACATGTGGGTTTATATCTTGTCCATAATTATCCTTCAAGATAATAAAAAGAAAAAATAGTGGCCCTAACTCTGAATAATATTACAAACAGGAACAAGCATAAATGTAGTTTTTAAGCTAGTGATGAAGGCAAAAATACTTCTATTTACCTCTCCACAAAAGTTTGTAGCTGTACATTTTTTCACTTTGCCACTATAAAGCTATTTCTTTAAGAATTCAGAATGAAATGCTGCTAAATATTTGGAAGATGTTGAGAAGGTGGATAGAATCTGACTGATAGCAGGCAGAACAGTGAAACATTTTATTTTTAAGAAATGAATGTTTCAAAATCGTCTGCCTGCATTACATTTTTTTTCATACATTTTAAGGCAACTTTGCATTTCTGAGGTTTTCTTTTTCTTGAAATGCCTTATATTTTTAAGTGGTATTCATTTTAATAAGCAGTCACTTTTTATCAAGAAAAAATTACTGAAGAAAAATGAGAGATTATGAAAGAATTCCTTATGAAAGAAGGCAAGTTACAAAAAAACAAAGCAGCATTTATTAGACCATGACCCAGTTAATTAAAATAGAGCGCATATTTTCTTTCCTTTGATTCACAGAATCTCATATGTGTTTGTGGACCTGTGTGAGGATGTAAAATGGTCCCTGGTGAACTGGAAGTCCCATTTCCTCATCAAACTTATTAGTAGTTGTATTGACCAGCATGAAAATAGATTCTGCATATGAAATCAAAAGAATGAGAAAATATGAAGAACATCCCATAGGGAATAAATTTCAAGAGAATAGTGATTTTGTAAGAATAAGAGCTAATACTCATTAAGTATCATTAACTGATTAAGCACTGTGGTAAGTATTTTCTGTGTATTAACTCATTTAATTGTCATAACAATCCTAATTATTATCATTCTCATTTTATAGATGAAGAAGCTGAGATGCAGAGAGGGGAAGAATTGTTCTGTTTAACCACTGACAATGGGTAGAGCTGGTAATTGAACCCAGACAGTCTGGCTTTAATTGCTTCTCTGGTTCTTAAACTTGAGAGTGTATCAGAATCCCTAGGAGGGTTCATTAGAATACAGATTTCTGGGTCCCACTTTCCGAGATTCTGATTATTATGTCTGGGGAGAGGACCAAATTCTCCATTTCTAGGGAAGTCCCCAGGTAATTCTGATGCTGCAGGTCCAAGGACCACACTTTGGGAGCTACTGCATTACATTATACTGCTTCTTAGGAATTGTACTTGACAAGTCTGATTATAGACAATTATAGGTTTTATAAAATTTTGCTCTATGGTTCAAATGTTTACTTTGATCAAAGCAAATAATAGATCAACTTGCAGAAATTATAGGTTACAATTAAGCTGACCATTAGAAAAGGCACATAAGCACAAATTCACTCATTAAATAATCATTTAATTGCCAATCATGGGTTTTGAGGCTTCAAATACAATGATGGACAATATATATTGACCTTGCTCCCATGAGCTTCACTTTAGGAAGACATATAAATTAATAATTCGAATATAGTTTCATGAGGGCTGCTATGGATGGGTAAAGGGTGTGGAGATAGAAAGGACCAGAAAATGTTTCACAGAGGAGAGCTTATGAATTGTCTTACAGTGTGAATTGAAGTTAGCACTGATATATGTCTCATGAACATGGCATGTGCAAAGTTATGGAGATGAAAAAAGGTACATTGAGTATTGGAAATTATTAAGAATCTGGTTGGCTGCAGCCCAGGGTTGGGGCAATGCATGGGAGGCTGAGTAAAAGAAGATTAAAATGATTACAAAGAAAATTACTAAAGCATGATGACTTCTTGGAGTTTGGATGAGAAGTGAGTAAGAGGTTTTTAAGCAAGAGGTATGATCAGCAATGATTTCTAGATAGGTAACTGCTAAATGCAGAGTTAACAGCATTAACCTCGTAGCTGTTTGGATAACAGTTTAGAACAAAGGATCTTAGAGGCAAAGAGACCAGTCCAGGCAGCAAATGATGTAGGAAATGTTCTAAAATAACGGCTATGGGGTTGAATTGAAAAAGGAAGATTAGATAAATAAATAAATCATACTTGTATGGTTCTGGTTTAAGTACTTTACATATTCTTTTAATAACTCATAATTAATCCTTACAAGAAGCCTGGTACTATAATTTTCTCTTTATAGAGATAAAGAAACTAAAGCAGAGAGAAGTTAGGTCATTTACTGGAGGTCACACTGCTTGTCAGTGGTAGAGCCAGGATTTGAACCTAGGTATCTGGCTCAAGAGTTCACTTTCACAGGCAGTCCTGGTAAGAGACTGCATGTGGAAAGTAAGAAAAAAAGGAGATTTTAAAGGGTTCCTGGCTGGAAACAGTGGCTCATGCCTGTAATCCCAGCACTTTGGGAGGCTGAGGCTGGTGGATCACCTGAGGTCAGGAGTTTGAGACCAGCCTGACTAACCTGGTGAAACCTCATCTCTACTAAAAATACAAAATTAGCTGGGCATGGCGGCACAGGCCTGTAATCCCAGCTACTGGGGAAGCTGAGGTAGGAGAATCACTTAGAACCCAGGAGGCAGACGTTACAGTGAGCAGAGATTGCGCCACCGCACTCCCACCTGGGTAACAAAAGCAAAACTCCGTCTCATAAAAATAAAAGAGTTCCTACACCAAACGTATTTAAGCTACTGAATATGTATGCAATATCCAGTGGATACAGCTTAGCCAACTAATGCATTCAAGTAATGATCTAGTGGAATGTATAGGAGACCAGACATTCCTTTCAGCAGTTTTCTTTTATTATGATTCTCTGAGGCTGGAGTGAACACAGTGCCCATCAGAGGGGATGATTAATGAAACAAGCATCATCTCTAGAGCCATCGTCATGCTGACACAGGGACAACACATCATCCATCGCCTTGCCTTGCAAAAGTTCTTGTTCTGAGAACAACTGCTAGGTTCATTCTGGGACTCCCATTCCTGCTTCAAATTTGTTCAGTTGACATTAAGGGTCTATTGTTTATTAGACATTTTGCTAGGTAATCGGTGTGTAGAAATGAAGTAGTTACAGT
This sequence comes from Mandrillus leucophaeus, assembly GCF_000951045.1. Taxonomy (NCBI): domain Eukaryota; kingdom Metazoa; phylum Chordata; class Mammalia; order Primates; family Cercopithecidae; genus Mandrillus; species Mandrillus leucophaeus. The sequence goes on from NW_012106509.1 coordinate 1,427,455, forward strand.
CTTGGCTTGGGAGAGTCAACTATGTATTTGCACATTTCATTATAATGTGGTGCTGTAGTAGCCAATCTATAGGGTGCTACTGAAAATTAACACGGTCAAGATTACACAACACTGTTAAAGTGTGGCCACAGCTACTAAACTTATCACTTCCCGAATGACTACAGATCATTTCTGTCTTTCACGGTGAAGAACAATAAAATGAAATAGAGTAAGATGATATAAAGTAAGAAAGAAGAAAATGGAAGACATGTCATTGCAGCTTCTCCAGCTTAGTGGACGGAAGACACCAACTTACAATCACAAGCTCTTCCTGGACACTGAAATAATCGATCCAACGTGGGAGAAACAATTTTAGGGCATTTCCAAAACAAAGTCTGTTTATTCAAAAAACATATCCTTCTTGAAATCTAGGATAAATGTACAACTTTCTAGCCCTAGTCATTTACCATCTGGAAAGGAAATGTCCCAGTTTATGAGACCTTGTTAAGGTCTGTAACTTAAAATAATTTTTTTAAAAAAAGGGTTCCTACACCAAACACATACTTAACCTAGTAAATATGTATGCAATATCCAGTGGGTATAGCCTAGCCAACTAATCCATTCACGTGATGATCTAGTGAAATGTGTAAGAGACTAGAGAAGACTGTAACTACTTCATTTCTACATACCTATTACCTAGTAAAATGTCTAATAAATGATAGACCCTTAATGTCGACTGAACAAATTTGAAGCAGGAATGGGAGTCCCAGAATGTATCTAGCAGTTGTTCTCAGAACAATAGCAATGCATCATTACAGGGGACACACAAAACAGGCAAAAGGAAGAAGGGAAAGAAGGAAATAAAGAAAGAAGGGAAGGAAGGAAGGAAGGAAGGAAGGAAGGAAGGAAGGA
>NW_012106509.1:1433740-1461102 GCF_000951045.1 Mandrillus leucophaeus
AAGCATTATCGCTCTGTCACTTTGTTGCCAGAAGTGGAATTTTTTTTGTTAATATTTTACTGTTACATCTGACAGGATTTCACATTTTCTGTAGTCCGCCTTTAGTACATTGAACTGCCAGACAGAGAAATTAATACCCTGAGTGACTGTATTTTAATTAAGCAATTTCATGCAAATTACAAATTTTAGATTGCCAAATAATATATTGCACAAAAATTGTAGGCTGGCTGATCTGATATGCATGGAGTATTACTCTTCCAGGCACTGTGCATACATGGGAAAATGAACAAAAATGCTAATTTCCAATCTACTATGCAAACGGTAAAAGATGCCTATTTAGATACATATGCTTTTCTTACGAAGGGTAAATAGTTCTTTAATTTAATATAGCTGACACTTGAAGATGTGTTTTTCTCTTTTACAAAGATAATTTTTGCATTGAACAAGTAAATGAGAATTCAAGTAGAAAGCATCTTGTTAATGGCGACTAATAAAAACTAATATTGCATACAGTATAATGATATTAAACCTTGTAACTGGTACATAAAGCAAGATCATTCCTATGGTGACTCTGTCAATGAACATCAAATATAGTTGTATATTAAATATATACTTTTTAACAGAATAAAATGTTAACCCTTTTAGCAAATGACTAAACATCCCTGTGGGATTCTACTTAAAATGAAAGTAAAGAAATGGCATTCAAAAAAAAAAATTAAATCCCAGCACTTAAAATTTCTTATTACTTTCTAGTTTTTCAATCAGATTTATAAGACGAGAAAAATTAGGAAATTCCTTGTTGAAAATGTAACAATGTACAGACTATACACTTTTTCCAACATTCAGAACTTTAAGAGCTAAATCGATGTAAATGAATTTTAGTGAAAGAATCACTTGTTTCTGTTTTCTTAGTATGTTCATGTTGTGTCAAAACAGAAGGGATGAGATTACACTTCTCTTGCATACAGCTCCTTGTAGTGTTCTCCAGATGTGACTTGCTTCCTGTGAAGATATATTCCTATTCATAAAAACACAGTTTGACACTCTAGGAATTAAGAAAAAAAAAAAAAAAAGCAATACAGCATTTAAGTGCTGCTGGGGTAGCACAAGTTTCTCAAAACAAACAGTCCAACTAGCATTGAAAAAAAAATTAGCAGAGAATTCTAAGAGATCCATTGAAAACCTTACAAGACGATTTCTCAATTTTTGAGACAATGTACACATGCAAGTTGAGGTCTATCTAAGGAAGAAATGGATTTGGGTGTCTATGCAAAATAATCTTCTTAATCATTGCTGCACTAGTTTGTTGTCTCCTTCAGTTTCCTGTTTATTCTTATTCAGACATAGCTCCAAAAAGTTGGGATCAATTATCAAAAATATTATATCTTATGACTTTAGTAACTTATTTTTCAGACTGAGCATCGCTATCTCTGGTTTTGTCTACACTGGTATCAGACTGTTGCTTCATAATATAATCGGGGAGGGTCTACTGTAGCCAGATCTCTCTCTTACTATGTCTGGGGTGGTTTTGTAACTTGGGCCCTTATAAACACTATTTAAGTTTGATAAGAATGATGGAACCTAAACCCTGTAGTTAGCACAACGTGGGTTTGATTATACAGTTAACTTCTATGCATACTGCACAGTGGAGCAGCCATATTCCTGAATTAATTGCTAATGATTTGCTTACTAAAGAATTGATGACAACTTTCAGCATTTTCGTGTGTGTGTATATGTGTAGTCTGTATTCTGGTACAAACCAAATTTGTACTCTGCTCAGAGTTGCCCATCATTTTCTGTGTTCTGTCATATGTGGCCATACTGATCAGCAGCTTCCTTCTAAGAAAACACTGACCCTACTTACAGAAAGATTTTAGTCAAAATTTAAGTCGTTGCTCAAAGTCATTATTTAAAACTAGGTGTTTAACAACGGCCTCAGGGTTGCCCTTAAGGAAGATTGGGTTGAATCCAAAATCCTTGAAGGCACCCTGGAATGTGGGAGCTGGAGAGACTAGAGGAAAACACCAAGTTTTAAGAGTTAGGGCTGAAATTATTAATAAGTGATGAAGCCAGGATTTTGGATAAGGTGGGAAGTGAGTTAGCATGGGTCATGTAACCATCTCTAACACACTTATTGTGAGGACTTGGAAGGCAGCCTCTGAGTGCCCACGTCTGGGCAGACCCAGAAGCCAGGGAATGTGTGAGTCACATCTAAACCACTGGAACTGATAAAAGGAGGAGTGGTTCCCCAAGGAAAAGGATTGCATTCTGTTCTCAGTATAAGGGATGATGGGTAAGCAAAACAACACAGAATCATAGCCACTTTCTAGATTTTTTAATTTGAACATCTTCCATAACTTTTCTGAGCCTCAGTTTTCTTATCTATAAAAGAGAAAACACCTTCTTTGAAGAATTGTTGTGAGTGAGATTATTTATGTGTGTTGATTCTCAAGCACTGAACATAAAAAATAAGAAAATAAACTTAAGTGATACCCTAAGAGCAATGCTTATGTTTAATAAAAATATTTCACTATGTGTATAAATGTGTATGTATTAACACTTATAGTTACTTTTTTAAAGGTATGTTTAGAAAGAAAGTGACAGAGAAACTAAGGTCAAAATGTAAATACTAATTGTCTTTAGGTAGTAAGCTGACGAAAAATAATTTTTTCTGCAGCTTTTTTATGTTTTCCAGGTTTCTTTAATAGCCACATACTTATTTTATAATGTCAAACAAATAATCTTCTAAAATAAAACAGCAAAAAGGCAAGATGTTATCATTAAACCTATACTTTTTTCTAGGTATATTTAAGTCAAAAAATAATTCTTCACAATTCACTGAGTACAAAGAACGATTTGACCATCAATGTAACATCCCATTTAGTTGTTTATTTTTCAGAATAAGTGGTGATAAACTTGTTAAAATTTTCATACTAAATACGCGAGGACAAAGTTATCTATTAAAGAGTGACTAGTAGGTCTAATTAAAACAAAACATGCAATTTAATCACTGTTTCTTTCTTTATTTCTTTCGTTATTTTTTTCCAGTGCCTAAAATCATATTGGAATTGTCATTTAACATTTATGCCATCAAGGGATTCTGCATTGGGTTGTGTTCAAATCAGTCTATAACTAGAGATGTCAAAAGGAGCTTATAATAATACTAGTTAGTTGACTATCTGTAGAGTATTCCTATTGCACTTTTGTGTGTATGCGTGTATGTATACTCACATAGACACATGCATACTCATGCATAAACACAAGTTCACCTACACTTAATTGGAGTCCTGTTTCAATAACACTCATTTCCATTAATGCTGAATTTAAGAAACCTGTTTTAACCAATGGGCTCTTCACAATTGTGCTTTGCAAAATTGTACTGATACTTAAAGGTATTATCTGTTATAAAAATTCCCATTGAGGCTAAATAGATTTCATTCAATAAAATTTGGTAGTGTGAGGATAATAAGGTCAAAGAAAAAAGAAAGAGAACAATGGAGAAACACCACCAAGGTTCTTGAAGTTTAAAGGTGGATACAGAACTAAAAAGAAAAATACAAGAAATGTAACAGCTTCTATGGACATATATATAAAATGCAGTGAGACCATAAAGAAAGGACTTGCTAAGTCTGTCCTAGAGAAAGGAAATTAGGGAGACTTCAGAAGTAGTAGCATTGAGAGGAAATTTAGACTGAGCTAGAACCTACTGTCACATCAACACCATGAAACTGACATTCACACAACCCATAGAATTGATTCAAATTTCACCAGTCATACACACACTTATTTTCGTGTGTGTGGGTGTTTCTATTCAATTTTATTCCATGTTTAGCTTCATGTAACTGCCACCAAAATCAAGATACAGAACTGTTGTGTCACCACAGGTTCCCTTGTGCTACACTTTTGTAGTTCCTATCTCCACCCAGACTTACTTCATACCCACTACTCCCCATCAAACCCTAATCTCTGTCAGGCACTCATTTGCTCTTCATTTCTATCATGACATACTTCCAGAATGTTATGTAACTGGACCCACAGAGAATATCAGTTTTGGAGATTGACTTTGCCCTTTACATAGTTCTCTAGAAATTCATCTAGTTTGTTACACATAGCAATTAGTTGGTTTCTTTTTATTGTGGAGTAGTATCTGTTATATGTATTTACCAAAATTTGTTTAACCTTTCACCTACTGAAGGACATTTTTGTTTTTTCCAGTGTTTGTCTATGGCAAATAAAGCTTTTATAAACATTTCTATACATGGTTTTTTCTGAACATGGGTATTGATTGCCTAAGAGTACTAGATTGTATGGTAAGTGCATTTTTGGCTTTAATAAAAACTGCCAAACTATTTTCTGTGGTGCCTGTATCATTGTACATTCCCACAAGCAACAATGAGTAATCAATATTTCTTTTAACATTTTTATAGTTGCATATATATTTTAGGTTACTTTTCATGTATTAATTGATTTTCAATTATTATATAGAGTTTCCTTTTTAAAATAAGTAGTTTAAGAGAAAAGTTGAACTACTGGCTAAGAATGGTACAAGTAATATTATAGCATTAGTTTGTTTTCTTGATATGGCAAAAATAATTTTGGTGGTACAAGAAGGAGGGAAATTTGGGAAACTGTGGTTGATGGCTATGTAGCTATGTACCCTGACTTTGACTTTGCTTATTAAATATTATATAGATCTGGCACCTACTCTTGTTCCATCACTAAGTAGCAGTGGCTCGATTTACTTATTATTTTATTTATCATATGAATAAATATATGTAAATATTTAATTATAGTTAATAACAATATGTCTGCTGAGAGAATGAACTGAGACAATATATATGAAATAGCTGGTCTGATGCTCAGAACATTGTAAATCTCTTAGCTGTTGCTTCAAAGTGAACAGCTGTCTAGGGCAAATTGACGTGAGGCCATAGTATGCAGAGATCATAGAATGATCATAACATTGCATGCAACTAAAGAAGTGTAGCAATGTCAATACTATATAAACCTGAAGGGGACATATTGCCTTGTATAGAGAAATTAATAATAGAGGTAAGATTTAACTATGGTGTGGAAGTACCCTCTCTTGGTTATTCTTTGCATAGTTTTAAGTATTACTTCATAGAATAGGGTTAAAGAAACTCTTTTCCAAATTCATAAAGATTAAACCTAACCCATTATGATGTAAAGTTTGATACTTAATTCTTGTTTCATTAGTTTTTACTTGGATTCTCTCTTTTGACTGCAGAAACTCAAAAGCAGTTTTTTTGGGGGGCAATTGAGAGGAGAGGATGTTGTCAAATGGGAACCCAGGCTTCAAGAATACATCTTAACTACTAATTTTGAGACTCCAATAAATTGCTGAATCTTCCCGTTTTTCTATATTCTCCTATGTACAATAGGCATTAACAGCCTCTCTAAGGCATCCTCCTGAGGATTAAATGAAATAACATGTTTAATACTCTTGACACATAGTTGGACCCACTAAAGTAGCTATGTTTTTAAATGTTTCTTCATACTTAGTCTGTGATTAAATCAAACTCACATGCGGGTAGGACTGAATTTGTCCGTCTAAACTGAAGGTTCTTTGTGTAATCATTGCAAAATGGAATTTCCTGCAAGGTTTTTTAAGGGATGTGTGTGAGGTTGGAGAGTGGTGAGCGGACCTGTGTGCCTGTTTATATTCATTCCAAACACCCAATACTCATTTATTCATTCACTCATTTAATAAATAATAACAATAACATTAAAACCTAAGGTGTAAGGCCATTGACCTGCTTATAGCTCCCCAACAGTCCCACTTACCTATGGATGGCTCCAATTGCACAGGTGATTCATTTGAGCCACTTTCTTGATACAGAAAGTAGCAATCAGTAGTCATGTTTGAATGTAAGTTAAAAGAGAGGGCTGAAGAGTGAAAACCTTTCATACTTACAGAGATACTGGGGAGAAAATCCACTTTAGTTTTTCTACCAATAAGCGTCGGCAATATATGGAAGATTGTTGATAGTGGGTTTTTTTAAATTTTTTTCCCCCCATCATATCAGTTACATAGAATGTCAGCTAGACTTTTTACTTTTAGTACGAAAGAATTTCTAAAGGAAGCTCATCAGGATAATACCATCACTCTTAAGCCCCTTAAAATTACAGATAGTCCCCCCCATAATTGGTGGGAAATTTCCTGACCACATAATAGAATTACAAAAGAAATGTGGTCAAGAAAATAAGCAGAAGCAATCAGAAACATTTAAGATTACCTATCAGAAAATCTTAAGGTTTACTTGTTACAGAATACCTTTTATGATTTTTAAAATGATTTTTTGCAACATTAATTTTTATAATATGAAACATAATTAGGATAATGAAATAAGAAGTGTTATCTATCCCACCAGATTACAGTGATCATCTTCTTTGTGCTTCTCTCCCCGTCCCCCACCATTCCTTTTTTTGTCTTGCTTTTCACTGGGCACGCACGAATTTTGGAGAAACCTTTCTATAGGATATGTAATTCTTTCAAACTTCTCTAAGTTTCCAAGATATATTCTTCTACCACTCTCATAGATTTTGATTCTTAAAAGAAATTAAAGCTAATTTTTTTATTATACTTTAAGTTCTGGGATACATGTGCAGAATGTGCATGTTTGTTTCATAAGTATACACGTGTCATGGTGATTTGCTGAACCCATCAACCTGTCACCTACATTAGGTATTTATCCTAATGCTATCCCTCTCCTAGCCCCCAACCCCCCAACAGGCCCTGGTGTGTGATGTTCCCTTCCTTGTGTCCATGTGTTCTTATTGTTCAACTCCCACTTATGAGTGAGAACATGCGGTGTTTGGTTTACTGTTCCTGTGTTAGTTTGCTGAGAATGATGGTTTCCAGCTTCATCGATATCCTTGCAAAGGGCATGAACTCATTCTTTTTTATGACTGCATAGTATTCCATGATGTATATGTGCCACTTTTCCTTATCCAGTCTATCATTGATACACATTTGGGTTGGTTCCAAGTCTTTGCTATTGCGAATAGTGCTGCAATAAACACACATGTACATGTGTCTTTACAGTAGAATCATTTATAATCCTTTGGGTATATACCCAGTAATGGGATTGCTGGGTCAAATGTTATTTCTGGTTCTAGATCCAAAGTTTGACTTCATTAACAATTACAGCAATTTTCAAATCAATGTAAAATTTTCTTTGGAATTATTTATTTAGAAAAAGCAACTAATTTTTATATTTCTTATAGCTATTAATGAAACAGTATATTCATTATTTTTATCTATTGAGAGTCAACATTCCAAAAAAAACTTCTTTAGTTCCAATAAATCTGAACTGCCTTGTTTTCAAGGATTTATGAATTATTTAGACTCAAGGTAGGATCATCCTTTCTAGATATTGATACTAGGAGAGTGCATCAGTTAAAAAATAATTGACCAGATTTTGGAAAGTACGTGCTATGAATCGAATTGTGTTTCTCCCAGACTCACATGTTGAAGTCCTATGCCCAATGACAATATCTGGAGATAGGGCTTTTACGAGGTAATTAAGGTTAAATGGTGCCAGAAGGGTAAGGTCTTAATACAATAGGATTCTCAGCTTTATAAGAATAGGAAAAGAGAGTGATCTCTCCCTCCACTTTCACATATCAAGGTAACGACATGTGAGGACACAAAAAGAAAGTGGCCATGTGCCCTCGTCCGAGCCAAACTCTGCGGGACGTTGATGTTGAACTTTCTAGCCTCTGGAACTGTGAGAAAATAGGCATTTATTATTTAAGCCATCCAGTTTATTGTGTTTATTAGGGCTATCCAAGCTGACTAAGAAAGCCAGTATCCCTTCCAAAACTAGAACGCTGCACTTGGAGACACAAATCCTGTGGTTTTGCGGCAATTCTGCCACTCGAAATGTTTACAGACATGACCAATTCACTTACTGGCTTTGACAATCAGTGCCTTTCTCTGTAAAATGAGGACAGTCATCTTTTTAGTAATCTTGATGGTAGTCTTGGATTAAATGGGACAATAGAGGCAAAAATGGTTTCAAAACTAGATAACATTGTATACAAATAAAATATTCCTTTTAAATTCAAAATTATTCTTAGAAGAGTTGGTGTCTATTTACTTATGTGAGATATGTCTCGATAAATTCTAAATATATTATAATATATTTATAAAAAATATACAATTAATATAATACATATATTATTTTTTACGAAGTCATTGTTTTAAAGAGCCAGTACTATAGATGATGAGAATTCAGAGTCAGTCATTCTCATTTTATGTTAAATTTTGAAAAGTTATTATAAGCACATAAAATGCACCATTGTAAAATGTGAAATACTGAGCTATATAGGCTTGCTATAGAGTAATGTTTCTTGTGCATTTACTTTATATAAAATATATTGTAAGTTCAAGTTTATCTTCAAATAATTCAATAGTTTGAAAGTTAGAGCATGTGCAGTTTAATGAGTATTTTCCAATTTTTAGATGACTAAAATATTATCATTATTGAGACAGATGCAGTTCATGAGCAAAAGAAGCAAGACTATATCATCAGTTATTAAAGGAATGAGAAAATCTTGCATCCAAGCTTAACTAGGTTTTGGTATAAAAAGATAAAAGATGAAATAGAAGAATTCGCAAATCTAAAAATGAGAATATTAGGGCCATAAAAACTTTAGTGAATGTTAATTGTTAAATGAATCAATTGTATAAATAGTTGTTTTGATGTGGCAACAACATCAAATATATGGTAAAATGGCATTTGAAGTAGAAGTTATGGAACTTTAAAAATAATAATAGTAATAATTGTGATCTATAACCCTTCATGACATTAATAAAGAATCACTGATTCGAGAGTAGAAGTAAAAGCTTACTAAATTGCACTTCTTGCATAAGGAGACTCAGTCCAACTTACTTAAATTAAAAATGAGATAATTATTTGTCAAATTTTAATAAAAACTAAAAGCAAAGAATACATACTTCTTGAGGCAAAGGGGAACACTACACAAAACTATATTCAATTTACACACTAAAACAAGAGTATAAAATATTCAAAGTTAAAGAATATGAAAATCCTCAATGAATGTTATCTTTAAACATATTCTAAAATACATATTATAAAATAAGTATAACTGAAAGAATGGTAAAAGTAGATGAGATGCAGAGGAACAAAATAAAATGGAAGATGGCAATACAAATGTCAAGACAAAATAGAATTCAAGGTGAAAACCATAAAAATAAATTTTGTATTTAATGAAAGGTACTGTTATCTTTTAGGCAGTCCTTATAATACTTAAAAACTTTTATGTAACAAAATAATGCCAACTAATCATATAAATTAAAAGCCATTGGAGATGCGAAAAGAAAAATGAAAACATGAGCACTGGTAGATGTTACTTATCACTATCATTCTAGGACAAATCAAATAGACAAAAAGCAAATGAAGGTGTCAAGATATAAAGTTAATTACCAGCATGCTGTTTACTCAGTGGCAAAGGAGAGGAACCCATAGGTTGATTCTATCCAACAAAAGACAAAGCAAGCTTGATAGAAGAGAAAGAGAAGAGAGGAGAGGAATACCAAACTACAGCCGATCTAAGAAGATTTTTTTCTGTTTGCACATATTTGGGGCTAGTGATTAGCAAGCAATTAGCCAGGAAGTGAGTCTAGCCCATCTGTTCTTACATAGGCCAACTAGTCAGTATGAAAGGAAACAGCTTTAGCTGTTCATGAAATCCCTAGAAGACCTCACAAGTTTATTATGGTGTCTTTGTGACAACCTGCCTCCACGAAAAGATGTCTGCTAGAGTTCATTTTGAAGTATATCTCTAGTTAGGTTAGATATGCATCATTTCCCTGTTCAAAATTTCTCAGGTATAATCAGAATTTATCAAAATACATATTATATATAAAATGCTTAGAAAAAAATCTATGAAATAAAATACTTCACATTGCTTACATAGATGTTTGTGGTGGTGGTGTTACAAAAAGTGATTTCTATCTACATTTTCTCAAATAATACAGGTCTATTATTTTGTGATTAGTAAACCCAAAAATTATATTTTTAAAAATAATAATTGATTTCAATCACTGAGCATCCATGTGTCTTATATATGTTGCTTCATTCAGTTCTTCAGCAAAAGCCAATATAGTATATATTATCACTCCATTTAAAGATAAGGAAATAGATCCTCAGAGACAGTACCTGATTAATTCAAGGATACCACTGATTCTATTTTGACCCACTAAAAATTAATGGCATTACCAAGAAAAATAAAAGTTTGTGAATGGGTGCTCACATGTTGAAATAATGAATTAAGAAATAAAATAAAAATGACAAGTTCTGTGGTTTTGTGACAGTGACATATTTGAACCTAGTGTTAGAATGCTCAAGTTTGCTCTGTCACACAATAGTTGTATGGTTTTGGGCACATAACTATCTTTTTCGAAGCAAATTTCCTCCATTACTTTGCAATTATAATAGTACCTACTATTGTATTATGATAGCGTTGGAAAAGGTAGTATTCATATGTCTCTTACAACTGCATCTGGTATGTCTGAGGGAGAGGAAGGGCTATGTGGCTTGAGCGTATCAGCAGAAGGAAGAGTGAGATGAGATGAGATGAGATGAGATGAGGTGAGGTGAGGTGAGGTGAGGTGAAGTGAGGTGAGGTGAGAGATGACTAAGGCTTTGCTTTCAAGTGAGATAGGAAGCCATTGGAGCATTCAGGGCCATGTAATGACAAAATCTGACTTGTATTTTAAATGGATTATGCTTCTGGTGTTTTGTAAATTAATAATGGGGTGCAAGGGTAGGAGCAGGAAGACCTATTAAGATGCTATTTCAAATGCAGAAGAGAAATGATGGTATCTTGGGCCAATAATTAGTTCTGAGAGGTCCAGAATGTACAGTTTTGCAGGGTATCCATACACAAAGTTTACTTGTCATCATGATAACTCTAGGTAAGTCCAATATGATGACATTGCTGTATACAGTCTCCCTACTCTACAATTACAAAATAGTGGCAGCTTATTATACAACTTGTGTACTTTCTTTAGCAACAGATGAGTTTGTTTCAGATATCATTTAGTGATAGCAGATGACCTAAGGCTGATCAGTTGACACCAAATGAAAAAGCTACAAATGACTGAAATTAAAGCTCACAATTGCTAATTGGCAAAATATTAGTGAATAAATAAAAAATTATCAAGTTGTACTGCTTATTTCAAGGAAATATGTAATTTAACTATATAAAAATTACATTAAACATAATTGATATGTTAATGAAGATTTTTTTGAAATCTCTTATTTATTCCAAAGTTGAGTGTAACTGCTTCTTCCTGCTAACAGATGGGAGAGGAATGGAAAGTCTTGTAAAAATCTGAGATTTGGAGAAGTATATCTCTATACTCTTCTCTTTTTGTTTATAGATAGGTAGGAGAAAGAGAAATGGTAACAGCCAGAGAAGATGACCTATTATTTAGAAACGTTTATTAAATCTTTGAATACTCAAAGAAAAGGACAGAGCTACATTTGTCAGTTACAAGTAAGTTACTTTGCCTAAGTGTAAGGAATATGTCTCAACATTACTGAGAATCTAAGGAAGAGAGAGAAGCAGAGAAAGCCAGGGAAGCTAGAGTCAACTGAAGAAAAACAGCTTAAAGAAATTAAAAAAATAATGACTAACTTTTTCAATTCCATTCTTTTATCATCATGTGAACGTCCTTCCATCTTCCTAAATTTCCTGTGAAGTCCACATAGCAAATCCAATGCCTTCTTTAAGTGGTAATGGTGTTGACATGTGTTAAACAAACAAAAAAGCCTGGGATCCATATGTGAGTTAATGAATGAAAATGTCAATACATGGAAATACTATGACAGAGCAGGAATTTGGAGCCACTGTTGACTAGAAAAACATTAGACATCTGGCCCCTGCAATCCCCAAGGAGATTTGGGGACACATGGATCCCTCTGCATATGTACTGGATTTTGAGCTATTCTGATTTGGATCTCTAGAAACAAGGTACTTTGACTAATGTTTGAGCTAATGCCTCAGCTGGGTGCTGATCATTTGAAATAATTGTATATTGAGGATGTGACTAATCAACGGATAAATTAATCTCATCTACTTGCAGTATTTGGCAGGTTAGCCATCAACCTCAGGGTCTTTTCATATCCCTGAACCCTGTGGTTCTCTAGCTTTATTGCACATTAAAAATACATTGGGATCTTTGAAAAAATGTCTATATTTGAATCTCATCCAAAATCAATTGAATAAGAATTTCATGTGTAGATAAGCTTGAGAATCACAGTAGGTGCCAAATAACTGTAGAATAATTTAATCTGGGTGTACTAGCCTATAATCCCTGGTTTGCACCAATCAACCAATCACTAATTCATTAAAAAAAATAGTCCCCTGACTACATAGAATATACTTTATTTAGAATGGCAGAGGAATATATGAAGCATGGGTCTTATCCTTAAATAATTTATCATAAAATTTAAAGAACTGGGTTCATATATGATAAATTACTGTCAAGAGTCAAAATTGCTCTATGACTTCAAGTATTAAAGTAATAATATGGGGCAGGGTAATTGGGAATTGCTTTAAGGAGGAAGTTTATCTGGGTTACTGTTACTTACTTTTGGAGAAAAACAGTAGATAGCTATTATGGAGGTATATGATTGATCCAAGTTACTTCCAAATATCAGGAAATGTCATTATTATTGAAGTAGTATTCCAAATTTTAGAATTTGTTTTGTAAACAAGCAGATATGATGAATAAGTTGCAAACCATAAAGACTGACTATTCTTGAACAGAGTTTTATGCTGTTCATCAAATTTTATGGCAAAATTAGTCAACTAATATACATAGTACTCATTATTCTTTAAAGTAATTAAGGAGAAATCATCAGTCACATACATGATAATTATTGTTTTTGTGCAATAAAAAATGGTTTCTCATCTTACTTTATTGTCAAATATATATAATCTATAACATATCAGTGTAGAGCCACAGCTCTGAAGCCAGAACGCCTTGGTTTCAATCCTGGCTACTCTGCCTTCTGTGTGACCTTAAACATAGTACTTAACTTCCATCTCCTCTGTTTCCTTATATATGAAAAGAGGATAATACTATTATTTTTCTTTAAAAATTATCAGGGGGATTGAATTAGATAATACATGAACAGCACTTAAAACAGTACCTCTCAAATAGTCTGTCCTTAATAACAGCTGCTATTAGGGCCGGGAGCCGTGGCTCACACCTATATTCCCCACACTGTGGGAGGCCAAGGCAGGCAGATCCCCTGAGGTCGGGAACTTGAGACCACCCTGGCCAACATGGTGAAACCCCGTCTCTACTAAAAATACAAAAAATTAGCCAGGCATGGTGGTGGGGCACCTGTAATCTCAGCTTTTCAGAAGGATGAGGCATGAGAATCAGTTGAACCCAGGAGGTGGAGGTTGCAGTGAGGCAAGGTCATGCCACTGCACTCCAGCCTGGGTGACAGAGCAACACTCTGTCCCAAAAAATAATTATTAATAAGAATAATAGCTGTTTTTAGTGTCACAAATTTTCTTGGAAAACATATATTATTTGGTGATTATCATTATCATCCATAAACACACCAAAAATTGACACTTTCATTCATATATATATACACACACACATATACACACACACAGAAATATGAAAGGCTGCTTTGTTTAAATCTTATTTCTAATAACTACAGTATTTGGTTCCTACAGGCTTCCGCTGAAAGAGCCGTAAAAGCTGCGAACATTGGCAGGTTAATCATCCCTTCCACGCCTCAGTTTCTCACCTGTACAATGGGGATAATCATATTTCCTACTTCAAAGGATTGTGGTGAGGATTGAGTAATTTATGCAAAGCACTTAAAACAATACCTGGCACAAATTAAACACTATATGTTAGCTATTATTGCTATGGTTATCATTATTTTTATGATTGTGCTCCATTCATGATCTTCCGCTTCAATATTCCCACAGTTCCTCAGCTCCCTGAAGGGTTCTTTACTGGATCCCCTCTACCCATATTAATTTCCCTGGTTGCATGTGAGCTTTAGGCAGCAGAAAATGACTACCAGCTTGTTAATAGCATTCTGACTGAAACTCATTTTTATAGAATGCCCTGGGAATTTACATCTTAAACCTTTCATCACTAATCCCATTGAAGGATATTCTCTAAGTGTAGGTAACGAAGGGCCAAAACACATCCTCACTGCCTTGCGCTGGTGCGGGCAGGAATAGAGCCAGAGTGAAGGGGAGACTGTTTTCTGGATCTTTGCTCCATTGTACATCTCAAGTCACTTTAAAGGAAAAGCTGCTCTTTCCTTCTGAAGAAGGGAGAAAGCTTTTTAGCTCTTTGACACTTAAAATTTGGAGTGGGAATAACTGAAGATGACAAAAATGCACTTGACTAACTCCACAATTTTTTTTTTCCGAGGTTGGCATTATTATTTATGTTCCTCTTTCTTAGGCTAATAATAGCTGTGATAATGGTACTTTGGGTCCTATGTGGTTATGCACTCAGGTCCTTTTGGAAAATGAAAACTATGATAATTTTTTTCTTAAATGTACCAATAAAGCAGATTTTTTAACACTGAAAGGAAGAATAAATTAAAACTATTTTCTTAGCATTTTAGTTGGAAGAATATTCTAATAACACTAAATAGGTAAATTGTAGCATTCCATTTTGAAAATAATCAATTTAAGCAGATTTCAGCAGTAAATTTAAATCTAATCTGCATTATTAAATAAAAAATGATAGTGCTCTATTTTGTTTTACCTGCATTTGAGAATAAGTCTCTTTTATCTAATGGAAGAGAACAAAAAGAACAGACATAGTATTTTACAAACAGCACCCTAAGGATTTTTAAAAACCAGAAAATTGAAATAACTTTGTGAAGATGGCATAATATGACTTTTAGAATTTTTAAAAAGCTTCTTTCATTAAAAATCAGCCCCAAACTACATTCCTTATAAAAGAATTTCTCTACTCATTTTTATTAGTTTAGCTTTAATGTCAGTACTCAGGTTTATAAGTGCAGTATTAGAAAAACAATGGATTAATAATAGATGTCATATGATGCTTTTATATCTCATATTATGTTTGATTCCTCATTGCCTTTCTCAGTTGCTTTAATTCCTAATTACCTCCCCCAAACAGAGAGCATCTGCCAATTTCATTATATGGGAACTTAATAATACTTAATTAAAATACAAAGCTCTTCTTGCTATCTACTATTTAATTGAATGTGATTTAAATAAAACAATAATGGAAAGTATCAGATAGTTCATATATATTTCTGTTTGTAAAAGGATAATATCTTGACTATTTCTTCAGAGTAACCATAAGTTTTATAATTTTATCTATATTATAAAAAGAAACTTTATACAATATTATTCAATTTTCTTTCCTTCTAGCACTTAAAACTACATCTTACTGTAGCTTTTTAAATATTAACTTTTCTTTTGGACATTCAAAGCAATGCATTACATTTTTCTATATCTTAAAAAAATACCATAGATATGTTTGTAATGGTTTCAAAATATTCGTCTGCAGTGCCTAATAAGAGTAAACATACTTTCACTAGTGATTTTTAGATCACTTTATTATGATATAATGAACATACAGAAAGCTGTACGTATTTAATGTATACATCTTGACGAGTTTGGAGATGAGTATACATATGTGAAACCATCACCACAATCTGTCATAAACATATCCATCATCGCTAAAAGTTTTATGTATTACTATTGTTAAGTTTCAGCGAGGGACAAAAACACGTAACGAAAGATCTACTCTGAGGATTTTTAAGTAGACAATACAGTATTTTAAAACCATATTTACTATGCCATACAGTATATCTCTAGGACTTGTTTATCTAACGTAAGTGAAACTTTGTAGCCTTTGACTAATACCTCCACATTCACACTTGCCCCAGCCCCTGACAACCACCATTCTACTCACTGCTTCTATGAGTCTATTTTAAATTCCTCAGGTAAGTTGTATCCTGGAGCATTTGTCCTTCTGTGTCTGACTTACTTCATTTAGCATAATGTCCTCCAGGTTTATCCATGTTTTCAGTGGCAGGATTTCCTTCTTTGTTTAATCCTGAATAATATATACATATGCATTCTGCATTTTCTTTGTTGATACATATGTTGAATCAATATTGAGGTGAATTTAATGTCTTGGCTGTGGTAAATAATGTTGCAATGAAATGAAGGTGCTGTTATCTTTCTAAGGTTCTAATTTCAATTACTTTGGATATATACTCAGAAGTGGGATTGCCGAATCATATGGTAGTCATATTTTTAATTTTTAGAGTAACTTTCATACTGGCTACACCAACTTACATTCCCACCAACAGTGTTCACATTTTCACTTTCCTTTACTCCACATCCTTGCCAACACATCTATCTACCTATTATCTATCTATCTATGTATCTATCTGATAGCCAACCTAACAGGTGTGAGGTGATATGTTATTGTGTTACCCTAAGGACTTTCTGCTTGAAAATTTTGTTGAAAAGTGTGAGCGTATGATAAACAGCTAACTTAATATTTTAGTAGAATTCATAATTATGAAATAGCTACTAGTTACTCTACTAATGTGAAGAAAGAATAATAATAATCATGACAGGAGAATCCAGATGCCATGAACTGTTGTTTTCTTTCTCTTTTTCTTTATATCTAATAATAATTTTTGTGAAAAGAATAAGTAAAGAAATATGGATCACGGTGAAAAAAAGCTTGAAACAGTGCATTGTGTTAAAAAATAAATACGTATTTTGTAAGAAAACAAGTTCGAAAGAAATCTTCAGTGTATATCTTTCCATTTGTCATATTTGCTTCAAATCATTTAAAAAATAATATGTTGTAAACTCAGTTGAAGTCCCTTTTGTGCCTCTTCCCTATCTTATTTCCCTCCATTACTTTCCACTAACAAGAAGTTGCTATTTAGTTTAGCTGTCCACAGTTTTAGAGTTTTATAACATAATTATAAGACAAACATCCAGAAATGACTTAGTGTGAATTTTTGACATTTCTTAAATATGTATACACATAATTATAGTTCATTTAACTTGTATATGGTTATGTGTTGTTGTTGCCATGTTTATTTTTCTTTTGGAGACGGAGTCTCACTCTGTTGCCTGGGCTGGAGAGCAGTGATGTGATCTGGGCTCACTGCAACCTCTGCCTTCTGGGTTCAAGTGATTCTCCTCTCTCAGCCTCCCACGTAGCTGGGATTACAGGTGTGCACTACCACACCTGACTAATTTTTGTATTTTTAGTAGAGACAGGGTTTCACCATGCTGGCCAGGATGGTCTTGATCTCCTGACCTCAAGTGATCCACCCACCTTGGCCTCCCAAAATACAGAGATTACAGGCATAAGCCATTGTGCCTGGCCCCTATTTAATTTGTGTGTGTGTGTATATATGTATATATTTTATACCAGGGTAAGCCATGGTGAGAGTGGGAAGAGAAGCCAAGGGTGGGTGGTAACTATCTGCCAGGAAGAGGGTGTATTTTGTCACTGACATTGTTTAGAATTGCTAACTTTTTGTTGTCTTACTGTTGTTAAATACAGACAATTCTCCCCCTTTTTGTTTGCACCTAGGCTGAACACTCCCACCACCTCTGCTCCACCTTCCTCCTTGATATGCTACTACAGATTGTAAAGATTCTATATTTTTAAATTTCTCCTCTTTTCGTATTCGTGTGAGTCAGTGCTACTCAAAGTATATGGTTTACAAACTGTTTAGACCTGGTCAGTAATGAAATAAGAAGCTTGTACCACAATGCATATCAATCTATTGTTTCCTTCATCCAGAAAGCCATGCTAAAAGACAAAACAAAACAGTATATGGAAACGAGGCAGTTTAAACCAGAGTATGTGCAATGAGGTAATTGATTTGCCTCTGAAGCTACCCCCTTATTTCACAAGAGATTGGTAACAAATTGTTCACAGAGCAACACTATGCACTTTTTGAATAGCATTGCTTTGGGATGGTTGCAATTTTTCTTGCATATTACTCATAATTCAGAAAATATATTTAATGTGCTTCCAGGTTCATAAGCAAAAGACTTTCTTGCATTCCTTCTTAGAGGTAGAATTGCTGGGAATTGGGCTGTATGCATATTCAGCTTTCCCACATATCAGCTTTAAATTGCTCTCCAGAGTGATTATACCAGCTTACCCTCTGACCAGCATTGCTGCAGGTTTCAATTTTCCCTAAACCCTCACCAATAGCTAGAAATGTCAGGCTTTTTTACTTTTTTATTTTTCTAATTGAAGTGGAATAGTATGCTTTCTCTTTTCATGTTTTTGTTTTTGATTTTTGCTTATTCATTTGGAGGATTAATACATTTTGGTTCTGACTTTATATGAGATTGTTTCATGTTAACCTTATACCCAGTCAATTTGCTGAATTATCTAACTAGTAGTGTTCAGAATTTATAAATAGATTCACTTAGATTTTATAAACAACTACATTATCTACAAAGTACAATAATTGTGCCTTTCATTTCCAATTTTTTCCCGTCTGCTTTACCTATCATATTGCATTGGCTCAAATCATCAATATAATGTATCTTCCTATTAAGTTTGAGAATGCTTCTATTTTTCCACTGTCATCTATGATATTTGCTGCAGATTATGCCTATGAATTTATGGCAGCCATGAAAATGTACTTTGAAGCCTTACAGTTACAGGAAATTGACCTAATTGACCAAAGGCCCCAGTGGTCACACTCTGAGACTTACTGCTGTGTTTGCTCTGAGGCCATGCTTCAATGGGTTGCTCCAAGCCAATAACTGAGCATGGCAAGAAATTAGGTGAGGCCCATTCTTAGAACACATGGTACTCCACTGATGGCTGAATTTGGCTTTAAGAATCCCTGACAATCTGGCTGAATTTTCTTTAAACTGCCTAAGAGTCTCAGATGCTTCCACACAACCTTCTTTCCTTCACACAGGGTCTGACTTGCCTCTTGGCCTGACAGCTCTCCCAGCTCCTCGGCTCCCTTTCCTTGTTCTCTCATACAGACATTTAATAAAATACTTGTACATTTAATCCTGTGTTGACATCTGTTTTCTTCTATGAGGAGCTAGATTAGCATAACCTTTATCTAATGAAGAAAATTTCCTTTCATTCCTACCTCTGTAGGAGTTTTTAACACGCATTTCCTTCTTGTAGGTGAATTCAATGTTTTGGCTCATGTCATTATTACTTCTCTTTGGAGGAGTAAAATGTCAAGCAAAGTTTCATTTGATTCTCCCTACACCTCATTTGCCCTCTCTCAGATCCTCATTTTTTTCCACCTATTCTTAAAATTGCTTGTTTGAAGTTGAAGAGACTAATCACATTATCCAGTATTTTCCCCCCACCTTCTTTCCATCTAGGAAGAACGGTGAGACAACTTTCCTGTTTTTAGAGGTTTTCTATTTTTTCATGTTAATCATAAGTGTTTTCTTATGGACTCCTACCCATGCCCTACAGTCTGCTTTACCTAAAGTTGTTTGTGGGGTATTAACAAAAATGTTCAAGATAATGGTAACTCACTGTCCTCTGTCATAGCTAGCTTCTGGGGTGGAAAAATGGTAGCTGCTTGTGTTGATATTTTCTTTTTCTCCACACCCAGATAGCACATGTCACCATTTATGGTATACACTTGTGACCCTATCTCATTATAAACGCTATTTTTTTTTTCATCTGTTTTCCTAATTTTCTTTGTTACTCTTCTTAACTTGTAGGAAAAGAAACTTCTGTAATCTTCCTTTGACAGTACCATTTTAACACGCAATAGAAATGAAAACAGTGAAACTATATTGGCTCTAAATGAAAAACAAACTTTGAAGTCAATGTTTTTTCCTGATTGGAAGCTCTCATTTGTTACATCAGAGATACCATTCAAGCCAGTGCATTCAATTACAAAGTTTGTGAATGGCGCTTGTTTCCAGAAGCAGAATTCTGATGTACATACCTGCCAACTGTTAGAAAACTTACTGCAGTGCAAATGATTTTAAACATATTACATTGAAATGTGTTTAGAAAAGGATAGAGAATTCCCTAAATACCTAATGCCGGTCTGTACTTCAGTAATCTCATAGTATGAGTGAGTGAAATTCAGTACAGAGTGAATAGGGGCCTCAATTGAATGTCTAATGTCCAGAATTATTAGGTCAGGATGTCAAAAGTCTGGGAATATTGGTTCAGAACACTTGGCCTGGCTCTGGCCCTCACATCAAGCAGAAAGCAAGGGATAAATTCCCAGCCTAGCGTAAACACAGTTCACCTGATGGAGAAATCGAGTAAGGTGAACTGACATCATAAACTTCTCCATACCAAACACAAAGCAGCGAATATAAAATGTAATAATTTAATATTTACTTAGCAAATCAAAAATATGAAAGGAAAATTCTTGAGTGCCCAAAATAAGCACTTCAAAGTGAAATTGATGAAGAGGAGTTTAACGGAATGTTCTATAGATATATGCTTTGTACTAGGAGACAGTTTTAGTGCCTATGTTGAGGATAGTAATTCATAACATATTTCTCAAAAAACCTGGTTCTATATTTAATACGATTACATTTTTGTGTTTTTTCTTATATGTTATAACAAGACTTTATTATATACAGAAAGTCTGAAAATTTAAAAAGTGTAGCTTTTGAAATTAAAAATTCAACACTGGTTAAAAAAATGTAAATTCATTGCAGGTGAGTTTGGTGTACTGAGGAAATCAAATATATTGTTGAACAAAAGATGAAGAAATAGAAAATAAAGATGTTATAAAAACTCAGAGAATAAATGATGAGAAAGTTCAATACATGTCAAACAGGCATTCCAAAAGGAATGAAGAGGAAGACTAGGGAAGAGACAAAATAATGGCTAATAATTTCTCAGAATTTAATAAAAGCAGGAGTCATCTGACTGAAAAAGGCACACTGAATCTATAGAAGAAAAATTAAAACACTGGCGAGTTATGTACTAAAGCAAACATTGAATACAGTGTTTCATAATTACATATTTAGCAATTACGCAAACAATGGTAATTATTTGCATTTATTACTAAATATGTAGTTATGAAACACTGTTAGTCCATTCTTACACTGCTATAAAGAACTGCCCAAGACTGGGTAATTTATTTTAAAAAAGAGGTTTAATTGACGCACAGTCCCGTGTGGCTTGGGAGGGCTCAGGTAACTTACATACATGGCAGAAGGGGAAGCAGACACATCTTACATGGCGGCAGGCAAGACTGAGAAGAATGCACGTGTAGGGGGAACTATCAAACACTTGTAAAACCATCAGATCTCATGAGAACTCACTCACAATCATAAGAACAGCATGAGGGAAACTGCCCCCATGATCCAATCACTTCCCACCAGGTCCTACCCCCGACGTGGGGATTATGCGGATCACAATTTGAGATGAGATTTTGGCTGCGGACGCAGAGCCAAACCATGTCAAACACTTTCCACGTGCCAGGTACTATGCCATTATGCTCTTAAGATACAACGAAACAAGAACATAAGCAGTCGGGAGGTTAACACTGTGATACAAGGAGGTTCAATAAGCAAACATAGATAAAACTACAGTGGTCTCATAGAGGCCAGTGAAGTATAGTGTAACTAAGGGACTGGAGAGGAGGAAGGTCCATCGCTGTCTCACAAAGTCAGGGAGTTCTTAAAATGAAATGGTGCTTGAGCTCAGTTTTGAAAAAAGCAAATAACATGGGAGATTACTGCTTCAGCAAGTGAGAGAAATAATTCTAGGCAATCTGCACACAGGCACAATGATGTGAGAGCCTGCGTCATCTTCTGGGACCTGCAGATAGCCTGATGAAGCAGAGAGTGGGAAGCAGTCAGTAGTGTGCAAGGATGAAAGCAAACACAAACCAGAGTACTCCATCTGCATTTCCACTATAAGAAGATGGCACTTTGTCCAAGAGAACAGTCCCATTCAAAGCGTGATCTGTGAACTGAAGCCAATCTGCCAATTTTCTTACTGGTCCTCAATGAGATAAATAGAAAACATGAGAGAAAGCATTTAGAAACTTTTATGGAAGTTTAGTATTACCAGGGAATCCAAGTGTATGACTTTATATTTTACAAATGTATGCATCTTAAAGAGACTAGAAATTAAAAAACAAACAACAGCAACATTAAAAACTAAATGTTTAAGGTGATGAATGTCCCAAATACCCTGATTTGACAATATTATATGAAAATATCAAAATATCACATATACCCTGAAAATATACATACCTATTATGTATTAATAAAAACAAAAACTGTTCTTTCTCCATAAATAGTTTGAGAGGGCTTCTGAAATATTCTAAATCAGGGAAAAACCATTACAATAAGGCAATCATCACAATTTTATGTATGAGAAATATGGGCTCAGAGTAGTAATGCAACTTGCTTAAGTTCAAATAGCAAGTAACTGAGGAACAGTCCTCTTTAACTCTGTTTATATCAGATATTTACACTTTATTGTGAATTTAAGCCATCCTATGTTCTTCAGGGAAATATTAAAAATAAATATTTTCCCGCAGGGCGCGGTGACTCAAACCTGTAATCCCAGCACTTTGGGAGGCCAAGGCGGGCGGATCATGAGGTCAGGAGATCGAGATCATCCTGGCTAGCACGGTGAAACCCCGTCTCTACTAAAAATACAAAAAAAATAGCCAGGCGTGGTGCGGGCGCCTGTAGTCCCAGCTACTCAGGAGGCTGAGGCAGGAGAATGGCGTGAGGCCCGGGAGGCGGAGCTTGCAGTGAGCTGAGATCGCGCCACTGCACTCCAGTCTGGGAGACTGAGCAAGACTCTGACTCAGAAAAAAAAATAAAAATAAAAATAAATAAATAAATAAATAAATATTTTCTCTTAAAGGAGTTTTAAACATAACTACTAGCCATATTGGAAAAAATACAATAAACAGTAAAGTATTCTTTTAAAGAAAATATACAATACACACTCTATGGTTTACCCCACCTTCTTCAAAGCCATACAGATTAGAGAAAATATATATTTCCAAAAATGTATAATCATTTTGGAAAATAAGGAGGAGACACTACGATGGACTAATGATTGTGAAAATAAGAAGGAGACACCATGATAGACTAATGAATCTTGAAAACATACAAGTAGATGAAATATAAATAAACAATAAAATCACAGCTCAAAATCAATGAAGGATGCTATTATAGCAAAAATGGAAGATGTGGCAAGGATGCTTCTTGCCCAGAAATGGTGGATACTCATCTCTGGAAGAAAAGGCACAGAAGAAAATAACAAGATTATTCGAGTTGACACAGACAGAGTAGCCAGTCTCTTGCACATCTTGAGATAAGCAGCAGCAATGGCATGGCTTGATTATCTTAACATGGGTGCAATGGAGGGGGACTTTGCTCTGAGAACAATGACCCAGATAGATGGCAACACTTGGGAGAAGTGGGGAGAATCTGCAGGCCACAAAACTAGCCTCAGGTGTAGGCATGACCCATGACTACTCCCGCTAAAAACATACCAAATTAAAAGCCATGATATGTCCCTGCCCCTCCACTAAGCAGGCAGTGCAGACAGAATCTAGAAAAGCATCTCAACTCCAAAAAGTATGCGTAATAAAAAATTAATAAAATTAAGGAAAGCCAATGTATTAGTCCATTCTCACACTGCTAATAATGACATACTCAAGACTTGGTAACTTATAAAAGAAAGAGATACCGACTCATGGTTCCCCAGGGCTGGGGAGGAATCAGGAAACTTACAATCATGGGAGAAGTTGAAGTAAACATGTCCTTCCTCACATGGTGGCAGCAAGGAGAAGTGCTGAGGAAAAGGAAGAAAGCCCCTAAAAAACCATCAGATCTTGTGAGAACTCACTCACTATAACAAGAACAGCATGAGCAACATGAGGGTAACCACCACCATGATTAAATTACCTCTCACTGGGTTTCTCCCACGACATGTAGGGATTATGGGAACTACAATTCAAGATGAGATTTGGGTGGGAACACAGCCAAACCACATCAGCCAACATCATAAGTGAGTGATGATCAACTCAAAAACATACAACAAAGTAAGCAGAGTTAATAAATGTAAGCTGTAGAGGACTTTAAATTGTATTAAAATTCTGAGAGAAATAAAAGCAGAGGTCACTGAAATACATAGTGTAATTTTTAGTACAAAACACAACTTCAGTTGTTGAAATGAATAACAGAATGGAGTTAGGTGAGGGAAAATTAGCTTATTGGTTGAATGAGGCAAGAAGTGTTATCAGATGATGGCATAAAAATATGCATATAGGACATTCAAAAATTTCTCATGCAGGATGGGTTGAGAGTTTTTAAAATCATTTCAGTAGGAGTTTGAGAAAGAAAGAATAGATACAATAAAGAGAAAGCAAGCAGAATTTCCTAAAACTGAAGAAATATACAAGTTTTGAGATTGATGGGGTCTGTTAAGGACCCAGTAAAAATAAATTTCAAAAGAAAACCCTCACAAAAACAAACAAGTGAGTTTAAATAAGATAAAGTTAAAAAAATAATAATAATAAAGGAAAAAACCTTAGAACTTATTAAGTGTGAGAGAAGAGGAAAAATATCCATATTACCTACAAATATATGAGAATCAAACTGCCATCATCAGCAATGCTTAAGAAGAATAGACAGGATAAGCTGAGAGTGAATATTTTAACTAGTATCCTAAACCCAGCCAAATGACTATTCAATGAGATTGAAATTCAGACATTTTCAGAAATACAGAGACCCAGTAAGATTACCACTACAGAGTTCTCAGAGGATACTGCTGCAAATGAAATATAGTTGTAGGGGGTAGAATAGGAATGTGAATAGCATTAATGGACAAAGTAATAAATAAAACTTCAGTTTACATAAGTAATGTTTAAAAATTAGATGATACATGGGAATGTGGAAAGAAGTTAACTCATGTACATAAGAAAATTTAGTTATAACAATGGACTGTCAAAATAGGTTACATAATAAATGGTGTTGTTCACCCACATGGAAATACGTACACATAAAATTCCTAATAAAGTCTATATGAAATTGACAAACACTGTTTTTAGAAAATAAACTATAACTCCTTAGGTAATAATATACAAAACTATGTTTTAAATTTGAAATGGGTTAGTCTATGCACAAAAGCTTAATAAATAAAAATATGTACACATATGACTGTGTATTTTAATTAAAATGCCATACAAGTAATAGACTATCCAAAATATTTGAACTAAATGGAACAAATAAAGCAATTAATGTTCAAATTATATGAATAACTAGTAATAAGAAAAAAGACAATAAAAGTTAAGAGTAAGGATGAGGCCCGGGTGCGGTGGCTCACGCCTCTAATCCCAGCACTTTGGGAGGTCGAGGCAGGTGGATCACAAGGTCAGGAGATCGAGACCATCCTGGCCAACATGGTGAAACCCTGTCTCTACTAAAAATACAAAAATTAGCTGGGCGTGGTGGCACACACCCGTAATCCCAGCTAATCGAGAGGCTGAGGCAGGAGAATCGCTTGAACCTGGGAGGCAAAGGTTACAGTGAGCAGAGATCGCACCACTGCACTCCAGCCTGGTGACAGAGCGAGATTCTGTCTCAAAAAGAAGTAATAATAATAATAAATAAGAGTAAGGATGAGAACAGAGTATTATCTGAAGAGGGAACATGTCTGATTGATAAATATTGTTTAACCTCACTAGTAATCAGGAAAATGCAAATTTAAGCACCAATTGATCTTTTTTGAATGTAAGATTGGTGAAAAACAAAAAGTGTGCTAATAGGAAGTGTCAGTAAAGGGTACAAGAAATTAGAATTTGAAACAGTGTAGTGGAAGTATGAATTGGAAAGCCATTTTAGATGACAATATATAGATACCGATATTTGATTTCAATTGTTGACATATTCTGTAGAGGAACACACACATGCATGTGTATCCAAGAGAACAAACGGACATTTACAGCAACATTGTTTGATGATATAGTAAATGTTTTACATTTGAAAGTGTTTGTTTTGACTGACTCACAGTATTTAGTAGTTCCAAGGAGCATAAAGGTGAGCCCAAACTTCAGGTAGTGAATAGAAAAGCCCATATTTGCAGATGAAAGCCTCATCTTTTATCTTCTGGAAGAGTCTTGTAAACCTAAAGGAAACTAGGTGGCTATGCTCTTAAACTGGGAAAGCAGAATTATGTTTTATTCCCAGCTATATTATCCTGGACAAGTAATTAGACTTCCCATAGATGCCTTCTTCAATTGAGGCATTTCATCGTGAACTGTAATTTTAAATTATTATAAACTCTGTTTTATGAAAGACTCTATGTAAAAAAGAAACTCAAAGCATTTTCTTATCAGATTATCTGCTTTTAAAAGACTATGTAAATATCTACAGCAGACCATATCTATCTACCTTCTCTGAAAATGTCATAGTATTTCTCCAAAATATATTTCTTCTTTATTGATTTATGTTTGTAATTCCTTCCTATTTGTTTTTAGTTTAACTGCCTGATATATTCCATCTGCACAGGACTTTCAGTTAAAATAGAAAAATGCAAAAGGAAAATAAGTATCAGTTACAATATTGTAGATACCCAAAATAGCCATAAAACTTGAGACGCAGAAAATAAAAATAATTTGTGGGTAAGGCAATATATTTTTGTGTCATTGAAATACTGCAAAATAGTCACATTTGGTGGAAAATAAACAGGAAAATACTTTCATCTGTAAGTTTTGTCAGTCAATGTAATACTTCCAAATTGGCATTGAAATTATCCATGGTTTATTTCTTCATTTATTCAACAAATTTTGACTAAATCTATATCATGAACAAAAGGCCATGCCAGTCACAGCATATTTATTTCTTTAGCATGAGTGAGGGAAATAAGAAAAGGGGTTATGATTTTATTCAATGCTAATTCATGAAACAAAATATTTTTGAGGATCTTTATGTGCCAGTTACCTACATATGAGTACAGCAGTGAATAAAATAGACAATTTTGTCCTTATGCTGATTATATTCTCATGCATCAAGAAATGTGAAAATTGTTATATTAAGTTAAAATGTTTGAATTTATGTTTCTCACATGACTAACATTAGAATAATATAATTAATATATTATATTTAGTACCAAATCTTATAATTATATACAATTAAAAAGCAATGTATATTGCTTTTTATATTGTATTTAGTGCTAAATCTTATAATAATTATATATATATATAATTTAAAAGCTAAATATATATGTATACATATATTGCTTCTTTTTTCCCCTCCGTATTTTGTCTTCTTTTTTTTTTTTTTTT